>NC_045454.1:46560719-46627089 GCF_002776525.5 Piliocolobus tephrosceles
GCCTCCTGGGTTCAGGCGATTCTCCTGCCTCAACGTCCTGAGTAGCTGGGACTACAGGCATGTGCTACCACGCCCAGGTAATTTTTGTATTTTTCGTAGAGATGGGGTTTCACCATGTTAACCAGGATGGTCTTGATCTCCTGAAAAGTCTGTAATTCTAACTGGTTGTCTTAGTCATTGTTCTGGTGTTAATATGGACATTTGTGTTTTCTGAAAAGCATGAAAGCTGATGAATTTTGGCTGGCCAGAAAGGTTCATTTCTCCCACTTGCATGGAGGGAAAACCAAAGTAAACTCCATGACTTCCAGTTCCTTCTGATTGGAGCAATGGGTTTGAGAGCCTAATCTCATGGAAATTAGAAGGAATTTTTCATGGTCTCTCACAAGCCTCTTGCCCTGGTTTCTGTAAGATAACTCAATATATCCTTTAAAATAAAACAACAGCAGTGGCTCACACCTGTAATCCCAGCACTTTGGAAGGTGGATCACTTGAGGTCAGGAGTTCAAGACCAGCCTGGCCAACATGGAGAAACCCCTTCTCTACTAAAAAAAAATACAAAAAATTAGCCAGGCATGGTGGTGGGTGCCCGTAATCCCACCTACTCGGGAGGCTGAGGCAGGAGAATCACTTGAACCCAGGAGGTGGAGGTTGCCGTGAGCCAAGATTACACTACTGCACTCCAGCCTGGGTGACAGAGGGAGACTCTGTCTCAAAAAAGAAAAAGCAGGCCGGGAGCGGTGGCTCACGCCTGTAATTCCAGCACTTTGGGAGGCCGAGGCGGGCAGATCACAAGGTCAGGAGATTGAGACCATCCTGGCTAACACGGTGAAACCCCGTCTCTACTAAAAATACAAAAAATTAACCAGGCGTGGTGGTGGGCGCCTGTAGTTCCAGCTACTTGGAGGCTGAGGCAGGAGAATGGCGTGAACCCGGGAGGCGGAGCTTGCAGTGAGCCGAGATCACGCCACTGCACTCCAGCCTGGGCGACAAAGCAAGACTCCATCTCAAAAAAAAAAAAAAAAAAAAAAAGCAAACTAAAATCAATAATAAAAGTATTCTTTGGCTTAAGTAGATCTCTGTTGCCTGCAAGCAAACATTTTCTGGCTCCAAAAGATGCTGCAGCAGAATATATTTTCCAAAAATGATTGTGACAACATGTATAATGTCACACATTCTTTAGGGACTTTGCCTCTCCCTTAGTAAGCCGTGGTGTCTGTGTCCCTATCCCTTGATCCCTGGCAGATCTTTGGCTTGGCCTTGATGGGCAAATGATGACGGGAGCAATGTTATGTGACTTCCAAGACTAGGTCATAAAATGTGAGACAGCTTCCACCTGGCACACATGCTCTCTCTCAAGATATTCTCTATAAAGACCTCAGCCACCAAGTAAGTCCAGCAATCTTTCTGTTGTTGTTGTTTAGATGGAGTCTCGCTCTGTCGCCCATGCTGGAGTGCAGTGGCGTGATCTCGGTTCACTGCAACCTCCGCCTCCCGGGTTCAAGCGATTCTCCTGCCTCGGCCTCCTGAGTAGCTGGGATTACAGTTGTGTGCCACCACGCCTGGCAATTTTTGTATTTTTAGTCAAGTCAGAGTTTCACCATGTTGGCCAGGCTGGTCTTGAACTCCTGACCTCGTGATCAACCGGCCTTGGCCTCCAAAATGCTGGGATTACAGACATGAGCCACCGTGCCCGTCCCCAGCAATCTTGAAGTGACCATGCTAGAGAGGCCATATGGAAAAACCATAAAGAGATGGAGAAAGATGCTGGCTGCACCCCAGCTACAGGGCTGGGACTAAGATGAAAACCAGAATCCTTGCTTACAGCACAATACCAAGGGGACGCAAAAAAAAAAAACCTTGGTAATCAGGATCAATGATATTTTAGTTTAGCAAATTTGCTTATTTGTTTATTATTTTTTGAGATGGGGTCTTGCTGTGTTGCCTGGACTGATCTCGAACTCCTGGGCTCAAGTGATCCTCCCACCTCAGCCTCCTGAGTAGCTGGGATTACAGGCATGTGCCATCATGCCCAGCTTAAGATAAATAATGTTTTAATGAACAGTATTTTAAAAGTAACTATTAAAGCAAAAAACATCCGTGATGAATACATATCAAAATTTTACATAAAGACAGGCTGCGACAGAGCTGTTGGATCCTAGCCATACTGGAGCTTGCGGCAAAAGGAAAAATTTAAATCCCTATATGCATATTTTTAAATGGTTGATGGTTTTAGTAAAAATACTATCAATGATTTTGCATCTGTTAAAGCCAGGAAAATAGTTATAATAAATTTTGGCTTGGGTATAAATAAAATATTTAAACTTAATGTTAGTTTTAACACATAATTTTCAACTTTTTAGTATATTGTTTATCTTAATGTTCTTGGGAAAAAAATAACAAAATGACCGATTTCTTTTTTTTAGCCACCAGTTTTGGCGGTGATTTGTTCAGCCCAGCAGTAATTAGTTGGAACAGATACTGTTCATTAATCAGTCTCTTCATGCCAGAAGGGAAAAATGTGTCCCAAAGGTCCCACCTACTTCCTTTTACGAGGCCCCCACGCATTGCTCACCTCCCATTTCCCTTTGCAAAGGCCACACCCACTTACCTTTGCAAAGCCCCACTTAACTACCTTTGGGAAGCCCCACCCACTTCCCTTTGCAAAGCCCCAGCCACTACATTTATGAAGCCCCACCAACAGCCCTTTGCAAAGCCCCACCTACCACATTTGTGAGGCCCCATTGCATCTCTGCTTACCTCCCACTTTCTTTGAAAGGCCACACCCACTTCCTTTCCTCACCATTCACTTCCTTTGAGAGTCCCCACCTACTTCCTTTGAGAGTTCCCACCCTTGCCAGGTCCCACCTCCTCCCTCTGCTCACCTTGCACTTCCTTAGGCCACGCCCACTTTTCTTGCAAGGCCCCGCCCTCCCCTTTCCCCAGTGCCCACCTCCCACACTTACAGAGTACAAGTTGCTCTTCTCCTTCATTGGCGGTCTGTACTGGATGATGGCTTTTAGGGGCTCCAGGCTGCTCTGTGGAATCTGAAAGAAAGTTCTCTGTGGGCTTCATGGCAACCCAGCCCTGGGAAAGACTAAAGCTGGGTTGGATGTCCTAAGCTCTCTCCAGCAACTCCAGCCTTTTTTAAAAATTTTTTTATTTTGAGACACAATCTTGCTCTGTTGCCCAGGCTGGAGTGCATTGGCGCAATCGCGGCTTACTGCAACCTCTGCCTCCCGGATTCAAGCCATTCTCCCACCCCAGCATCCTGAGTAGCTGGAATTACAGGCATGTGCCACCATACCCAGCTAATTTTTATATTTTTAGTAGAGTCGGGGTTTCACCATTTTGGTCAGGCTGGTCTCGAACACCTGACCTCAGGTGATCCACCTGCCTCAGCCTCCCAAAGTGCTGGGATTGCAGGCGTGAGCCACTGTGCCCGGCCTCTTTTCTTCCCCTGCCCACACTATAAAACGCTGCTATTGGTCTTGACTGACCCCAAATGACCTGGTTTCAGGACTCCTGGATTCTTTGTAGTCCATATCACTAGCTTCCAACAGTGTAGGTAGAGGAGGTAGAGGATGACAGCAATCTGCCTGAGAAACACATCTCTGACCGAATTATGCTACACAGAATTGTGGATCCTGGTTGATGAGCTAAAGGAAGTCCCTCCCGCTCTTCCTTTTCCAGGACTTTGCACCTTGCAGCCCAGATTTAGCTAACCTTTTAGTTGGAGTCAGGCAACAAAAATCCTCTATGAAGTTGGCTGGAACCTGGACAAGTGTAGAGCCCTCTACCCATACCTACCATGGTAAGGATCAGGCAACCTGCAAGATTCTTATACTCTGTTCATGCCAAAGAAAGGGAGAGGGGTCTGTCTATGACACTTCTAGCCAATCCAATGAAAAAGTTACTTGCAACATCCAGTTTGCTAATTATAGCCATGCCTCTGGCAGGCAATGGCGAGAAGAGATGGCAGAAGCCCGTATAGCAGCTGGACAAGTTTTCCAGAGGGAAGAAGAAACAGACATTCAAGGAGCCTGGGGCAGGCAACAGCTTGGGATGTCTGAGGGATATAAAAAGTCCAGGATGGCCAGAGTGGGGACCCAAGACAGTATGATAGGGGAGGGGGCATGAAAGAATGGTGAGGCCCAGATCAGGGGAGGCTTGGAGGCAAAGATGAGGAGTTTGGAGTTTATTTAACTCCAACAGAAAACCGCAAGAGATTTAGAGGGTTTAAACAGAGGAGGATCTGTGATTACTTCCCCAGATCAAAGATCTCCAAGTGGAGCTGGGCATCCAATTTGAAAGGAGCATGTCAGGAACCTGGTTTTGAATCTTCTAGACATAGCAACTGGAACAATAAATCCTCCACAGACTTCACTTTCAATGAAACTAGGAGTCAGAAATAATTCAGATATTTCTTTATTCACTTAAGGCTGGACCTCCTAGAATCAGGACAGAAATCCACAGCAGCCAGGTGGGTGTAGAGGGGAAGGTTGTGTATGTGGCATTTTCCAGTTATGGAAAACTCAAATTAAGCCAGCATTCCCAGATGGAAGAAGGATCCCGCCCACCCACCAGCACCCACCCCATAGTGTGTTCTGCTAAGAAGAGGGCAAACAGGTATGACATGAGTTTTGGGAATCACAGATGCATCACTTAAGAAAGTAATTTTATGAGCGGTGGTTCATGCCTGTAATCCCAGCACTTTGGGAGGCCAAGGCCATTGGATCACTTGAGGCCAGGAGTTCAAGAGCAGCCTGGCTAACATGGCAAAATCCCGTCTCTACAAAAAAATGCAAAAATTAGCCAGGTGTGGTGGTGTGCACCTGTAGTCCCAGCTACTTGGGAGGCTGAAGCACGAGAGTTGCTTCAGCCTGGGAGGTGGAGGTTGTAGTAAGCCAAGCTAAGATGATACCACTGCTCTCCAGCCTGGACGACACAGTGAGACTGTCTCAAAAAAAAAAGAAGAAGAATAAGAAAGAAAATAATTTTTAAAAGCTCCAGGCCAGAGGTAGAGGTCTGTCGTTACTGAACCAAGTCAGGAATTAAGAGTCAAAGGAAGCCAGGCAGCAGAAAATGTTATATTTTGCTGAGTCTAGCTAGGATTTCATTGAATCTGGAAACTGTACCCAAATTTTGGAGATAGTAAAATGAAAGAAAACATATGGTCAGTAGTGATCAGAGAATGAAAAGACACATCTCGATTCCAGAGATGTTAAAAAGTGAAGAAATGAGTGACTCAGAGTCATGAAATCATGTATTCAAGAAACAGTCACAGTGGTCCTTGAGCTGAATGATGAACCTAGCCATCTAGGCTCACCCCTCCCAAGGACTCCTCTCCTCTCCAGGACCCTCCTGCCAAAAGCTGAATCAGCAAACTGCAACTCATTCAAACATGTGGGAAATTTAAAGTTTCCACAATAGCCATACAAAGACACTACAATGAAAAAAAAAAGTAACACAGGAGCCAAATTTCACTGTACACAAAGAAAACTCACTGGATAATTTCAACACAATGCAAAAGAAAATTGTAACCAAACATTCCAACATAAAACTAAAAATGTAATGAAGCAAACACAGCTAGAAAGAAAGAACACAAAGCAAACATACAAGCACTCAGGGAAGAGACAGCAGGACACTAGAAAAAAGTGAAACAGGAAGGGATAGAACTTAGGCAAGAAATAGAAGAGAACAACAAAAGCATCTAGAAATGAAGACAATGACAAGAAATGAAGAAAATTATATAGAAGCACAGGCTTGAAATCATCACACTTCCAAAAGAAAAAATAATTAGCAGTGGGATGTATATAAAATAATAGATAAATATTTTTACGTGGGGGCTTAAGGCCATGCATGGGGGCTCATTCCTATAATCCCAGCACTTTGGGAGGCTGAGGCAGAAGGATCAATTGAGGCCAGAAGTTCAAGAGCAGCCTGGGCAACATATCAAGACCCTGTCTCTACAAAAAAAAAAAATGGTTTTTGTTTGTTTGTTTGTTTTGAGACAGGATCTCACTCTGTCGCCCAGGCTAGAGTGCAGTGGCTCAATCTTGACTCACTGCAATCTCCACCTCCCAGGTTCAAGCGATCCTCCCACCACAGCCTCCCTAGTAGCTGGGACTACAGGTGCATGCCACCACGCCTAGCTAATTTTTGTATTTTTTGGTAGAGATGGATTTTCACCATGTTGGCTGTGCTGTTCTCACACTTCTGACCTCAGGTGATCTGCCTGCCTTGGCCTCCCAAAGTGCCTGGATTACAGGTGTGAACCACCACACCTGGTCCAAAAAATGTTTTAAAAGTTAGCCCGGGCCCGGCGCAGTGGCTCACACCTGTAATCCCAGCACTTGGAGACCGAGGCAGGTGGATCACGAGGTCAGAAGATCGAGACCATCCTCCCTAACATGGTGAAACCCCATCTCTACTAAAACATACAAAAAAATTAGCCAGGCGTGATGGCGGGTGCCTGTCGTCCCAGCTACTCAGGAGGCTGAGGCAGGAGAATGGCGTGAACCCAGGAGGCAGAGCTTACAGTGAGCCGAGATCGCGCCACTGCACTCCAGCCTGGGTGACAGAGCGAGACTCCGTCTCGGAAAAAATAAAGTTAGCCCAACATGGTGGTACATGCTCGTAGTCCCAGCTACTTGGAGGACTGAGGCAGAAGGATCAGTTGAGACCAGAAGTTCAAGGCTACAGTGAGTTACAATCAGGACATTGCACTCCAGCCTGGGGACAGAGTGAGACCCCGTCTCGAAAAAAAAAAAAAAAAGAAAAGAAAAGAAAAGAAATGGAGGTTGAATATTAAACTAAGTTAATATGAATTGGAAATCAAACTCCTCCACTTCACTCTGCTTCTCCAAACATCAGCTTCACCACGTATACTAATGAGGTCATGGAGGACTCTTGCTGAACCGATGTATGGCCTTATTCTAATGGCCCTCATTAGAATTTACCTGGGGGAAAAAGAACACTTGCCTAGAGCCCTGAGGTCCCCCTGGGTGACTTTGGCAGGCAGTGGGTAGGGGTTTGCTGGGTAGGGGGTTACCGAAAGGATTTTCTGTAACTGTTGATCATTCTCAACCAGCAAGATGTTCACTTTGGCATGAGTGATGACATACTGACAAGCCTCGGCAGAGTTGGTGGCATAAATACCAACACAGAGACCCCTGGGAAAAGAAAACACATTCGTGTGTGCATCCAGACACACCTTAAAGGCAGAATGGTCTGGAAGGTCAAGAGAGAGGAAAGGTTTGCAGGCAAGTTCTTAAGTTTGCAGCCACAGCACCAGCTTCCCTCCCTCCCCAACTTAACGATGAAGACAACAAAAACGACAATGATGATAAGAGTGACAGCTCCTATGATGTCACTATGACAACAGGTCATGGAACACTTAGAACACCCCATTTTACAGATGAGAAAAACAAGGACTCGGCAGTGAAGTTACTCAAGATTACACAGCAAGTAGGTGTTAGACCTAGGATTCGAACTTCTCACTCAGCTCCTGTTCCCATCATTCATGGCCTTTTGTGCTTGCAAGTGGCATCCTCTTTTGCTTTTAATTTGCATTTCCCAATGGATAATGACATTGAGCATCTTTACACCTGCCTTTTGGCTACTTTCCTTTGTGGCATTTCTGTTGAAATCTTTTGCCCCTTTCAATTTTTTTTTTTTTTTTGCCTTTTTATTACTGAGTTACAGAATTCCCTTATATATCTTAGATACCAGTCCTTTGTCAGAAATTTGAGGTTTAAGAATATTTTCTCCCAAGTATACAGTTTGCCTGTTCATCTTTTTTTTGTTTTTGTTTTTGTTTTTTTAAGATGGGGTCTAGTTCTGTCACCCAGGCTGGCATGCAGTAGTGCAGTCTCAGTTCACTGCAACCTCAGCCTCCTGGATTCAAGCAATTCTCCTGCCTTAGCCTCCTGAGTAGCTGGGATTACAGGCATGCACTACCACACTTGGCTAATTTTTGTATTTTTTGTAGAGAAGGGGTTTCGCCATGTTGCCCAGGCTGGTCTCAAACTCCTGGCTTCCAGTGATCCACCTGCCCCTGCCTCCCAAAGTGCTGAGATTCCAGGCCTGAGCCATCATGCTCAGCAACTGTTCATCTTATTGGTGTCTTTTAATAAGTAGACTTTTTAATGCTAATAAAAAGTCCTATTTGGCCATTTTTTCTCTTATGCTTTTTGCTCTCTGTGTCCTGTATAAGAAATCTTTCGCTACCCCCAGGTTGTGAAACCATTCCATGCTTTCCTTTTTCTAGAAGCTTTAGAATTTGACTTGCATGATTTGGTCTGTAATCCATCTCAATTTAATTTTTGCGTATGATGTGAGGTAGGGATCAGGGCTGATTTATTTTTCCATACAAATATCCAGTTGGTCCAGCACCACTGGATTACTCTGCTACCTTTGTTGGAAGCCAGTGACCATGTATGCATGGAGCTATTTCTTGCTGTCTGCTCTGTTGATCTAGTTGTTGTGCTTTTAATATGTCAGGGAATGAGGCACGTTATAATTATTTGAGATGGTTACTCTCATCACAGTTCTTAAGCACATACTATTTGCTAAGCGCTGTGCTAAGGGTTTATGAAGCATCCTCTTATTGAATCTTCATAACAGCCCTGTGAGGCATGGAGGTGTGTGCTTTCCTGCTCATTCATACAGAACACAAAATAACAGACAACCCAAGATTTGAACTTGGGTCTGATGTGGCACCACAGCCCAATCACTGCATGACACTTTCTTACCATTCAGTCCTAAAACGGGGACAGATCTCTTTATTAAAATTTATTCTGGGCTGGGCACAGTAGCTCACGCCTGTAATCCCAGCACTTTGGGAGACAGAGGCAGGTGGATTACCTGAGGTCAGGAGTTTGAGACCAGCCTGGCCAACATGGAGAAACTCCATCTTTACAAAAAATACAGAATTTAGCCAGATACGGTGGCACATGCCTGTAGTCCCAGCTACTTGGGAGGCTGAGGCAGGAGAATCACTTGAACCCAGGAAGCAGAGGTTGCAGTGAGCCAAGATCACACCACTGCCCTGCAGCCTGGGTGACAAGACTCCACCTCTCTCTCTGTATATCAAATATATTATATAATATGTATTATATTATTTATATTATATATATTATATAATATATGTAATAATTACATATTATAATCATATATAATTATATACTATATATTATTACATATGTTATATATAATAGTATATACTATTATATATAATAGTGTATATTATATATATATTCCTTTTTTTTTGAGACAGGGTTTCACTTTTGTTGTACAAGCTGGAGTGCAATGGCACAATCTCAGCTCACTGCAACCTCTGCCTCCTGGATTCAAGTGATTCTCCTGCCTCAGCCTCCCAAGTAGCTGGGATTACAGACATGCACCACTACGCCCGGCTAATTTTGTGTTTTTTTTCAGTAGAGATGGAGTTTCTCCATGTTGGTCAGGCTGGTTTCAATCTCCTGACCTCAGGTAACCCGCCTGCCTCAGTCTCCCAAAGTGCTGAGATTACAGGCATGAGCCACCACACCAGGCCTCTCTCTCTCTATATATAAAATATATATTATATGTTATATATTATATATAATTTACATATTATATATTATATATATATTATGTGAGGTAGGGATCAGGGCTGATTTATTTTTCCATAAAAATATCCAGTTGGTCCATCACCACTGGATTACTCTGCTGCCTTTGTTGGAAACCAGTGACCATGTATGCATGGAGCTATTTCTTGCTCTCTGCTCTGTTGATCTAGTTGTTGTGCTTTTAATATGTCAGGGAATGAAGCACGTTATGATTATTTGAGATGGTTACTCTCATCACCGTTCTTAAGCACATACTATTTGCTAAGCGCTGTGCTAAGGGTTATTGAATCTTATTGAATCTCTTATTGAATCTTCATAACAGCCCTGTGAGACAAAATATATATATATATATTATATATATAATATTATCTATACTATATATAGTATTACTATTAGGAAGGAAGGAAGAAAGAATATATATTATATATTATATATATTTCAACTCTCTGTAAGACGGGGTAGTATATGCTCATAAAAATTTGGAAAATAGAATATAACATATTAGGGTGTTCTTAGTCTCAATGATGAGATATAACTAACGTTAATATTTATTTCTAGTCACCACCCTCAATTTCTTTTCCTTCCTTCCTTCCTTCCTTCCTTCCTTCCTTCCTTCCTTCCTTCCTTCCTTCCTTCTCTCTCTCTCTTTTTCTTTTCTTTCTTTCTATTTTTTTTTTACAGACAGAGTCTCACTCTGTTGCCCAGGCTGGAGTGCAGTGGTGTGATCATAATTCACTGCAGTCTCAACTTCTTGGGCTCAAGCTATCCTTCCACCTCTGCTTCCCAAGTATTTGGGACTACAGGCACACACCACCATGCCTGGCTAATTTTAAAAGCACCTTTTTCTTTTTTTTTTTTTTAGAGACAGAATCTTGCCATGTTGCCTAGGCTGGTCTTGAGCTCTTGGGCTAAGGCAATCTTCCCACCTCAGCCTCCCAAAGTGCTGGGATTACAGGCATGAGTCACTGTGCCCAGCCTCTCAATTTTTTCATAGCTGTGGCTGCTGCTACTGTTGTCGTTGCTGTTGTTATTATTAATCTTGACTCGAACAAATGAGTTCAGGTCTCAGGGTCTTTAGCCAACCACGGCGTGATTCTGGGGAAGCCACTTAACCTCGATGGGTTCCAGATTATGGTCACCATCATTATTACTCGGGATCATGATGGCACCTACCTCAAAGGGCTACCATGAACAGTCAATGATATCATATGGGTAAGAGTGACCAGCAATAATTGCTATATTAATCATTGGTATTTTAATTTTTCTTTTTTTTCCGAGACGGAGTCTCGCTCTGTTGGCCAGGCTGGAGTGCAGTGGTGTGATCTCGGCTCACTGCAAACTCCGCCTTCTGGGTTCACGCCATTCTCCTGTCTCAGCCTCCTGAGTAGCTGGGACTACAGGTGTCTGCCACCACACCTGACTAATTTTTTGGTATTTCTAGTAGAGATGGGGTTTCACCGTGTTAGCCAGGATGGTCTGCATCTCCTGACCTCGTGATCCGCCCGCCTCCGTCTCCCACAGTGCTGGGGTTACAAGTGTGAGCCACCGTGCCTGGCCTGGTATTTTAAATGTTAAGCACAGTTGTAACCATACAGTGTATAAAGATTTTGATACCTGCTTTGTCGCCTCTGACATCAAAAATGTTTAAAATGTGCTCTTCAGAGCCATCATTTCAAAATATTACCCAGAATCCCATCCAGAAGGTGTCTCATGGTTTAATCCCCAGCTGTGGGACACTTAGGTTGTCCCTGACTTTTACTTAGGTCGTCCCTGACTTTTTGCCATCACTAATAGCACTTCCAAGAAGCATCTTTGTGCATAAGCCAAAATATATTCTCATGTTTTGGTTTTGTTTCTTTAAGTAAAAACTCCCAAAGGTAGAATTACCAGCTCAAAAAGAAATCAGTATTTTATTTTTACTTTTTTTTTTTTTTTTTTTTTTTCATGATTAGAGCCTGGGCAACATAGCAAGAAACCATATCCCCCCCCAAAAAAAAAAAAGAAAGAAAGAAAGAAATTAGCCGGGTGTGGTGGTGTGTGCTCATAGTCCCACTTACTCTGGAGGCTGAAGTGGGAGGATCGCATGAGCCCAAGACTTCAAGGCTACAGTGAGCTATGATTGCACCACTGCATTCCAGCCTGGGTGACAGAGCGAGACTCTGTCTCACAAAAACCCCAAAGCAGACAAACAGAAAAACCCCACTGGTATGGTAGCATCTGGACCGGGTTCTCGTCATTTATTTAAATACTGAGTAACCTGGTAAACCAGACCCCAGAGGTGAACAAAACACAGTCAGAGTCATAGGAGGTTAATGTCGGGATATCCCAGCCCCTCCCTAACTCCCAGGTAATGTAACTAGAGGAATTCCCTCTTTTATTTGTGTGTGTGCATGTGTGTTTAGGAGCTATTTTTTGTTTGTTTGTTTGTTTGTTTGAGACAGAGTCTTGCTCTGTCACCCAGGCTGGAGTGCAGTGGCATGATCTCGGCTCACTGCAATCTCCACCTCCTGGGTTCAAACAATTCTCCTGCCTCAGCCTTCCAAGTAGCAGGGATTGCAGGCACCCGCCACCACACCCAGCTAATTTTTGTATTTTGTTAGTAGAGATGGGGTTTCGCCATGTTGGCCAGGCCGGTCTGGTACTCCGGACCTCAGGTGATCTGCCCACCTTGGCCTCCCGAAGTGCTGGGATTACAGGTATGAACCACCGTGCCTGGCCATTTTGTGGGGTTTTAAAAGTTTTTTTTAAAAAATTTTAGAGCAGAGTGCTGACTCGACTGCCACTGGCTGTGTGAGCCTCAGTTCCCTCATCTGTAGATAGGGGATGATAGGACCCACTTCACATTGCTGTCGTGAGGTCTTCCAGGATCGTACACACGGAGCACGATGCTTCTGCACATAATCAGAAGCCTCTAAATGCTGTGATTATTATTTTGTCTGCAAAAAGTTCTGCAGCTGAAGAAAACCGAGAGGTCTGAGACCGCTGGTCTAATGGGTGTTATTGCGTAGGACCTGTGATCAGAATAATTTGTTCGTGTATCTATCCTGCCTGCTAACCAGGGCGTTCATCCAAAATTCCTGTTTGCATCTCACACCAAACAAGCCCAGGGGTCCCAGGCCCAGGGTAACGGCTCCTTAATCCTCACCGTGAACCAAGCCAATGACCTTACCCGGCTAGGATGGCACCAACAGCAGTGATAAACCACTCCACAGAGTTAAACCCCAGGATGCCAACTCCGTGGAAACGCTCCAAGCCCAGCTGGGAAGGAAAAAAACAGAAAAACAAAACATAAACACGGAGATGTTACATCATTAGGATATGTGACGTTAGAGTCAAATGTAGTCACATGGAGGCCGGGCGTGGTGGTTCACACCTGTAATCCCAGCACTTTGGGAGGCTGAGGTGAGAGAATTGCTTGAGGTCAGAAGTTCAAGACCAGCCTGGGCAACACAGTGAGACCCCTCTCTTTACAAAAGAGTAGAAAAGTTCGCCAGGCATGGTGGTTCACCCTTGTCATCCCGGCTACTTGGGCAGCTGAGGCAGGAGGATCACTTGAGCCCTAGAGTTCGAGGCTGCAGTGAGCTATGACTATACCACTGCACTCCATCCTGGGCAACAGAGTGAGACCCTGTTTCAAAACAAAACAAAAGTAGCCACACGGAGTGGGAGACAGTGTTGAGCCTAAAATCTGAGGTGTAATATTGTTTTTTTGTTTGTTTGTTTGTTTGGGTTTTTTGAGACGGAGTCTCGCTCTGTCGCCCAGGCTGGAGTGCAGTGGCGCGATCTTGACTCACTGCAAGCTCTGCCTTCTGGGTTCACGCTATCCTCCTGCCTCAGCCTCCTGAGTAGCTGAAACTACAGGCGCCCGCCACCACGCCTGGCTAATGTTTTGTATTTTTAGTAGAGACGGGGTTTCACCGTGTTAGCCAGGATGGTCTCGATCTCCTGAACTCGTGATCTGCCCGCCTCAGCCTCCCAAAGTGCTGGGATTACAGGCATGAGCCACTGTGCCTGGCCCTGTTTTTATTTTTAATGAAAGTATTCAATGAATGATATCAGATAGTGGTGATAAGTTGCATATGTAGGTCGGGCATGGTAGCTCACGCCTGTAATCCCAGCCCTTTGGGAGACCGAGGTGGGTGGATCACCTGAGGTCGGTAGTTCAAGACCAGCCTGGCCTATGTGGTGAAAACCCCATCTCTACTAAAAATACAGAAAATTGGCCAGGCATGGTGGCACACGCCTGTAATTCCAGCAACTTGGGAGGCTGAGGCAGGAGAATTGCTTGAACCCGGGAGGCAGAGGTTGCAGTGAGCCCAGATTGCGCCATTACACTCCAGCCTGGGCGACAAAAAAAGAAAAAGAAACAGGGTCTTGCTCTTTTGCCCAGGCTGGAGTGCAGTGGGTGATCATAGCTCACTGCAGCCTCGACTTCCTAGGCTCCATCAATCCTCCCACCTCAGCCTCCTGAGTAGCTGGGACTATGGGCCTGCTCCACTGAGTCTAATTTTTTAAAAATTTATTTTTGTAGGGCCGGGTGTGGTGGCTCACATCTGTAATCCTAGCACTTTGGGAGGCCGAGGCGGGTGGATCTCTTAGGTCAGGAGTTCGAGACCAGCCTGGCCCACATGGTGAAACCCCGTCCTACTAAAAATACAAAAAATTAGCCGGGCATGGTGGCGCACATCTGTAGTCCCAACTACTTGGAAAGCTGAGGCAGGAGAATTGCTTAACCTGGAGGTGAAGGCTGCAGTGAGCCAAGATCACACCACTGCACTCCAGCCTGGGTAACAGAGTGAGACTCTGTCCCCCCAAAAAATAAAAAAAAGTTGCACATGTAAAGGTACAGGCTTGTCCTGAATGTGGCTGAGAATGAACCAGGAAACTCAGAAACAAAAGTGAGCATCCTTCTGGGTACTGCCAACCAACATTGTCGGCTCTTTTAGTCATACGGGATCACGGCTGGCAATGATCTGCTGTTCTTGGGGGAAAAGGAACCATTTGGAAGACATTTGCCTGCTGGTACCTCAGGATGAGACGCCAAGTGTTTCAGTGACCAAAAGTCTGGCTTTATTGTGGACACAGTGTGTTTTTATTAATGCCTATTAATAATAATTACACTGATTAATTTCTACTTGGGGCTCCAAGTAGTTTTGTTTGTTTTTCTTTTTGGTTTTGTTTTTACTTTGGTCTCCAAGTTTTGTTTTTGTTTGATTTTTGAGACGGAGTTTCACCCAGGCTGGAGTGCAATGGCACGATCTTGGCTCACTGCAACCTCTGCCTCCTGGGTTCAAGCAATCCTCCTGCCTCAGCCTCCTGAGTAGCTGGGATTACAGGCGTGCACCACCATACCTGGCTAATTTTTGTATTTTTAGTAGAGATGGAGTTTCACCATGTGGGCTAGGCTGGTCTCAAACTCTTGACCTCTTGACCTTGATCAGCCAACCTTGGCCTCCCAAAGTGCTGGGATTACAGGCATGAGCCACCATGCTTGGTCAGGTCTCCAAGATTTAGAGGAGGAGGGGGACCTTCAGCTCCACGGAACTAAGAATATGGCTAAAGGAGACCATCTTTCAGGAGAGATGAACTAGCCACAGCAACATAGTATGAGGGTGGGGCCACCAAGAAGAAACCCAGCCCAAGCACATGGTTCTTTCTCTTTTTTTTCTTTAAGACACGATCTCACTCTGTTGCCCAGGCTGGAGTGCGATGGTGCAATCACAAGTCACTGCAGCCTCAACCCCCCAGGCTCAAGTGATCCTCCCACCTCAGCCTCCTGATAGCTGGGTCTACAGGCATGTGCCACCACACCTGGCTAATTTTTAAAATTTTTATTGAGACTGGGGTCTATGTTGCCCAGGCTGGTCTTGAACTCCTGGGATCAGTGATCCTCCTGCCTCAGTGTCCCAAAGCCCTAGGATTACAGACATGAGCCACTGACCCCAGCCTTTTCCTAAACTCTCTCTTTTGCTTCGTTCATTCTAGGGGGGACTGGCAACCATGCTGTGAAGACACTCAAGCAATTCTGTGGAGAAAGCCATGGAATGAGGTGCTGAGACTTCCTGGCAACAACCAGCCATCTAGGTAAGTAAGTTTGGAAGTAAAGCCTCCAGCCCCAGTTGAGCCTTCAGATGAGACAGCCCCAGCTGATAGCTTGGCTGCAACCTCATGAGAGACCTGGAGCCAGAACCACCCAATTTCAAAGTAGCTCCTAAATTCTCAATCCACAGAAATTGTGAGATGATAAATGTTTGTCATTTCAAGTCAGTATGTTTTTGGGATAATTTGTTATGCAGCAGCAACTAACTAATACAGAGAGATAGTATGTTAGGGACAAATGCAAGATGCAGAACCATGGGTGTAGTAGGCTATTATGTGTGTAAAAATTTGCATATAAAAAATTGTATTTTATGTATATATACATAATCTATTTCCCAAAAGGACACACAAAAAAACTGACAATGGTGGCTGCTTCCTTGGAGAGGAACTAGATGTCTGAGGCTCATGAATCAGAGGGAAATTTTTCACCAATTAACCTTTGTATCTTTTGGTGCCCTGTGAATTTTGTACCACATGTATGTATGTGTATTACCTATTCAGAATGAATGGTTGAACAAAGGAGAATGAATGAATGAATCTTACCTTGATCAAGGATTTTGCAGCCTTCCGACAAGCCTCGTAGTACTGGTTGAAATTCAGAACTTCCCACTTTTTGCCGTTCAGGGATGCAAGGGCTGGATAAGTTCCAAATCGGTTGACTGACTCTCGAAAAAATTCAGGGATGGTCATTGGGGTCTCATGGCCCGGTCCATGTTTGGATAGCCTCAGAAGGACTTCTCCATCTCGACAGGTGGTCCACAGCCTGGGAGTAACTGCAAATAGTTACCAGAGTTGGGTGGCAAATGTTTTAATTTATTTAACAACTTTGGAGGGGGGGCGGTTGGTGTCTTTTTGGACCTAAGGTGCTGAGAGTTGAATTAATCCCCTTTTAGGGTGAAGTTCTGTGGTCAACACTGGCAGGACAAGCTTCCTTTCTCTTTATTTATTTTTTCATTCCCCCCCAAAAAAATTTTAATAAGTTGAAAGGATTGTATACCAAGCACTTTCTTACCCAACACCTAGATTCTACAACTGCTAGCATTTTACTATATATTATCACACATCTGTCCTGCTATCTTTGTTCTGTCCATTGTTTTTTGTTTTTTTTGTTGTTTTTTCTTTTCTTTTTCTTTTTTCTTTTTTTTTTCTGGAGACACAGTCTTACTCTGTCAGCAGGCTGGAGTGCACTGGCACAATCACAGCTCACTGCAACCTTGACCTCCTAGGCTCAAACCATCCTCCCACCTCAGCCTCCCAAATAACTGGGACTACAGGCGAACACCACCATGCCTAGCTAATTTTATTTTTTAATGTTTTGTAGAGATGGGGTTCTACAGTGTTTCTGAGGCTGATCTCAAACTCCTGGGCTCAAACAATCCTCTCTCAGTTTCTCAAAGTGCTGGGATTACAGGCATGAGCCACCGCACCTGGCCCCATCTTATTTTTTTTTATTATTATTTTGTTTTGTTTTTGTTTTTGAGATGAAGTTTTGCTGTTCTTGCCCAGGCTCGGCTCCCTGCAACCTCCACCTCCTGGGTTCAAGCAATTCTCCTGCTTCAGCCTTCCAAGTAGCTGGGATTAGAGGCATGCACCACCACGCCTAGCTACTTTTGTATTTTTAGTAGAGATGGAGTTTCTCCATGTTAGGCAGGCTGGTCCCGAACTCCCGACTTCAGGCGATCCGCCCGCCTTGGCCTCCCAAAGTGTTGGGATTACAGGCGTGAACCACCATGCCTGGCCTATTATTATTACTTTTTGAGATGGAGTCTCACTCTGTTGCCCAGGCTGGAATGCAGTACGGCGATCTTGGCTCACTGCAACCTCACTACCCACACCTTCATCTCAGAAATCTGGCCTCTAGAATTGTGAGACAATATGTTTCTGTTGTTTCAGACACCCAGTTTGGGGCACCTTGTTAAAAAAAATTAGCCAGACATGGTGATTCATGCCTGTAATGCCAGCTACTTGGGTGGCCAAGGCACAAGAATCACTTGAGCTTGGGAGGCAGAGGTTGCAGTGAGTTGAGACTCACTACATTCCAGGCATGTGCCACCACACCTGGCTAATTTTTGTAGTTTTAAGAGGCAGGGTTTTATCATGTTGTCCAGGCTGGTCTGGAATTCCTGGCCTCAAGCAATCTGCCCACCTCAGCTTCCCAAAATGCTGAGATTACAGATGTGAACCACTGTGCTCGGCCAATTTTCTAGGGATTTAGATGAATATTCCACCCCTTGGACCGATAAAGGTAGCATCCCCAAACTCCTTTGTGCGTGATGCTATCTTTTGAGTACTCCCGCACTCCCTCTCCTTGAATGTGTACTTTGCAATGCAAGTACTTTTATTTGCCATAAACCTCAGTACTTTCAGTTTTTTGTTTTTGTTTTGTTTTGTTTTGTTTTGTTTTTGAGACGTAGTCTCACTCTGTCACCCAGGCTGGAGTGCAGTGACGCAATCTTGGCTCACTGCAAGCTCTGCCTCCCGGGTTCACACCATTCTCCTGCCTCAGCCTCCCGAGTAGCTGGGACTGCAGGCGCCTGCCACTACACTCTGCTAATTTTTTGTGTTTTTTAGTAGAGATAGGGTTTCACCGTGTTACCCAGGATGGTCTCGAACTCCTGACCTTGTGATCTGCCCACCTCGGCCTCCTAAAGTGCTAGGATTACAGGCATGAGCCACTGCGCCCAGCCCACTTTCACTATTTTCTGACTTGTTTCTTGAATTCACTCTCGATGGTGTCAAGAGCCTGGACAATGGCTGGGTTCGAGGTCCTGCCGGCGTTTGGGGACCTCCTCCAGCCCACTGGTATCAAAGCTGTCTATGATGTCACCATGTCCCTTGACTTTAGCTCTGGCAGTAAAATGATTACAGCCTAATGGTTTTTTTTTTTTTTTTTTTTAAGACGGAGTCTCACTCTGTCTCCCAGGCTGGAGTGCAGTGGCGCGATCTCAGCTCACTGCAAGCTCCGCCTCCCAGGTTTACGCCATTCTCCTGCCTCAGCCTCCGGAGTAGCTGGGACTACAGGCGCCCGCCACCACGCCCGGCTAATCTTCTTGTATTTTTAGTAGAGACAGGGTTTCACCGTGTTAGCCAGGATGGTTTCCATCTCCTGACCTCGTGATCCGCCTGCCTTGGCCTCCCAAAGTGCTGGGATTACAGGTGTGAGCCACCGCGCCTGGCCTACAGCCTAATGTTAATAAGTCACTATGATCATATCCATGCCATATCCACATGGATGGTTCCTGGGTACTTTATCCACTTGGGCTCACCATCCTGACAGGCAGGTGCTGTTATCAATGCCCCTGTCATTCAGATATGCAAATGAGGCCTCCAAAGAGCAAGTGACTTGCCCAGTGTCACATGACCAGTAGAGCAGAGCTCTGAATTAAGTGAACCACTGGCCCTGCTACCTCAACACCTTATCAAGAGTAGAAAATAGGCCCCAGGCTGGGCATGGTGGCCCACACCTGTAATTCCAGCACTTTGGGTGGCCAAGGTGGGAGGATTGCTAGAGCCCAGGAGTTCAAGACCAGCCTGGGGAGCAAAGCAAAACCCTGTCTCTCCAAAAAAAATACAGAGCTGGGCATGGTGGTGTGCACCTGTAGTCCCAGCTACTTGGAGGGCTGAGACAGGAGGATCACTTGAGCATGGGAGGTCAAGGCTGCAGTGAGCTATGATTGCACCACTGCACTCCAGCCTGCATGACAGAGCAAGACACTGTCTCAAAAAAAAGGGTGGAGGGTGGGGGTCAGCAGGGTCAGGCAAGGAACAGCTACATCTTTCTAGATCCAGACTCCTCTGCAAAGAGCCTTTGTGGAATCAATGTGCCTGTCTCTCTCCCACGCACTCTTTAGTGCAATATACCTTCTGTTTTATTCATGTCTACTTCAAGATCTTTAGCTCCTTCTTGAATCGTTGGGGTTCCAGTCATTCCAGGTGTGCAGAAACCATGCTTCACAGTACTGCAAGGCAAAAAAGCAGGAGTTTAACAGGATTGGTAAAGGGGCTGTAGGTATGAGGCCAACTCCTCTCTCCACTGGTCATGTCTGCCTAGCATCCTGGGATCCATTGGTCATGCCTGTCTTGGGCCTGGGGGGAGAGGAGAGTGGCCGGCATGCCAGATAATAGAGCATTTGTAAAACCCAGAGGGTATTCAATCTGTGAGTTTACAGAAAAAGTCTGGGCTTATACACAACTCTGTGAGTGAGAAAACATTTTGAAGCCTCCCAAGGGAAAGAAACTCTCATGGGACCACACATTTACCTTCTCTTAAAGGTAGTATTAATATGAAAACTCAAAGGGCCTAAAGGAGAAACAGGATAAATCTTGCTACATAAAATTTTTAAATTTTCCACATAGCAAAGAATACCATAAACAAAAATCAAGAGATCAACAAATTAGGAAAAGATATGGACAATACATCCAAAAATATAAAAGCTTGATTTCCTTCATATGTAAAGAACCCTGAGGAGTTAGTCAGAAAAAGACCAAAACCCAAAGGGAAAGTGGGCAAAGGACATGAACAGATAAGTATCTGAAACTAAAAAATGACTTTTAAAGAGAAGAAAACATGCTCAAACTCAGTCCTATGAGAAATACAATAGAAAATATGATGCAGTTTTCACCTCTCAGGTTAACTAAGATCAAAAAAGTTGACAATATTTTCTATTATGAAAATGTGGGAAAACAGGTGCTGTCATTCATTGTGGTAAAATCAATGCCATCTCTTTAGAAAACATTTATCAGTAATCAGACTTAAGATCACATGGGGTTTTGTTTTGTTGCCTAGGCTAGAGTGCAGTGGCACAATCTCGGCTCACTGCAGCCTCTACCTCCTGGGTTCAAGCAATTCTTGTGTCTCAGCCTCCCAAGTAGCAGGGATTACAGGCCACCATACCCAGCTAATTTTTTTTTTTTTTTTTGAGATGGAGTCTTGCTCTATCACCCAGGCTGGAGTGCAGTGGCGCGATCTCGGCTCACTGCAAGCTCCGCCTCCTATGTTCACGCCATTCTCCTGCCTCAGCCTCCCGAGTAGCTGGGACTACAGGCGCCCGCCACCACGCCCGGCTAATTTTTTTGTATTTTTCGTAGAGACAGGGTTTCACCGTGTTAGCCAGGATGGTCTCCATCTCCTGACCTCGTGATCCGCTCACCTCGGCCTGCCAAAGTGCTGGGATTACAGGTGTGAGCCACCGCGCCTGGCCTACACCTGGCTAATTTTGTATTTTTAGTAGAGACAGTTTCTCTCTGTTGGTCAGGCTGGTCTCAAACTCCCAACCTCAGGTGATCCACCAGCCTCGGCCTCCCAAAGTGCTGGGATTACAGGTGTCAGCCACTGCGCCTGGCCTAAAATCACAAATTCTAAATATCAATTTATTCCAATCAAAAATGTCCCCAGATAATGTCAACTTTGTCCCCTGGGGGAAGTGGAGGCCAAATGATTGGTCGATATTTATTGAAGCTGATTTTTCCAGTGGCTTTCAGGGAGGAAAATTGTGCGATTTTGTTCATGATAAAGAGTGTACTCGATACAAGAATCAAGCAGTTGTTCTGAATTCTAGATTTGCAGTAATGTTTTATGGACTGTAAATGTTTCTATCAGTGAGCGCAGGAACACAGCAGGCAACAACTTGAGTAAACGCTTTGGTGAATGAAGCCCTCTAATATGCATGTGGTTCTTACACCAGCCCTCTGCCTGGAACTCTCTTCCCCTCAGATAGCTGGGACTACAGGTGCATGCCACCATGCCTGGCTAATTTATTTTTATTTTTATTTTTGTAGAGCTAGGGGCCTCGCCATATTGCCCAGGCTGGTCTTGAACTCCTGACCTCCAGCAATCCCCCCACATCGGCCTCCCAAAGTGCTGGGATTTGCAGGCATGAACCACTGCACCAGGCCCCTCTTTTCTTTATAAATTACCCATCTTCAGGTATTACTTTACGGTAATGCAAAATGGGCAAATAAAATTAGTATCCGGAGTATGACAAGAACTCTGGATTTAAAAGACAAAAGTAAACAACCCAGTGTTTTATGACGAAAAATGTAAACAGGCAGGTCACAAAAGAGGAGCCTGGATCCATCCTGGCTAACACGGTGAAACCCCGTCTCTACTAAAAAATACAAAAAAACTAGCCGGGCGAGGTGGCGGGTGCCTGTAGTCCCAGCTACTCGGGAGGCTGAGGCAGGAGAATGGCGTGAACCGGGAGGCGGAGCTTGCAGTGAGCTGAGATCCGGCCGCAGTACTCCAGCCCGGGCGACAGAGCCAGACTCCGCCTCAAAAAAAAAAAAAAAAAAAAAAAGAGGAGCCTGGATGGGCTATAAATCCTGGACAAGATGCTCAGGAGCTTTGGTCATCAGGGAACTGCATGTTAAAAATCACATGATCATTTCACCCCCAGCAGATGTGCAAAAATGCATGCAGGCTGGGCGCGGTAGAGGACTTGTAAGTTACTAGTAATATTCGATTTCACGAAGTGAAAAGGGCACACAGATATTTATTGTTATTCATTAAATCGTACAGGTATGTTTTGTGTTATTTTATATGCATTATATGTTTCGCAATTTTAAAAGGCCATGTAGGGTTTGGGTGCGGTGGCTCACGCCTGTAATCCCAGCGCTTTGGGAGGCTGAGGTAGGTGGATCACGAGATCGGAGGTCGAGACCATCCTGGCTAACACGGTGAAAGCCTGTCTCTACTAAAAAAAATACAAAAAATTAGCCGGGCGTGGTGGTGGGTGACTGTAGTCCCAGCTACTCGGGAGGCTGAGACGGGAGACTGGCAAGAACCCAGGAGGTGGAGCTTGCAGTGAGCCGAGATCACGCCAGAGTGAGACTCAGTCTCAAAAAAAAAAAAAAAAACAAATTAGCTGGACATGGTGGCGGGCGTCTGTAATCCCAGCTACTTGGGAGGTTGAGGTGGGAGGATCGTTTGAGCCTGGGAGGCAGAGGTTGCAGTGAGCTGAGATCATGCCACTGCACTATAGCCTGGGCGAAAGAGTGAGACCCTGTCTCACAAAAAAAAAGAAAAGAAAATGCATGCCCTTCTCCCATACCACTGGCACCTGTCACTCTTCGAGAGGTGTGGTTCTGGCCATCTGGCAAGGCACCTGGAGCTGGGACATCTGGTCACTCAGGTGTTTTCTTCCTGCAAAGACAGTAAACAGGTAGCCCCACCTGGAAACCTGAACATGAGCTGCCCCTTCCCAGCCCCTGTCACCCTCTCTGTCCAGCCAGGATGATGGTGGTGGTGGGAGGCAGCAGGATGGGTGGTTTCCCTCCACAACAGGCCTTCTACCCCATTCAACCTTCCAGAACCTTCCATCCCAGCCACCTCTTGTGACATCACTGGCTGTCCCTGCCTCCGCACCCCACCCCCACCCTAGGGGAAGCTGTTTCCAGGATGGGGAGATTGCTTTGTCATGCGTCGTTAATTGATTCATGCATGCATGCACTTCTGTATGTGTTCATGACATTTTTATGGAGCCGTGACCGTAATGCCAGGGATTGTGCTGGATGCTGGAGACATAAAGATGAACAAAACCAGGCCGGGCGCGGTGGCTCACGCCTGTAATCCCAGCACTTTGGGAGGCCGAGGTGGGCAGATCACGAGGTCAGGAGATCGAGACCATCCTGGCTAACACGGTGAAACCCCATCTCTACTAAAAATACAAAGAATTAGCTGGGCGTGGTGGCAGGTGCCTGTAGTCCCAGCTACTCCGGAGGCTGAGGCAGGAGAATGGCATGAACCCGGGAGGCGGAGCTTGCGGTGAGCCGAGATTGCACCACTGCACTCCAGCCTGGGCGACACAGCGATACTCCATCTCAAAAAAAAAAGATGAACAAAACCAGATGAGTTCAAGAAAATAAGGGGAGGCCTAGAGTCACACAAACAAATGCAAACTTCTTGTGAAGAGAAGCCCCAAGGCGTGTTGAGGGCTTGATCAGAGGATCCCACCCAGGCAGGGAGTCTGGGAGTGGTTTCTTTCTTTTCTTTCTTTTTTTGAGACCCAGTCTTGCTGTGTCGCCCAGGATGGAGTGCAGTGGCATGATCTCAGCTCACTGCAACCTCCGCTTCCCGGGTTCAAGAGATTCTCCTGCCTCAGCCTCCCGAGTAGCTGGGATTACAGGCGCCTGCCTCCATACCCGGCTAATCTTTTGTATTTTTAGTAGAGACGGGGTTTCGCCATGTTGGCCAGGCTGGTCTTGAACTCCTGACTTCGTGATCTGCCCGCCTTGGCCTCTCACGGTTCTGGGATTCCAGGTGTGAGCCACCGCGCCTGGTCACCAGGGCCTTTTGAATGTTTCACAAATATCCACGCTGCAGAGTACCTGGGCAGCTGTGCTAGGAGAGCCAGTGTCCACCAATGTCCATCCAGCCCTTCTTCCCCAGAAGAGAATGTTTCCCAGACTCCCTGACTGCATGGTGTGTCCAAGTGGCTACGTCCTGCCCTGTGGGAAGTGGGCATAAGTGGTGGAGGCCACGCCTGGTCATGCCTGTAAAGGAAAGGAGGCGACGCCCTTCCCCAACCCCCCGCCCAGTGGAATCCTGGGATCAGGAGCAGCCTCCTTGGACAGGGGTGAAGCTGGAGGGGAGGGAGCAGGTCAAGGGACCTCTTGATAGGAGGGAAGGGACCTCTGTCTCTATTGATTGTTGAGCCACTTTGCTGGTGCCAGACAGATTTATGCAAGTTGCACACACACGCTCGCTCGCTCAGACACTCACATACACAGGTATTCACACACACTCAAACACACCTTCCCATGGGCACACAGTCACAAGCACACTCACATACACACACTCAAACTCACAACACGCTCCCATAATCACACCTGTTTGCACAATTCAAACGCCTTCATACCGACACAAACCGGCAGGCATGCACACACATACACACATGCTCACACACTCACAGTCACATGCACTCACCTACAGACACATGATGACATGCAGGTACACTCATCCACATAGTCATGCACATATGCCGTCATACACATGCCTCAGAGATCCAATTTTGTACACATGTACACTGTCAGACACACAATGTGTGATGGTCACACAGTTGCAATGCTCAGGCCCTCATGCAGACACACAGGTACGTATATGCATTCCCACACTCACACATATATGGACATGCGTAGTCACACAGCCTCATGCAGACAGAATTACATACACACACACACTCACACACATTCACATACATATGCACACACATGCTAACACACACATACCCTCATACAGACATATACATGCATTCCCACACTCACACATATATGGACACACATGGTCACACTGCCTCATACAGACACACAATTGCATGCACTCACACACACATACATACGTGCACACATGCTCACACTCACCCTCATACACACACACGATTACATATATGCATTCCCACATTCACATATATGGACACGCATGGTCACATTGCTTCATACACACAATTACATATACACACTCACACACACTCCCATACATATGCACGCACATGCTCACACATCCTCATTCACACAATTATATACACACACACTCCCATACATATGCACACACATGATCACACACACCCTCATACACACACACAATTACATATATGCATTCCCACATTCACATATATGGACACGTGTGGTCACATTGTCTCATACAGACACACAATTACATACACACACACACACTCCCATACATATGCACACACATGCTCACACACACCCTCATTCACACAATTATATACACACACACTCACATACATATGCACACACATGATCACACTCACATAGCCTCACACAGACACACAAGTACATACACATATATGCACTGACATACACCTAATTATACATGTAATCATAATCACACACACTCACACTCCTGTGTGCCATCATGCAAATACACTCACAGGCGCACACTCCCTCATGCAGACACAGTCACATATACAGTCACGCTCATATGTCCTCACCCCTGCACACACACTTGCACACCCCACATTCTCACTCTCATACAGATACCTAATATATATACACTCACACGCATATGCACACACTTGCTCAGACTCACACACACCCTCATACACACATACATTATGACACACATATGCATTCATATAGACTCTCATACAGACACACACAGACACATGCATATCCTCCCAAGGTTATGCACACACACCCTCATGCCGACACACAGTTGCACATACAGTCACCACACATTCATACACACACTCGAACAGTTATATACACATACACAGTATGACACACACATGCACTCACATACACCTTCATATAGACACACAATCACACATGTGCACATAATTACACGCATGCACACACACAGTTACATACAGTATGACACACGTATACACTCACATACACCTTCATATAGAGACACAATCACACGTGCACATAATTACACACATGCACACATACACAGTTACATACAGTATGACACACACGTATACACACCTTCATATAGAGACAATCACACACGTGCACATAATTACATGCACGCATACACACTCAGTTACATACAGAATGACACACACATACGCACTCACACCTTCATAGAGACACATAATCACATACACACACACACCCTCTCACCATGGAAAAGTAAATCTGCTTAGAGAAAATCTGTCCATAGCTATCCCAGACAAGTTTCAGCAAGGATGAGGAGGACACTGCTGTGCTACCCAGATCTTTTCAGCGATGAAAGACGTCTGCCCCAGCTTCTGGGAATGTTGCCCGAAGCAGACCTCTGCTGTCCACCCCTTCAGGTCAGCATCTGCTGAATAGCACCTCGTCATCCAGGGTCTTGTTTCCTTCCCTGGGCCACCAACATCAGCGTGGAGGCATAAAATCTCCGGCCCCTCTCCCCAAATCAGGACAACTCAGGGGCCATCTCAGCTACAGAGCTGGGGGCAGCCGGACTTCTCATGTTCTCTCTCTCTCTCTCTCTCTCTCTTTTTGACGGAGTCTCACTCTGTCGCCCAGGCTGGGGTGCCGTGGCACCATCTCGACTCACTGCAAACTCCGCCTGCTGGGTTCACACCATTCTCCTTCTTCAGCTTCCCGAGTAGCTGGAATTACAGGTGCCCGGCACTGTGCCCAGCTAATTTTTTGTATTTTTTGTACAGACAAGGTTTTACCGTGGTCTCAATCTCCTGACCTCGTAATCCACCCACCTCGGCCTCCCAAAGTGCTGGGATTACAGGCGTGAGCCCCCGTGCCCGGCCCCCATTTATTTCTTTACAGCAGGCAGGCAGGGACCTGTCAGCTCAAAGCCCACCAGCACCAAGCTCAAATTCTCACACAATCCATTGCTATAAATATTGCACAAATAAGCATATGTTTAGTCGTTTAGAGCCTACCTGCTTTGCATACCCCACAAAGTTGCACCCAACACCTATTAATCACAGAGAAGACAAATCTTATAGCCATAAGAATCTCCAAATTATTTTTGCCTTTCAGAGTTCTATGATGCAGACTCTCCCCACCTTGCTACTGAATGACATCACCTAGACACTTAAACCCTGCCTCTAACTCTCCTCTGTTCCAGGAGGTCCTCTGGAAGGAGTCCTGCTGGAAGGGACATTGCACACATGCAAACCTATCTAAGTGCCATGCAATAAAGCTTGTTATGCAATACTGCCATCTTGTGGTCCTGTTTTATTTTGTTTTGACCAGCCCCATCAGGAATCAATGATGTCCTGTCTTGGCTCCTGAAATTGCATTTTTTTTTATCGTGTGTGCGTGTGCGTGTGCGCGCGTGTGTGTGTGTGTGTGTAAAAGCAAAATTAAGCCAGGCATGGTGGCTCACACCTGTAATTCCAGCACTTTGGAAGGCCACCACGGCGTGATCGCTTGAGGTTAAGAGTTTGAGGCCATCTGAGCAACATAGAGAGACCTCATCTCTCCTAAAAATTTGAAAATTAACGAGATGTGGTGACATGTACCTGTAGTCCCAGCTACTTGGGAAGCGGGAAGATTGTTTGATCCCAGGAGTTTGAGGTTGCAGTAAGCTGTGATTGCACCACTGCACTCTAGCCGGGGCTACAGAGAGAAACCCTATCTCAGTTTATAAAATAAAATACAGGAAGTTTTAATGAATTAATTTTTGTTATGTCTTGTGGTCTTTAAATGACACACATTTGACAGAATGCAGTGGATGTTGACAGTAGCAAGTAACACTGCTATGGCCGAGAACATCTGAAAAGGTGTTCTCTGTGTGGCCAGGTGGCATCTGAAAAACTCTAGTTCCTTGGTGTGTCATCTACAGCCATGAGCAGCCTCATCCAAAGCTCCTGTCAGGATGGCCAGTATGGAGTGAGGTCTGGAGGTGTGTCTTTGATCCCTACGTCTGACACTCACTGTCCGCCACGAACATCCTGTGTTACTGTGGATCCAGGTACTGGAAGATACTGAAGGAGTCCATGTTCCAGGTGCCAAGGAAAGGCCATGAAGCCAAGGTGCAGTTCTTGGAGGAGACCAGAAGGGGGCTCCTGGTGGATGCAGCGCCAGACAAAGCCTCCAAGTCCCCAGGTTCACAGGTATCAGATTCTTCTGTCAATTTGCAGCTGGTATGCTCTTTTAGCCGGGATCAAGCCAGCAACTGGATGACTGTTCCAACAATGCATGCAAATTAGAGCATCATTATCATTTGAAGTGCCTGATGGGAAAACACTCAACTGGATTCAAAAAGCCATTTATATCATTACAATAATTTTTTTCTTTTTTTTTCTTTTTTTTGAGATGGAGTCTTGCTCTGTCACCCAGGCTGGAGTGCAGTGGCATGATCTCAGCTCACTGCAAGTTCTGCCTCCCAGGTTCACACCATTCTCCTGCCTCAGCCTCCCCAGCAGCTGGGACTACCAGGCACACGCCACCATGCCTGGCTAATTTTTTTGTATTTTTAGTAGAGATGGGGTTTCACCATGTTAGCCAGGATGGTCGCGATCTCCTGACCTTGTGATCCACCTGCCTAGGCCTCCCAAAATGCTGGGATTACAGGTGTGAGCCACTGTGCCCAGTCAAGAATTTTTGAAACTTTTATTTGTTAATGAATAAAGAAGAGAAGTTGGGGTCCTTAGACATAATTTCACCTGTTACAATTTTTAAAAGGCTTGTAGAAAATGGTTTGAAGTTTCTTACTGCTTGTTTGCGTGCATAAAGTTTCTTGCCAATTGTGTCTATTAAAAATTTGAGGGGCCGGGCACAGTGGCTCATGCCTGTAATCCCAACACTTTGGGAGGCCAAGGTAGGCAGATCACCCAAGGTCAGGAGTTCAAGACCAGCCTGGCAAACATGGTGAAACCCTGTCTCTACTAAAAATATAAAAATTAGCTGGGTGTGGTGACAGGTGCCTGTAATCCCAGCTACTCGTAGGCTGAAGCAGGAGACTCACTTGAAACTCGGAGGCGGAGGTTGCAGTGAGCCAAAGTCTCACCACTGTACTCCAGCTTGGGAGACAGAGTAAGACTCTGTCTCAAAAAAAATTTTTTTTTCTTTTTAAAGGATATTAGAAGAAACCCAAATGTCTGTCAATAAGAGAATAAACCTATAAATAGTGGTATATTTATTTAATGAAATACCACTCGGATTTTTTTTTAAAAGAATGAACAACTGATGCATTCAACAATATGAATGAACTTCACAGATATAATATCATGCTAAAGAAGCCAGAAAAGGCTGGGCATGGTGGCTTATGCCTGTAATCCCAGCACTTTGGGAGGTTGAGGCAGGCGGATCACTTGAGGTCAGGAGTTCAACACAAGCCTGGCCAACATGGCAAAACTCCATCTCTACTAAAAATACAAAAAATCAGCTGGGCATGGTGGTAAGCACCTGTAGTCCCGGCTACTTGGGAGGCTGAGGCAGAAGAATCGCTTGAACCAGGAGATGGTGGTTGCAGTGAGCTGAGATCGCGCGACTGCACTCCAGCCTGGGCGACAGAGCAAGACTCCATCTAAAAAATTAAAATGAAAGAGTAAGCAAAATAGACGTGGTGGTAGAAGTCAGAAAAATGGGGTAAAGGTATCAACGGGAAAAGGACAAGAGAGAACCTTTTGGGGAGAAGGAAATGTTCTATACCTTGATGCAGGTGCTGGTGGTAAGGGTTCACACACACACACATAAAAAGTCACACATATGTAAACAATTAAGAATTGTGCACTTTGATGTATGAAAGTTATATCTCAATTTGGTTTTTTTTGTTTGTTTGCTTGTTTTGTTTTTTTTGAGACAGGGTGTCACTCTGTTGTTTAGAATGGAGTGCAGTGGCACAATTGTGGCTCACTACAGCCTCAACCTCCCTCAGCTCAGGTGATCCTCCCACCTCAGCCTCCCAAAGTCTGGGATTACAGGCATTAGCCACAGTGCCCAGCCTCCTGTCTCTATTAAAACAATAATAATAATAAAAGTGGTGCAGTTCACACGGTGATATCTTTAAAATAATGCAGATGAAGCCAGTGTCATTTATGAAGATGTGAACTAGTTGCAAAGCCCCCACAGTCCCCTTTGTTAGATTGCCTTGCCAAATTGTAAGATCAATCTTTGTATCAATTCTGAAAAGTTGCTAATATTCAGGCACAGAACCTAGACTAGTCAATGCACTGTGTTACTGTTACAGCTTGGTTGTAATTAAGCTAAGAATTGAACATTCTCTTTTTTGAGTTCTTCTTCTTCTTATTTTGAGACAGGGTCTTGCTCTGTTGCCCATTGTACAGTGGCACAATCTCTGCTCACTACAATCTCAACCTCTCCAGGATCAAGCAATCCTTCCACCTCAGCCTCCCAGGTGGCTGGGACTATAGGTCTGCATCGCCATGCCCAGTTAATTTTATTGATTGATTGATCGATTGAGATGGAGTCTTGCTCTGTCACCCAGGCTGGAGTGAAGTGGTACAATCTCAGTTCACTGCAACCTCTGCCTCCTGGATTCAAGCAATTCTCTTGCCTCAGCCTCCCGAGTAGCTGGGATTACAGGCGCCTGCCAGCATGCCTGGCTAATTTTTGTATTTTTAGTAGAGACGGAGTTTCGCCATGTTGGTCAGGCTGGTCTCAAACTACTGGCTTCAAGTGATCTGCCCACCTCAGCCTCCCAAAGTACTGGGATTACACATGTGAACCACTGTGCCCAGTCTGATTTTATGTATTTTTTTTGTAGAGATGATGTCTCGCTTTCTTGGCCAGACTGGTCTCAAACTCCTGGCCTCAAACGATCACCCTGCCTGGGCCTCCCAGAGTGCAGGGATTATAGGCGGGAGCCACCGTGCCCGTCCAGAATTGAACATTTTTATCTCTATTTTCATAAAGAAGGCAGCTAGTATACTTGACAGCTTCTGTTACTGAAATTTTTTGTTTCTCTCTCTTTTTTTTTTTTTTGAGACAGAGTCTCGCTCTGTCGCCCAGGCTGGAGTGCAGTGGCCGGATCTTGGCTCACTGCAAGCTCCGCCTCCCGGGTTTACGCCATTCTCCTGCCTCAGCCTCCCCAGTAGCTGGGACTACAGGCGCCCGCCACCTCGCCCGGCTAGTTTTTTTGTATTTTTTAGTAGAGATGGGGTTTCATCGGGTTAGCCAGGATGGTCTCGATCTCCTGACCTCGTGATCCGCCCGTCTCGGCCTCCCAAAGTGCTGGGATTACAGGCTTGAGCCACCGCACCCGGCCCATCTCTCTTTTTTTAAACGTCTTTCATTCTCCTTCCTTGCCTTTTTTTTTTTTTTTTCTGAGACAGGGTCTAGGTCTGTCACCCAGGCTTGAGTGCAGTGGCACAATCTCAGCCTACTGCAACCTCCACCTCCAGAATTCAGGTGATTTTTATGCCTCAGCCTCCCAAGTACCTGGGACTAGCAGGCGCCTGCCACCACACAGGCTAATTTTTTGTATTTTTAGTAGAGATGGGGTTTTGCCATGTTGGCTAGGCTGGTCTCGAACTCCTGATCTCAAGTGATTCACCCACCTAGGCCTCCCAAAGTGCTAGGATGACAGGCATGAGCCACCGTGCCCGGTTACCCCTTTCATTTTCTCTCCAAATTCTCCTTTTTTTTCCTCCTCCTATTTCTCTTTTTCCTCTTTCCTTTCCTTCTTCCTTGCCTTTGAGGTTGACATGGAACACAGGCACATACAGCCATTCTATCCCTCTGCTCCCTGGTTGCCTGGAAGTGGTTAATACCTTTGGCTGAAAAAAAATGTTTTTGTTTTGTTTTGTTTTAAAAAAATGTGTTTGATGTGTATTCAGCTTGCCCCTTCGAAGGCTGTTCGGGGTCACAAGTATTTGCTATGGAAATGATTCCATGTTGCAGAGAAACGCGGCAGCGGACAGCAAGAAAGCCACAAGACAAATAAAAGATCTCTGCGGCCCTCAGGTGCTTTTTACACAAAATCCGCTATTCAGAAGCCCCGTCATTATGGAAATTGTCCTTTTATGCTACTCTTGAAAGGATCAGATGCTCAAACTCAGGTTTGTACCAAGTAAGAGGCTCTTAAAACCACGCATCTGTGCGTAAATGGCCTGTAAAGTTCTAATAGTGCTGGTTAATTAACAGTCATCAGTTAAATAAAAACAATCAATTAGGGAGAAGGTCGTCTGGGAGAAAAACAAAATAGTTTTAACAATCACCAAGGGTAAGTTCTTTCAAGGAGACCTGGAAATCTCCCAGGAAGGAGGCAGTTTTTGTACCATTCTCATACCCAAGCTCGTTTTCACTGGCCCTGTGGTTTTACTAATTCTTTCCTTGTAAACGTGCTGTCTAAATGTTTTTGTTTGAGGCAGGGAAGGATGGCTCCTGATTGTCATCCCAGAACTTTGGGAGGCTGAGGCCAGAGGATAACTTGAGCCCAGGAGTTTGAGATCAGCCTGGGCAGGATGGTGAGACCTCATCTCTTAAAAAAAAAAAAAAAAATTAGCTGGGCTTGGTGGTGGTCTGTAGTCCCAGCTACTCTGGAGGCTGAGGTGGGAGGATCCCTTGAACTCAGGAGTTTGAGGCTGCAGTGAGCTGTGATTGCACCATTGCACTCCACCCTGGGCAACAGAGTGAGATCGTGTCTTAAAGAAAAAAAAGAGAAAGAACCATGTGCTTGGGCTGGGTTTCTTCTTGGTGGCCTGCAGTGCCAGGCACCAGGTTCCAATTATCTTTCGTATATTGTTATTGTACTCTACAACCTTGCTGAACTTGTTTCTTAATTATAATAGCCATTTGGTAGGATCCTTAGGATTTTCTGTATACAAGATCATATCATCTACAAATAGAAGTAGTTTTACTTCTTCCTTTCCTATCCAGTAGCCTCTTATTTCCTTTTCTTGCATAGTTGCCCTGGCTAGTTCCATCAGTACAATGCTGAGTGGAAGTGGTAGAGCAGACAGCCTTGTATTGTTTCTGACCTAAGGGGGAAAGTATTCAGTTTTTTTTTTTTTTTTTTTTTGCCAATAAGTACTCCAATATTAACTGTGGGATTTTCATAGATACCCTCTATCAGGTTGAAAAAGTTCTATCTCTAGTTTCTTGTGCTTTTATCATGAGTGTTGGATTTTGTCAAATGCTTTTTCTGCATCTATTGAGATGATTATATGGTTTTTGCCCTTTATTCTACTAATATGACTTTTAAAATGTTGACCCAGGCCGGGCGCGGTGGCTCAAGCCTGTAATCCCAGCACTTTGGGAGGCCAAGGTGGGCGGATCACAAGGTCAGGAGATCGAGACCATCCTGGCTAACCCGGTGAAACTCCGTCTCTACTTAAAAAATACAAAAACTAGCCGGGCGAGGTGGCGGGCGCCTGTAGTCCCAGCTACTGGGGAGGCTGAGGCAGGAGAATGGCGTAAACCCGGGAGGCGGAGCTTGCAGTGAGCTGAGATCCGGCCACTGCACTCCAGCCTGGGCGACAGAGCGAGACTCCGTCTCAAAAAAATAAAATGAAATGAAATGAAATGAAAAGAAAAGAAAAGAAAAGAAAAAATAAAATAAAATAAAATAAAATAATAAAATATTGACCCAACCACTTTTGTACTCTTGGGATAAATTTGACTTAATCATAGTGTATAATTCTTTTTATATGTTTCTGGATTTGGGATTAAGGGTTTTTATATTTAAAATCATAGGAGAGATTGGTGTGTAGTTTTATTTTTTATTATAATGTCTTCGTGTGGTTTCGTTATCCAGATAATACCAGCTTCATAAAATAGTAGAGAAGTGTTCCCTCCTTTCCCATTTTAAGACAACAGATGCTCCTCAACTTATGATGGGGTTATAGCCGCCTGATAAACCCATTGTAAGTTAAAAATGTTGAAAGTCAAACCATCATAAGCTGGGGACCATCTAGTTTGTGATGTATTGGTGTTAATCCTTCTTTAAATATTTGGAAGAATTAACTAGTATAGTCATATGGTCCTGGGCTTCTTGTGGAAAGTTTCTTTTGGATTGCTACTCAATTTCTTTACTTGTTATAAGTCTATTCAGATTTGCTATGTTTTATTGAGTCCGTTTTGGTAGTTTGTGACTTTCTATGAATTTGTCCATTTCATTTAGATTATTTTTGGGTTACTGGGTCTCATTTAGTTTATCTAATTTGTTGGCATACAATCACTCATAGCATTGCTCCATCATTCTTTTTATTTCTATAAAATTAGTAGTGATACTTCCTCTTTCATTCCTGATTTTAGCAGTTCGAGTCTTCTCTCTTTTTTTCTTGTTTAGCCTAGTTAATTAAAATTTTGTTGATCTTTTCAAAAAACCAACCTATGGTTTTGTTGACTCTCCCGATTTTTATTTCTCTGTTTTGTTTTTTCCTACCCATATGTTTATTATTTCTATCCTTCTGATAGCTTTGGGTTTAGTTTACTCTTCTTTTCTCAGTTTCTTAAGGTGGAAGGTTATTGATTTGAGATCCTTCTTCTTTAGTAACATAGGTGTCTGACAGTTATATATTTCCCTCTGCATTAGTTGCCTCCACAAATCTTGGTAGGTTGTGTTTTTATTTTATTTTTCTCAATGTGTTTTTCTTTTCTTTTCTTTTTTTAAATGGAGTCTCACTCTGTTGTCCAGCTGGAGTGCAAAATGGTGTGATCTTGACTCACCATTCGCTGGAACCATTCGCTTCCCAGGTTCAAGCAATTCTCCTGCCTCAGCCTCCCCAGTAACTGGTATTACAGGCATGTGCCACCACACCCAGCTAATTTTTGTATTTTTATTAGAGATGGGGTTTCACCATGTTGGCCAGGTTGGTCTCAAACTCCTGACCTCAGGTGATCCACCTGCCTCAGCCTCCCAAAGTGCTGGGATTACAGGTGTGAGCCACTGTGCCAGGCCCTTAATGTATTTTCTAATTGCCCTCATGATTTCTTCTTTGAGATTGAAGAGTTTTACACATTTTAGATGGTTAAGAAATACATAAATACTATAGTAAATATGACACATTGCCATGAAAAAGCCCTGAAGTTTGCTTGAGGAAGTGGCTATTGAAGGACTGCAGCTTGTGAGTTACTGTGAAAAGGTAGAAACTCATCTGTAATCAGATGGAAAGTTGTAATGCCAGGTGTAGATAAATGTGGCTCATAATTCACAGGAAGCTGAGGTGGCTGGTAGATATTTCAGATGTGTGCTTGTGCATATTTTGTGCAGTCCTACACTATTTGGTCCAGACGGGTGCAGTTTTCTATTTACCTAGTGTTTCTTGCAGACAAAATTGTGCATAAGGAAGGCAAAATCCACATTATGCTCAAATTGTTTGCTATTATATCCACCACTTTGGGACTAATTCACATTTCAAAGACAAGCATTCTAGCAGAACGGAGCATACAAACCAGCTCCAAGGCACCTCCTGTCGCAGCCTGAAACGTTATCCCTCACTCCCCACATCTAGTCCACTAGAGTGTACTTCCAAGTGTACCCTCAGTCCACTCACTCATGTCCACCTCCACTACCAGGTCCCTAAACCAAGCCACCATACTTTCCCACCCAGGAGAAGTGGGACAGACTCCTAGGTTCTCTCTCTGTCCCTTTTGTCTCCTACAATCTATTCCCCATGAGGTGGCTCAACTGAGCTTTTATTTTTATTTTTATTTTCATTTCTATTTTTTGAGATGGAGTCTCTCTGTTGCCCAGTCAGGGGTGCAGTGGTGCAATATCGGCTCACTGCACCCTCTACCTCCTGGGTTCAAGCTACTCTCCTGCCTCAGTCTCCAGAGTAGCTGAGACTACAGGTGTCTGCCACCACGCGCAGCTCATTTTTGGATTTTTAGTAGAGACCGGGTTTCACCGTGATGGCCAGGCTGACAAGTAATCCACCCGCCTTGGCCTCCCAAAGTGCTGGGATTACAGTCATGAGCCACTGTGCCTGGCCTCAACCTAGCTTTTGAAATTATAGTTTAGGCTACGCATGGTGGTTCGTCCCTGTAGCCCCAGTACTCTGGGATGCCAAGGAAGGAGGATCATTGGAGGTCAGGAGTTCAAGACCCTTTCTCTACAAAAAAAAAAAAAAAAAAAAAAAAAATCTTGTATTTAACTAGCCTTGGTGGCACATGCTGAGGTGGGAGAATCCCTTGAACCCCAGAGTCCGAGGACGCAGTGAGCTATGATTGTGTCACTTCACTCCACCCTGGGCAATAAGAGTCTCTTAAAAAAATTAATTAATTAATTGACAAAACAAAATAAAATCACAGATCGGATTACATTCCACCCACTCCCCGCCCCCCACCTGCCCCTGCACACCCCCCGGCTTAAAATCCGCCATGGGGGCTGGGCGTGGTGGCTCACGCCTGTAATCCCAACACTTTGGGAGGCCGAGGGGGCTGGATCACTTGAAGTCAAGAGTTTGAGACCAGCCTGACCAACGTGGTGAAACCCCACGTCGACTAAAAATACAAAAACTAGCTGGGCGTGGTGGCGGCACCTGTAATCCCAGCTACTTGGGAGGCTGAGGCAGGAGAGAATCACTTGAATCCAGGAGGTGGAGGCTGTGGTGAGCCGAGATGGTGCCACTGCACTCCAGCCTGGGCGATAGGCGACTCCACCATTTAAAAAAAAGAGAGAAAAAATTTAAAAAAGAAAATGCTTTGGAATTAGATATAGGTGGTGGTTGCACAACATTGTGAATGTACTAAATGCCATTGAACTATTTCCTTTTAAAATGGCTCATTTTATGGTATGTTAATTTCACCTTAATTAAAAAAAAAATGTGTGGCACAAAAGCAGGAATCATAAGAAGTTGCCACTTTTTGGCTTGTCTTTTGCTACTCTGTGCTTGTTTTTTGAGCTAACTGGGGCCACAGTTTCCACGTCTGGCCAGGGCTGGAAGCGGGAAGAGGTCTAGCTTAGCTAAAAGGGTCAACCAGCAGTCCCAGGACTTGCTCTCCAAGGTTACAACTTGAGATCACACCACTGCACTCCAGCCTGGACTGCAGAGCGAGACTCCATCTCAAAAACAAACAACAGGAAAAACAACAGCAACAACAACAAACCCTCCATTGGTTTCCCAGTGTGATCATGACTTCTTCCCTATGGCCTCCAATAAAATGACTGCCATCATATCATCCCCTGACTCACTCGCCCCACCCACTCACTGCTCTTCCCCTTTCACTTGGCTCCAGCTATGCCCAAGGACCTCCTTTCTGTTTCTTCCACATCAGCTTTCACCCCCGGGATTTTGAATTCCAAACTATTTTCCTCTGTTCCTCGTTACTCCAACGTTGCCTCAAATGTCAGCTCCTTAGAGAGACTCAGGGTGACCAGCTCTTCCCGCTTTGGGGATTTCCCGGTTTTAGCACTGAAATTCCCATATCCTGGGAAACCCCTCAGTCTTGGGCCAAGCAGGATTGTTGGACGTCCCAGGGAGATCATCTCTGATTGCTCTCTCTAGGATAAGCCCCACCCACCCACTTCTCCCACCAAGCCACTACTGTATCACTTTTCCTATGGGCATGGGAATTTTATCTATTTTATTTACACTTGTGTCCTAGCACCTAGCAAATAGTAGGCTCTATCTATCTATCTATCTATCTATCTATCTATCTATCTATCTATCTATCTACCTACCTATCATCATATACGCTATATATAATATATATATATATATGAGACAGATTCTTGCTCTGTCTACCAAACTGGAGTTCAGTGGCACAGTCATAGCTCATCGCAGCCTAGAACTCCTGGGCTCAAGCGATCCTCCCACCTCAGCCTCCTGAGCAACTGGAACTATAGGGGTGCACTGCTGTGCCTGGCTAATTTATTTTATTTTTATAGAGATAAGGTCTCACTATGTTGCCCAGGCTGGTCTTGAACCCCTGGTCTCAAACAATCCTCCTGCTGAGTCCCTGCACTTGGACCTCAATAAATATTTTTGACTAAATTAATAATTGAATGAAAGGGACTGATTACTGTAGACCGCTTAATTTTAAGATTCTGTCGCATGGCCAGGCGCAGTGGCTCCTGCCTGTAATCCCAGCACTTTGGGAGGCTGAGGCAGGTGGATCACTTGAGATCAGGAGTTTGAGACCAGCCTGGCCAACGTGGTGAAACCTTGTCTCTACTAAAAATACAGAAATTAGCCGGGCGTGATGGCAGGCACCTGTAATCCCAGCTACTGGGGAGACTGAAACAGGAGAATCGCTTGAACTCGGGAGGCGGAAGTCGCAGTGAGCCGAGATCGTGCCTCTGCACTCCAGCCTGGGCAACAAGGACTTTGTCTCAAAAAAAAAAAAAAAAGAAAGAGATGATGAAATCAATTTAGCAAATCACTATCAACATTTTAATTAAAATGAAACAGAACAGGAAATATCAGAGTGCATTAAAGTATCATTTCATGGTACTTTAGTTACAGTATCATTTGTTTTAGTTACAGTATCATTTGTTTCAGTTATAGATGTTTGTGTGGACCGAGCCCCTAGGTAAAATGTATTTCCTGCTGTATGCTGTGGTCAAAAATGTTTGAAAACCACCCGTCTAGTGATCAAGAGCGTGCACTATGGCACTAGACTAGTAGGGTTCCGATCCCTCACAAGCTGTTTTGACACTGGGCAAATTCACTTTCTTTGCGGGCCTCAGTTTCCTGATCTGAAAAATGGGGATAGGCTGCGCATGGTGGCTCATGCCTGTATTTCCAGCATTTTGAGAGTCCAAGACCAGCAGATCACTTGAGGCCAGGAGTTCAAGGCCAGCCTGGCCAGCATGGTGAAACCCCCGTCTCTACTAAAAATACAAAAATTAGCTGAGCATGGTGGCAGGCGCCTGTAGTCCCAGCTACTCCGGAGGCTGAGGCAGAAGAATCGCTTGAACCCTGGAGACGGAGGTTGCAGTGAGCCAAGATCGCACCACCGCACTCCAGTCTGGGTGACGGAGCGAGACTGTCTCAAAAAAAAAAAAAAAGAAAAGAAAAGAAAAGAAAAACAAAACAAAACAAACAAAAACGGGGATAATGCCTAGCATCTTTCTAAAGATGTGATTGTAAGATTTAATGAATTTGCATATTTAAAGAAATGTTGGCCGGGCGTGGTGGCTCACACCTGTAATCCCAGCATTCTGGGAGGCTGAGGTGGGCCGATAACGAGGTCAGGAGATGGAGACCATCCTGGCTAACACGGTGAAACCCCATCTCTACTAAAAACTACAAAAAATTAGCCGAGCGTGGTGGCCGGCGCCTGTAGTCCCAGCTACTCGGGAGGCTGAGGCAGGAGAATGGCGTGAACCCGAGAGGCGGAGTTTGCAGTGAGCCGGGATCGTGCCACCGCGCTCTAGCCTGGGCGACAGAACGAGACTCCGTCTCAAAAAAACTAAATAAATAAAAATTAAAAATTAAAAAATTAAAAAATGCTTAGATCACTTTCTGGCACATAACAATTTAATCAGTGCTCACTAGTGGCGCTGAAGCCTAATCCCCTGCCTTTTCTCAGTACAAGTTGTTTTCTCCTATTGTTCCAGCCCCTTGTCTCGAACAACTATATGTTTACTTCGTGTTTGTTATCAATGTTACCTCGCCAGAATAAAAGCTCTATGAGAGTCTGTTTCTGTTCTACTCATAGTTGAATTTACCAGCTTGAGAGGAGGGTTGGTGAGTTTTGGCAAACCTTTTCTGTAAAGGACCGTATAGTAAATATCTTAGGCTTTGCGTGGGACATGCCGTCTTTGCCCAACTACTCCACCCCTCCAAGCTGTTCAAGGAAATGGGCGTGGCTATGTTCCAATAAAGCTTTATTTACAAACCCAAGCAGGCAGAATTTGACCCGCAGTTTGCCAATCTTTAAACTAGTTCAAAATACTGGACCCACTACAATAAAAGAGGGTCTCCTGTCAGGTTCAGACCCCACAAAAGCTCCTTTTGATAGTTTCTTTTAACTATGTAAAACTATATATATATTTAAATTTTCAGCTGGGGGTCCGTGAAAAACAGGCCGCGAGCCAGAGTTTACTGACCACTAATCAGACTGTCCCGACATGTCCCACATTCCTCCTGTGGGGTAAACGAAGTCCGTTGGGTCCCCTAAAACTAGGCTTTCCCAAAACGCGCCACCAACTCCCGGCCCCGCGCGCGCCTCCGGTTTACCAACCCACTGAGCCCAGCGCGCCTCCCGCCAAGACCCGCCTCCCCTTCGCGGCGATTGGCCGACTCTCGCCCTCTTTTTCACTGGGGAACGCCTCCTCCTTCTGACAGACTCTGCAGACAGCCAATGGAACGCCACAGGGTCTCGCGCCCCGCCCTCTTCGGGCCCGTTGGAGTCGCGCGTGGGCGGGCCGTTATGAAGGTGGGGCGCGGAGCCTGGTAACCGTTGCCGGTAACAACGCCCCGCCCCGTCGGGCGGACGGGCTGCGCCAGGCTGGCTGGCGGCGGGAGCTGGAGGAGGAGCGGCCGCCGCCGCCACCGCCGCCGCCATAGAGACTGTAGCCGTGGAGACTGTTACTTACCAACGGGGACCAACACGCAGCAGCCGCTGCCGCCGCCGCGGGAGCCGCTGCCCGAACTCCCGGCCCGAACTCCAGGTGACCGATGCGACCGCCCCGGGCCCAGCCCGGCCGGGGAGTATGGGGGGCGGCGGAGACCTCGCTCGGGGAGCCGGGGGAGCGGGCAGCACGTCCCCGCCGCTCACCCCAAACGTCCGGGGGGTGCGGCCGCGGGACCCGCCTCCGCCACCCCGTCCCGCGCGCGCGGCAGAGTTTGGGGGGGACCCTGGCGACGCCTCCACTTTCCTTATTGACCGAACGCGGGGGAGGTGCGGTGCCGTCGCCTCACTTTTTACAAAACTTCCTGAGGTTGGGGCGTCCGGGGACCCCTTTCTCACGCTTACCTTCAAACTCGCTGAGTTGGGGACGCCCCGGGAACGTCTCTCAAACTTCTCAAACTCCTTGAATTGGGGACGCTTGGGGACCCTCTTCTCACTTTAACCCCCAGATATCTTGAGTTGGGGGCACCCGAGGACCCCTCTTTTACTCATACCCGCGAATTTTCTGAATTGGGGGCGCCAGGGGACCCTCTTCTCACGGATACTCTCCAGATCTCTGAGTTGGGGGCGCCCAGGGACACCTCTTTTACTCATATCCTCAAACTCCCTGAATTGGGGCACCTGGGGCCCTCTTCTTTACTCCCCAAACCTCCGAAATTGGGGTGACCCTAGAGCCTTTCTGTCACTCGTAGTTGCAAACTCCTTGCCTCGAGAGGACCTCGAAGACTCCCTTCTCATTTTTACCCCAAATTCCTAGATTTGACTTGTCCCGGGGACCCCCTTTTTAATGGACTCCCAGACATACTGAATTTGGGGGCACCCCTGGAACGCTTGTCTCATTCCTTAACTAAAAGCGGGTGCGTCTGCCCTGGAGAGAACCCCTCTTGCCCTTCTCACCTTTTCACCCCAAATTCTGGCGTTCAGGGCTCCTCTCTCTGACACCTCCTCCCCTTCTCCCTGTGACCCCATATTCCTGAGTTTGGGGGTTCGTGCGTCCGCCAGTCTTTCCACGTCCCCCCAAGAAGCCCCTCCGCACGTCCGCAGCTCTCCTCTTAGACTGATCTGGAAGGGAGAAAAGTTTCACCAAAGCGAGTGAAACTTTTTCTTTTTTTTAATTTATTTATTTTCTTAAAGAACCTAAACTGCTCGGGGCATTTTCTCCGAGGTTGTGCGAGTGCGTGTGTGTGTTTGTGGATTTAAACTCCACCCCCTGCCCCCCCCCCCCAGCGCGGTCGCGGGCGCACACGCACTCACACACACACACACACACACACGCACTCACACACACCACACACACTCACACCCCAAATGCTCGTTGCTTTCTTTTTCCCTCCCTCGGAGAAGCCACCGCGCTCCCTCGCCACCAGCCTCCCGCTCCGTTCCTTCTGGTTTTCCTCGCTGCTCCGCTGGGAAAGTTGGGTTTTCCGATCCTAGTGTCTATTTCAAGGGCCCCCCGAGGGCCCCAAGCGCCCGGGCTATTCTGGCGGCTGCCGGCGCGGTTCATCTTCCTATTTTAACCTCCTGGTTGTGCGGCAAGAATGGGGAAGGGAGAGGGCAGGATGAGCGCAGGACCCAGGGCGGGCTGCCTTACCCCCCCCCCCCCCCCCCCCGCCCAAGGCTTTATTCCTACTTTGGGATGTTGTTAGCATTGCGCCTCCCTGCAATTATTTTCCTGCTTTGTACCATAAATGACCAGCGCAGGCTTCGATGAGTTCTTTTCCCTCTCAGTCAGCTTCATCTCTGCAGGTCCAAGGTATCAAACCTCGTACAAGCTTCATTCTCTGTTTCAACTAAGGGTTCCCCAACAAAGTAACAGTAATAATAATAATGACACAAAACAACAACAAAGACTTTTTTAAAAAAAGTTTGCCTGTACATATTGTTGACGTGTATTTTATCTTTTTACATCATGCCCCGAAACATTGTTTGCTTATGGAAAGATCCTTACCTCCCGTCCTTCTCTGGATAAGGAGGAGGGGGCATCTGTGCTTTCTCCTGCTCCAGTTTAAAGACTTGAACTGACTGTAAAATAACCTTAGAAATGGCAACTCACCTACTCTGACTAGAGAAGTAAGAGTTTATGGTACCCTCCCCTAGGAAAATAATTTAAGTTCTTGAATGACTAGGGCTTCTTCATCAACAGGTTTAGTACAGAAGGCAACTTATAATGTATGATGGGAAAGATCACTGGTTCTGTGACTGTGTGACAGTTCAACGGACTTGGGTCGGGAACGAGTTCTGAAATAGTTTGCCCCTGCAGGAAAAGCAATACTGAATTATTTTAGTTTTTTAAGTTCATTCTTACAAACCACTGAATCTGAGAAGAGACAGACAGTTATTACCTCAATAACAGGGCAAGTTCTTTGAAATCACTTGATCTTTGTTTTCTGCATGAAGGGCATGCATTACCTTAATGTATGTGTGATGTGTATTTAAATATAACAATATCATATAATGTATATGTGATGTATGTTTAAATAGAGATACTCATCTTTTAACATTGTTTATTATTGAAGTACTGTCAAGGATGGTTCTGTTCACCAGAAATGCAGATACTGGGGAATTGTTTCTCTGGGTCTTATTCCTTAGATCTAATTGTTTAGTTTTACATTAACATTATAATCAATAAAAATATTAAATTGGCTTAACTTTAATATTATAATCGAGTCAAAATTTTAAATGCACCTGTAGATTTTTTTTTTTTTTTGAGACAGAGTCTCACTCTGTTACCCAGACTGGAGTACAGTGGCAAGATCTCGGCTCACCACAACATCCACCTCCCAGGCTCAAGAGATTCACCTGTCTCAGCCTCCCAAATATCTGGGATTACAGGTGTGCGCCCCTGCACCCAGCTCATTTTTGTATTTTTAGTAGGGACAGGGCTTCACTATGTTGGCCAGGCTAGTCTCGAACTCCTGACCTGAAATGATCCACCCGCCTTGGCCTCCCAAAATGCTGGGATTACAGGCGTGAGCCACCCGTTTTCGGCCCCTGCACCTGTGGATTTTTATAGTAGCTAATGATTGTTTTGGTCATGAAATTCTGGGGCCAGAAGGAACCACATCTTATATATTTGTTTCTAAAGTTGACAGCTATTTATTAAGTATTTAAATATTTTAAAAATATATATTGAAATATTAAAACGTATATATATTTAAATATGATAAAATCTAAATATAATATAAATATATTTTAATTATAAAAGAAATATATTTAAATATTTACAAACATTTAAACAGTATGCCCCCATACATACACACTTACTTGTAAAATATGAAACTTCGGAAAAACAAAGGGAAGTTCTCATCTTGCTTGTCAGGACACTCACTAAACTACAGGGGAGGAGAATGTGAGTCTGTGGGCCTGTCTCTGAAACTGCAGGTGCAGGGCACTCCCGCTAAACATAGCTGTATTTCTGGACTGAACTATATGAATATTCACCCGAAGTGGGGAAGAGAAGGACCATAAGTAACCCCATGTCAATTCAGGCCAGCTTTTGTCACCAAGTGAGTCCAGGCCAAATTTACAAAAAAACTTCCATTTTCAGAGTTTCCTGGATTTCAGTATTGTTGTAAGGGGTTGTGGGCTTATGTATTTTTAAAAAAGATATTTTGACTCCCGCTCTAGAATGTAAATGGCGATGAGCTCCTCTGCTGGTCGTGTTCTCATGCTCTCTCATGTAGACATATGCCTGGCATAGTGAAAGCTCTTATTTCAATGGATGGATGGATGGATAGATGGATGGATGGGTGGATGGGTGGATGGGTGGATGAGTGGGTGGGTGGATGGATGGATGGATGGATGGATGGATGGATGGATGGGCAGGCCAATGGAATATACGCTGGGAATTAGAGAGAAAACTGAAAACCACCTACTTGCTTCTTGGAAACTCTAAGGTCAGCAAAGGAATCCTCATAGGAAAAAAATATAGGGGAAGACCTGGAATGAAGGGGGTGAAAGGGATAAGGGTAGGTGAAGGAGGAGTGGGAAAAGGTCCAGAGAGAGGCCCTAACAGGTCTAGAGGGAACTGGAGCCTGGGAAGCTCCAAACTGGGTTAGGATTCTAAACTCTTCTCTGCAGAAAACATCTATCCAGCTGCCTGCTGGGCACATCCAGGTGGATTCTGATAGGCACCTTAAACTTAAGGTGGCCAAGCTGAGCCTGTCATAGTCCCCCCAGACCTACTATTCCCAAAGTATCCCCCAAACTCCTTAGTAAGTATCAACTCACTTCTCCCCATTACTCAGGCCAAACCTTGGGATTGTCCTTGACTCCTCTCTCCCAAGCCATCAGCACATCCTGTTGACTCCACCTTCAGTAGTTACCCAGAACCTGACCATGCCTCGCCACCTCCATTGCCAGCCCCTCTGGTCCAAGCCACCAGCATCTAGCCCAGATGATTCCACCACTGGCGCTCGGCAGTCTCTCCTCAGCCCAGCAGCCAGACAGGGCCTGTTCACCCTAGGGGAGGGGGTGTCATGTTAAGCTCTACTTCATATCCCTCAGCTCGAAACCCTCCGATGGCTCCCATCTCATCTGGAGCAAAAGCCAGAGTCACCCCTAACTCCATTCCCCACCAAGCCTAATACCTCTTTCACCTCATCGCCAACCTAGATGCCTTCCCCTCACTGTACTTCCACCCTGCTGGCCTCCGGAAGCTCCTTCCAGCTCTGCCTGGAAAGCTCTTTGCCCAGGTATTTGGAGGGCTGGCTCCCTGACTTTCTTCAGGCCTTTTCTCAAATGTCACCAGGTTACCCACTTGAGAATGGGTGCTCTCAGCCTCCTCCCCTGCTTTCTCTTGTCTCAGCATTTATTCCTATCTAACACACCATAAGTTATACATATTTATTTTATTATCACTGTCCTCTTGTTAGAATGTCAGCTCAGTAAGGGCAGGAACTTCTGTTTTATTAACTTCTTTTTTTTTTTTTCTTGAGACGGGGTCTTACTCTGTCACCAGGCTGGAGTGTAGTGGTGCAATCTTGGCTCACTGCAACCTCTGACACCTGGGTTCAAGTGATTCTCCTGCCTCAGCCTCCCGAGTAGCTGGATTATAGGCATGTGCCACCACACTCAGCTAATTTTTGTATTTTTAGTAGAGACGGGGTTTCACCATGTTGGCCAAGATAGTCACGATCTCCTGACCTCGTGATCCACCCACCTCGGCCTCCCAAAGTGCTGGGATTACAGGCATGAGCTGTTTTATTAACTTCTATATCCCCAGGGCTGAGAATAATTTTGGTGCTGAGTAGGCAATTGAGAAATATTTGTGAAATGAATAAACAAATGGTTTCCTTGACACTTATGGGGAAAGCATATGTAGAAATGAAGAGCTGGGAGCTGCACTGGGTGTGGTGGCTCACACCTGCAATCCCAGCTACCTGGGAGGCTAGGGCAGGAGGATCGCTTGAGCCCAGGAGTTTTGAGACCAGCCTGGGCAACATAGTGAGACCATGCCCTTAAAAAAAATTGTTTTTAGTTAAGAATTGCTCATAGGCACCTTAAGCTCATATTGCCATCTCTGAGTCAGTAGAACTCAAATTGGATGAATCTGGATGAACGGGGGCAGGGCAAAGAGGAAAGGAAAAGTTGCAGGTCATAGTGCTGGATGTTGTAGACCAGGGCTTTGGGGCACAGCAGGGAAGGGGTTAAATTGTGGCGCCACCATTTATTAGCTTAGTGGCTCTGGGGCAAGATTTGACATCTGTGAAATCGATAATAATAGCTCATGTGGTTGCTATATTAGAAATAATTTCTATAAGCTATTTAGCACAGGGGCTGGCATCTACTAGATGCTCAGAAAAAAGTGTTATTACTATTATTATTAGGATGAAGCAAATAAGTAGTAAGTGGCCTGGGATGATCAGTTTTTTATGTGGTTTCCTGACCAGTACCAAAGGCTAAGGAGGCATTTAGTAAATACATCTTGCTTGATTGAGTGATCGGGCCCCATGCTGTCTGTTTTAAGGTAGGAAATCCCCCTTAAATTAACCTGGAAACTCATGGGTACTAATGTGTCCCTCTGCAAACACAAGTGCTTCGTAAGAACAAAAACAACACGAAAAGTTGTTGGAGTCCTACATCTTGACTGTGGCACAGGCCCCTCTGAAATGACTCCCCAGACGTCACATTTGTGATGGGTTTTGGGGAGTGGCCAGCTCTACAGATGAGAACATTTTAAAACTGGTTTCCCTTCTCTGTTATCACTGGCTCTTGGATGCCAACACGGTCGGAGTCTGGAAATGAGCCACTTGGAGCTGAGGACTGGCCTGGTCTTCGTGCCAGGACTTGAGTTGGGCCCTTAGGAGCAGACAGCCTGGCCTTGCTGCACCTCAGTTGTTTTTTCCTGAAAGTGCATTCCTGTTTTATGATACATAATGTCTTGCGTGTTTGAAAACCCTGTTGTATGCCCTGGCAGTTCCTTATTCTTATTTTTAATGTTTGTGAATTTCATGACTTTCTAAAAAATACAGTTGACTTGCCACTGCCTGTAGATGATACATAAAGCAGATAGATTTTAAATGCTGTCAGTCCATTTACACCTGCTACAGTCCATGTTTCAAAGTGGAGAAAAAGCTGAAAAGCCATTAAAAATATGTAGAATTTATATGTAATGGTCCGATATAGTGATTATTTGTCATTTTTTATATAATGAAGCCCAGATGTGCTATATATGGTAAGCCTATTTCTACTAAGATCTCTGCAGTTATTTTGGACATGTGTGCATGTGTTTGTGTGTATGTTTGAGACTGGGGGGTGGGTAATTCATAATAAGAAACTTCAAAAAAAAAAAAGAGATGAAATCTCGCTCTGTTGTCCAGGCTGGAGTGCAGCCTCAAACCCCTAGGCTCAAGCAATCCTCCTGTCTCAGCCTCCCAAGCAGCTGAGATTATAGATGTGAACCACTGTGCCTGGCCATAAGAGGCTTCTTATATTTGAACTTGGCTGAAAAATTGAACAGTAGAGACAAAAAAGCAAGGCTGTGTGATGTGGACTGGGCTCCTGGCATCCAGCAGTTTTTAAGGAGGCGACAGTTGAGCTGAGACTGAAATGAGGAGAGGGAACCAGCGCTGTGGGGTTCAGAAGGAAGAGCCTTCCAGGCAAGGGACAGCAGATGCAAAGGTCCTGCAGTTGTGTGGCTGATGCCTGGCGAGCAAAGCAAGGAGAGGCAGAAGAGGCAGGGGCAATCTGCAGGGCCTTGGAGGCCATGGGCAAAGTTTGGATGCTATTCTAAGTATAAACTGGATCATCAGTAGAGTACACGTCAGCCTGTAGCTGTCAGATCAAGGGTGTGCAATCATTTACCAAAAGACCTGCTTTTCAGACTCCTGACATTTGTTCATTATTCATTCATACATTCTTCATTCATTCATCCTCCATTCATTTATTCATTGCCTTCTTTGAGTAAAGTGCTATCCTACCCAGTTACAAAGACCAAAGACCAACAAGGAAGGGGAGTCAGTATCAAATAGGCTTTGCTGGGTGTTTCTACAGGGCACAGAAGGCAGACAAAATAGGGAGGCCAGCTATCCCTGGAGCTGAGGAAAGGTCTGAAAAGAGGGTGTGGATCTGAACTGTATCTTGAGAATGGTGTTCTGCAGGCAGCAGGTAGGGGAGAGGGGTGTGGCCATGTTTTCAGGACTGGGCAGTCCATGTTTTCATGTCTCCATGAATCTGATGACTATACCCCATGTAAGAGGAATCATAGAGTATTTGTGTTTCTGTGACTGGGTTTATTTCACTTTGTATAAGTCTTCAAAGCTTATCCATGCTGTAGCATGTGGCAGAATTTCCTTCTTTTTTAAGGCTAAAGAATATTCCATTGCATGGACATGCCACATTGTGTTTACGCATTCATCCATGGATGAGCACTTGGGTGGTTTCCACCTTACAGCTATTGTGAATCATGCTAAGCAGAGATCTCGAAGGGACTCTTAGGTGGGGGGAGAACCTGGACAGAGGCTCAAAAGGCAAAGGAGGAAATAACTTCAAGAACTGAGCACCATGAAGAGTGAGATCGAATGGCAAGCAGAAAGATTAGACTTGCACAAGTCCCATGAGAAAAAGGACTGGGTCCCCACAGAAAGGCAGAAGGCTTGACTCATGAGCGCCTGTCTCCTGGAAAACTGTTGAAATTATACCAATGATATAGAAGTCCATTCCTAATGCTGCAATAGCACTTAATTATACTTTTTTTTAAAAAATGCAAACTGTTTATCTTTTAGAAACTGTGCCATGTTTCCAAGGATACATTTCTGTCCAAAAGGTGATCGGTAGGGAAAGGCCTTAGAAGCAGTTTCCAAAAAAATTACCAGCCCACAAAAATGTATGCGGGCTCCACCCAGGCCAGTGGAAACCCAAAGAAAATAACACGGAGGCCTTTTTCCCACCTCTCCTGTCCTTCTCAGAATACATACAGACAGATGTAGCCTGCCTTGAGAAAAAATATATTTGGAATTCCAGACCCATTGAAAACAGACTAAAGGATATGCTTCTGATTTTAAAAGGAATTATTCATTTCTTGAAGAATTCATCCTACTAGGGATTTCGGTGAGGAGCTCACTGGGATCTCCATCCATTTATTTAGCAAATATCTGTGGGCCTGAAATATCAAACATCTGAGGAGCTTATAATTAGTTAAGTATTTACGTGTATTAATATCATCATGTGGACAGTTGAGAGGGGAGAAGGCACTAGACAAATTTAATTATTAGAAACCATTGGCAACTGATATTCAGACCCTACGTTAAAAACAGGATATATCTCAGGAGCAAATCTTTTGTGTAAATCCTGGTATTTTTACTGCAGATCCTTAAAATGACAGACGCGGGTGAGTAGAATTACTTGTGGAAATGGATATGATTCTATTAATTAATTCAATTAAATCAATATAATTCAATTAATTGCCAGCCTTAGTTCACACTGATGACTGTGCTTATCAGAGAGACTCAGCATGCAAAAGAAAAGACTCATCAATTTGCAGTTATTTAACGAACTGCAGGATGGTGGAGTCAGCAGCAGCGGCTGGGCCGCAACATGGCGCCTCCCACCTAGACTTCCGGTCCGGAAACTTCCACCTTCCTCCCATTTACATGGGCCTGCATGAGCCTACTTCTTCTTATACTTCCGTATTGTCTCCCTGCGGGTCCTTGCACAGACCTTGGGTTCCTTCGTCTCTGGATTCTTACTGATCTCCGTCTTCTCCCAGCCGCCTTGTCACGTCTCTCTGAGCTATGTCAGGAGGAACGGAAGGGCACTTTCTGACTACTTTGTTAGCCAAACGGACAAACTTCCCCCTCCCCTTTGTTGTAACCACACATTCAAGGCTTCTTTCAGTCCAGCCCCATCTCCCTTTTCGTTGCTTCCCTTTCACTACTCCAAATGACCTTGCCATACTTTAAACGGGTCTTGTACTTTCTTATCCCCTCTCTGGAATGTCATTTCTACTAAAGAAAATCCTATTCTTCCCTCAAGACCCTTCTCTAATCCCCTCTTGCCATGGAACCTTGAGATTTTCGTTGAGGAGTTAAGTTGGAAAATATAAACTAGAGCAGAGTCTCTACCATGGCACTATTGACATTTGGGGCCAGATTATTCTTGGTTGGGGAGACTGTTCTGTGCACTATAGGAGGTGGAGCAGCCTCCCAGGCCTCTACCTGCCAAAAGCACATTCCCCCTTCCCCAAGTGGTGACAACCAACTGTTTCCAGACATTGCCAGATGTCCTGAGGTGGGAGCTAGGGTGAACAGAATTGCCCCCCAGCTGGGGACTGCTGGACTAATCAACCAGAAGTGGCAAAGACTGCAGGCAAATTGCCTCAGCACTTAGATTTAGCATTGCAAGGCCTCTTTGACAGGTGGTAGTGATTTGTGCGTCTCATTTCCTATTCTTGATTGTGACAAGGTTCTGGAGGATGGAGACAGCTACTCCTGCCACAGTTCCCACAGGCCATTGTACATAGGGCTTCATATTTAACACGTGAGTGAATGACACACATAAGCCCGAGTGCTCTTCCGAACGGCAAGGCCTATATCAAGATGGTAAACCTACAGTTCTTAAAAAAAAAAAAAAAAAAAAAAAAAAATCACACAGCCCGTGCCTGAGATCCAATAACCTTCAAACTCCATGTTTTCGATTTGGTCTCAATTAACATTCCAGCTCTTTCAATATGTATTTTTCCTTTACCAAATTTCAAAAGAAATTTTAATCAAAGACCCCTACTGTTAATTAATTTCCCTTTTTACCCAGCCAAAATTGCAAATGAAGTTCTTTTTCCAGAAAGTTCGGGGAGCGGGGAGGGGTTTTATAACAGAGCTGCTGCTGGGTCTCATTGCTAGGAGCTGAGTACACAGTGGAGAATATGAAATCCCAAATTCTATGTCCCAGCCCATTGCAGTGGCTTGATTTGTCTCTTGTTTTGCTTTGGAACTTTTCAAAGATTTCACTCTGTTAAAAAGTCAATTTGGAACAAATATAGAGCTGTTATGTCTATTAGAATTGTTTCAGCAACGAAATGTGGCACTCAGCATTTGTTGAACCAATGAATTCTCCTTTTTGCTCTGAGGGAAAGCAAGGTTATAGGGCAAGTTGTATTTTAACCCTTAGCTTTTTTTTTTTTTTGTGGTTCAAACAATTAGTGAAAGATTTGAAAGCTCCAGACACTTGGGGTCACCCCAAAAAGTCAGCCCTGGGCCATGAGCAGTGGCAGAGGAAGCAGTTATAGAGAATTAACAGGGTTACATAAAATTTACTCACTTTGTAGGCAAATATTTCTAACCTTGGCTCCCTTTCTTAAAGATCTATTTCCCCAGCTTTGTTCCCCAACTCAAAAGCATTTCCCAACACATGGATCTGCTACCACTGGATCTGCCAAAGCAGAATCCTCTTTTTTTTCCAGTTCTTTTTTAGGCCTTCCCAGTAGGCTGAGGAGAAAGTCTCTCGTGGGTGTCAAGGTATCTGTAACCCCTCTGTAACACTCCTGACCTCTCATGTTTAATAAAGAACAGATTTCAAAACTCGAGAGCTGAGTGTTAAAGAAAAATAGTAAATGGTAGTATTGGTGGTCCTGGAAGGTGCTAACACCAACAAAGAGACACTGCCTCAAGATCATTGCCCAGGTGGCTCTGATGAACTTGGATGAAAACGCATCTCACTGAAGTCTCTCTTTATCTTGCGGCCTCTTTATAGGTGTTATTATCAGCCAAGCACTCACTGCACTGCCTCGGTGCAGGGAGAGCCCCCATTTCTCAAGTTCCCACAATAGAGCCCCACATTTCTAGTTAGACCAGTAACAGTTCTCATCAGGAAGAGAGGTCATTTTTCATGCAAGTCAAAATATAAGCCACTTAGAGAGGCTGGGATAAACTTCATGGGTAGCAAAGTTCTTTTATTGTTTCCAAATAGATACTCTGAAATAATTATACGTTTATTTGTCTGGTTACAAAGCTCTTAGATGAAATAACGTATGACATCATTTATCAAGTCATTTGCCTTCTCTGATCTATATAAGAATGTTCAATGCTTTGTGATAACATTTTTGATTCTCATATAAGAAAAGAAGAAAGAGGGTTTTTCAAGAACAGCAGAGCATGGTATGTTGGCCACAGAATCAAGCAAATGGGCAGAAAAGCAGCCCTCAGTAAGGAGTAGCCAGACGTTAAAAGTAGTGCCTGTTAGATCAACAAGGTTATGTTTTAAAAATAAAGGGAACCTGGCACAGTGGCTCATGCCTGTAATCCCAACATTTTTGGAGGCTGAGGTGGAGGATAGCTTGAGGCCAGGAATTCAAGACCAGCCTGGGCACCATAATAAGACTCTGTCTACACACAAAAAAAGTTTAAATTAGCTGGGCCTGGTGGTGCACACTTGTAGTCTCAGCTACTCGGGAGGCTGAGGTGGAAGGATCACTTGAGCACAGGAGTTGAGCATAGGAGTTGGAGGCTGCAGTGAGCCGTGTTTGCACCGCTGCACTCCAGCGTGGGTGAGAGGGTGAGACCTGTCTCTAAAATAATAATAATAATTAATAATAATAAAAAAGGGTTGCCATGATATTACCTGTGGGTACCTACTATGTGCCTGGTGCATTACATGTATTACTTCTAATCCTTGTAAATGCCCAGTGGAATTGGAATGATGATCATGCCCAGTGGAATTGGAATGATGATCATGCCCAGTGGAATTGGAATGATGATCATGCCCAGTGGAATTGGAATGATGATCATGCCCTCAGAAGGGTAAAGATATCTTCATGCATGTCTCAGTCCTTTGGGCAGGTAGCTGAGGAATATTTCCTGCAGCTAAACTCCACTCAATTTGCCTTTCTCCTTAGTTGCTTCCCCTCTTTGTTGCTTCACAAAGGGTTGGACCCCAGGGTCTAGGAAGAAAGGCAAGGCCCAAGTGAAAGAGAGATGTGTGGGTCCCAACCTGGGCAACCTGCTCTTGCCAGAAACCCGAGTAGCCTGGACCACTCGTTCTTCCTCGCCAGGGTCTAGTCCAAGGCTATAGATGGAGCTGTCTCCTCTGTTGCCCAGTGTTGAAGGGTAGGGGTCACCTCATCTTCTCCCCACTCTCCTTCACCCCCACTAACCCACTGCCCTCTTTTCTACTCACTACTTCCTATAGATCCCACCACCCAAACTGGTCTTGTATTGATTTTTCCCTTTCTATTTCTGATTATACTGTTCCAATTCAGACCCTCTCATTCAGGATTGTTCAAGTAAACTTCCGATTTCTTACCTTAGGTGAAGGATATAGCATGGGTCCTCTTGTTCTGTGTTCTTCCAAATCTGGTGCTTCCAGCTGCCCTCAACAATGGCCTTAAGATGGTGGGGGACCCTGGGAGGGGGAGACCACCTGATATTGTGAAACATCATGGAATACCAGGAGTGCACTGAATTAAATCATGTGAACTCATAATATTTTATTCATGCAACATGATTAAATTATAAGAAACGAGAGTGTGTGCAGTATCAACTGTGAGCATACATTCTTTAAAACTGCTGTTGGCTGGGCACGGTGGCTCATGCTTGTAATCCCAGCATTTTGGGAGGCCAAGGCGGGCGGATCACAAGGTTAGGAGATCGAGACCATCCTGGCTAACATGATGAAACCCCGTCTGTACTGAAAATACAAAAAAAATAGCCGAGCATGGTGGCGGGCGCCTGTAGTCCCAGCTACTCAGGAGGCTGAGGCAGGAGAATGGTGTGAAACCAGGAGGCGGAGCTTGCAGTGAGCCGAGATCATGCTACTGCACTCCAGCCTGGGCTACAGAGGCAGACTCAGTCTCAAAAAAACAAACAAACAAAAAACTGCTGTTGATGGGGAGAGACGGACTGGTGCAGGGCTTCCCAATAATGTGAAACCTGCAGGGTATGACATTATTTTTTGTTTTGTTGTTTGCTACTCTTCATTAGCAGATAAGAGGAAACGTCTACCAAAGGTTTAAGAAATATTGATAGGGAAAATGTTTTAAATTCGAGGAACCTAGCCAATAAATATTTCTGTAGATTGGCACAAGTGCCATTATTTTATTTGAGCAGTGCCTTTATTTTATTTGAGCAAAGAAAGCCCACAGGATGTTTTAGTATTCCAGGGAAGTGGGGATCAGCAAACATTCTCTATAAAGGGCTAGATAGTAAATGTTTTAGCTTTTGCGGCCCAGATGGTCACTATCTCCACTACTCAGCTCTCCCGACGGAGCTTGAAAGCAGATGTAGACAACATGTGAGAGCCTGGGCATGGCCATGTGCCAATCAAACTTTATTTATGGATGCTGAAATGTGAATTGCATGTAATTTTCATGCATTGCAAAATATTTTGATTTTGATTTTTTTCTAACCACTTCAAAATGTAAAAGCCATTCTTGGCTCATGGGCCATACACGAACAGGCTAGCGGCTGGGCCAGATTTGGGTGGTAGGTGGTACTTTGCTGAGTCCTGCCCCTATGGTGGAGTCCAGGGGCTCTGACTCGCATTCGTAGACTTTCTCCCAGTGGTCCATCTTATTTCCCCCTTTATTCCCCGAGCTCCAACCAGCTTGGTCTCTTGACCCCTTCCCTGCCCCACACACCCTCCCCTTGTCTACACCTTTGCCTGATTTTCCACACCCCACCTCCAGCAGGGTCCAGGATGGGATGCTGCCCAGACTCCCCTGCCCCGCTGTTTATGGTACCCTGTTCCATCTGGAGTCTGCACCTATCACCTTTTGCCACGTAAGGAATTATCTTTGTACGTCTCCTTTTCTTTCTCACCCCATCCACGCAAAACCCTTGAGGATAGAGGCCATGTCTACTGTATTTGTGGGATACCACATAGAGTAATTATTTGTCAAGATTACATGAGTTCTTACTAGATAGAGATCACATCTACCTCTAAAAATCATTTTGCTTTCTAGTAAAATAGGATCTCTTAAGATACTTGTGAATTCTTAAACTTACCCTAAGATGATTTATTCTAAGGGTCTTCTAGATCATTACCGGCCAATATAGAAACATAACACAAGCTACGTGTGAAATTTGCAATTTTCTAGTAGCCGCATTTTATTTATTTATTTTTGTTTTTATTTATTTATTTTTTTGAGACGGAGTCTCGCTTTGTGGCCCAGGCTGGAGTGCAGTGGTGCGATCTCGGCTCACTGCAAGCTCCGCCTCCTGGGTTCACGCCATTCTCCTGCCTCAGCCTCCCAAGTAGCTGGGACTACAGGTGCCCAGCCACCACGGCTAATATTTTGTAATTTCTAGTAGAGACGGGGTTTCACCGTGTTAGCCAGGATGGTTTCGATCTCCTGACCTTGCGATCTGCCTGTCTCAGCCTCCCAAAGTGCTGGGATTACAGGCATGAGCCACCGCGCCCGGCTCAGTAGCTGCATTTTAAAAAGTAAAAAGAGACAAGTGAAAGTAATTTAATAATACATTTCATCCAATGAACTGTATTGAAAATATTCATTTCAATATATAATCTATAGGAAAAATTATTGTTGAGATATTTCAGGTTCTTTTTTGTGTGCTAAGTCTTAGAAATCTTAGTTCAGACCAGCCCCATTTCAGGTGCTTGGCAGCCACGTGTGACCCGGGCTTCTATACCGACTGCACAGGTAAAGGTGTTAAAGTCAAGGCAGGCACAAGTTTTACGTCAACTCTTCCTTTTAAAAGGCGACCACTGTATTGGCTACTTACTGGCTTGCAGATACTCCATAGCTGTGAAAACATAAGGTCACTCGCAAAGTCTGAGTGGTGTGGGTCCACCTGACCTCAGTGTTGTCCATTTTCTAAAGTGACCATCGCTGGACTTTGTGACACAGGTGGTGCCCTCCAAGCCACCTGAGTGATCTGTCCCCAGAATTCCCTAGTGACCATTTCAGGACTTTGGGATCCTGTGTGTAGTCCCCATAATTCTGCTTCTCTTTTACATTATAAAAATCTTACCTTTTCATCATAAAAAAAAAAAAAATCCAAATCGTACAAAAGAAAAAAAGAGCCTCTAGTTGCTTCTTCCTCTCTCCTCTGCCCCTCCCACCACTAAGAAAAGTTTGGTGTGGATGCTTTCACATATTTCGCAGGCCTATAAAATATACACACAAATTTTTTAGTATTTTTTGCATTGAGATGTAATTCACATGCCATAGAATTCATCCTCTTAATGTGTACAATTTAATGGCTTTTAGTATATTCACAAGGTTATGCAGCCATTGCCATCACCTAATTCCAGAGTCATCACCCCAAAAAGACACCCTATCCCCATTAAGCAGTCACTCCCCACCTCCCTTCCCCAGCCCCTGGCAGCCACTAAGCCACTTTCTGTCTTTGTGGATTTGCCTGTTCTGGAAAGTTCATGAAAATGGAATCATATAGTAAGTAGCCTTTTGTGACTGGTTGTTTTTAGTATGATGTTCTCAAGGTTCATTCACCTTGTACCATGTGTTGGTGCTTCATTGCTTTTCACGACTGGACTAAGACTTTTTTTTTTTTTTTTGCAAAGAAAAGATATTATTTTGCTCACTTTTCTGCAGCCTGCTCTTTTACCTAATATTTAGTCTGTATCTTTCCTTATCACTCACTATTTGTGTTTGTGCTTCATTCTTTCTACTAACGGTCTGATATTTCCACTCCTGTCCTAAGTACTTACTTAGCCTTTTATTTTATTTTATTTTATTTTGTTTTGTTTTTTTGAGACAGAGTCTTGCTCTGTCATCCAGGTTGGAGTGCAATGGCACAATCCAGGCTCACTGCAACCTCTGCCTCCTGGGTTCAAGCAATTCTTGTACCTCAGCCTCCCGAGTAGCTGGGATTACAGGCACATGCCACCATGCCCGGCTAATTTTTTGTATTTTAGTAGAGATGGGGTTTCACCATGTAGTCCAGGCTGGCCTCGAACTCCTGAGCTCAGGCAATCTGCCCCCCTCAACCTCTCCAAGTGCTAGGACTGCAGGCATGAACCATCGCCCCCAGCCTTAGTTATTTATTCATAGGCATTTTGGTTATACCTTCCACTTTACTGCCAATGCTGCAATATATTTGTGTACACGTGTGAGATGTTTGCACAGTCGCGGGAGGGAAATTGCTGAGCCCCGCGGACTTCCTCCCCTTGGCCTTAGCTTGCCGCCACTTACATCTGCACTCCATTGCTACTATAAAGGTGACTTTCCACTTTTGTCCTCTCCTGAAACTGCACTGCCTCCAGCAGGACCAGAGCCACCTCCTCACCTCCCGACACCACAGGGCCTTTTTTACCACATGCCTGTCCGTTGTCCTAAGTCCGTCCCACTCCTTGCCTCTCAGGCCAGCACAAACTCTTTACCTTCTTAACATTTCAGAGTAGCAGGTCCCAGACCCTTTGACAGCCTCGTGAAAACTTGTGTCTCCACCCTCCAGGAGAATGCACACTGAACTCAACCACAGTGTTCCGTGGGCCACTGAGGAGGTGCTCAGACCGCCGCAGCCTCTCCCTCCCCGGGCCCCTCTTCTGGAAGGTGTTCCCTGTCAGCTTGGCTCTGCCTGTCCTACAGCCCACGTGTGACTGACTCAGCCTCATTCTGTCACCGTGAGCTGCGCCCATGCTGGCGTGTGCCTCTCGGGGAGGCCTGACTGCTGGGCTGGTTTGCACAGCCACAAGCTCATGCTTGTCGCCCTTGACTCCTGCGCGGACTGGAGCCTAGCAACGGTGTGCCCCCCCCACCCCACCCCCCGCGAATTCCCTCCGGACGTGCGGCTGTAAACTCTGCTACCTTTATTCTCCAACAGAGCACTCATTCTGCCGCCTTCTCAGCGGAAGACCTTCCTTCCAGCAGCCCAGGATGCAGCCTGCGGGGCCACCCTCCGTCCCGAGCTGCTTTCTTGGGTCATTGACCCCCTGCTGCCATGGCCCAGGTTTAGGGACTTGAGCCCCTGCTCTCTCCAGCCCGAGGAGGGAACTCAGTTGTGCAGCCACTAGATCCTGTTCTTGAACCTCTTTCTTGCTGTTATAGTTGGCTTCTTATTATGGTACAAATTCTTTCTCTTTATGTAAACAATTTAAAACCAGAATTCCTGTGACCTAATCCTCGATAAAGTTGTTCATTCTTAATCTGAGCTTTTCTCCCATTTTAAATTCAGTGAATCATAGTTTTCTAACATCCTAGATTTCTGAGACACCAACCTCCACAGTTTTCCTCCCCCCACCCCCGAATGTAGAATCTTCTAGAAACTCCCTGCTCCTTTATTCTCCAGGGTTAATGTTCACTGAGAGCTTGGCCCAGAAAGTCTACAATTCTCTGACTCCCAAACTGGGACATAGTCTCATTTCAGATTCCTGATTGTAGAATGCCTACCTCCCGCAGTTCATTCCTCATTCAGTCCCTCGGCTTATTCTGTTGACGGGACTCATGTAAACACGTTTTGCTGCTTAGACTCAGCGTTTCTGAAACAGACTTCCCCACACCTACTTCTCTCCCGTCACTCGAGATTTTCACAAACAGTCTCTTAGGGATCATGTTGAACAGATATTTTTGTTTGTTACTGAATTTTATTTCTGAAAATGTTCAAATTGTACTTTGTAAGTTCTTGTGCCTAATTTCTCATAATTATGAGAATATTGCATTTTACTTCTCCTGAGGTGAGGAATGCAGGAATGCTTTTAGTCTCTATGTCATCGTTTCTCTTCATGGCTGGCATTTGCCAGCACTCAACGTCATCTTCTTTTTTCAATTGTGGTAAAATTCACATACAATTCACCTTTTTTTTTTTTTTTTTTTTTTTTTTAATCCAGATAGGGTCTTGTTCTGTCGCCCAGGCTGCAGTGCGGTGGTGAGATCATGGCTTACTGTAGCCTCCACCTCCTGGGCTGGGACAATAGGTGCACGCCACCATGCCTGGCTAATTTTTTGTAGAGACAGGGTCTCACTATGTTGCCCACGCTGGTCTCAAACTCCTGGATTCAAGCAGTCCCCAGCCTCAGCCTCAGCTGGGTTTACAGGCATGCGCCACCGCACACCACACCCAGCCCAAAATTTACCATTTTAACCACTTTAAAGTGGTTTTCATTTGGTGGATTTTAGGATTTTCACAGTGTTGTGAAGCCATCATCACTCTCTAATTCCAGAACATTTCTGTCACCATGAAAAGAAATTCCATACCTATTAGAAGTCGATCACAGCCCCCCACTCCCCAGCCCCTGGCAAACACCAGTCTGCTTCTCGTCTATGTGGGTTTTCCTATTCTGAATATTTCCTATAAATAGAATCATACAATATGTGACCTTTTTCATGACTGGCTTCTTTCACTTGTGTGTATATAAATATATATTTAAGCCCTGGAAGATTGGATAATATTGTTTTGAAGTTCATCCACATTGTAGCCTGTGTCAGAGCTTCATTCTTTTTCGTGGCTGAATAGTATTCCACTCCATGGATGGACCACATCTGTTTATGCATTCATCCCTTGATGGGCATTTGGGTTGTTTCTACCTTTTGACTATTACGAATAGTGCTGCCATGAATATTTGCGGACAAGCTTTTGTCTGGACATATAGCTTCATTTCCTCAGGGAATATACCTAGGAGTGGAGTTGCTGAGTCATATGGTAACTGCATGTCAACTGCCACACCGTCCTTTCACATTCCCACCGGCAGGGATGAGGGCTCCAGTTTCTCCACATCCTCACCAACACTTTTATTTTTCCCTGTTTTTCCTATAGCCAACCTAGTAGGTGTGAAGTGGTATTTCATTGTTGTTCTGATTTGTGTTTCTCTAATGACTAATGATGCTGAGCCTCTTTTCATATGCTTTTCTCTGTCTGTAGATCTTCTTTGGAGAAATGTGTGTGTGTGTGTGTGTGTGTGTGTGTGTGTGTATATATATATTTTTTTTACTTTATATTTTTTATTTTTTATTTTTTTGAAACAGAGTCTCACTCTGTCACCCAGGCTGGAGTGCAGTGGTACGATCTTGGCTCACTGCAACCTCACCCGGCCGAGAAATGTATATTCAAAAGTATTATCTGGGCTGGCACGGTGGCTCATGCCAGTAATCTCAGCACTTTGGGAGGCTGAGGCAGGAAGATCACTTGAGCTCAGGAGTTCAAGACCAGCCTGGGCAACATGGTGAAACCCTGTCTCTATGAAAAATACAAAATACAAAAATAGCCAGGTGTGGTGGTGTGGGCCTCTGGTCCCAACTACTCCAGAGGGTGAGGTGGGAGATCCTCTTGAGCCCGGGACATTGAGACTGCAGTGAGCCATGTTCATGCCACTGCAGTCCAGCCTGGGTGATAAAAGCGAGACCCTGTCTCCAAACAAACAATCAATCCAAAGATGTTATCTCGTATAATACTTTTCTCTAATCTACAAGTTTCTCTTCTTCTATGAAATGTCCAAAGACCCTGAATCATGAAGGTCCTGAACACATGTAAGAACTACACAGGGTGATGGAGGTGTGGCAGTTCATTCAGGTGCTACAACAAAAATATTAGAAACTGACTGGCTTCTAAACAACAGGAATGTGTTGCTGTCAGCTCTGGAGGCTGGGAAGTCCAAGATCAAGGCACTGGCAGATTTGGTGTCTGGGGAGGGCCTGCTTTCTGGTTCAGCTTCTGCCTTCTAGCTGTATCCTCACGTGATGGAAGGGGCAGGGGAAGTCTCTGGGGCCTCTTTTGCAAGGACCCTAATCCCACTCCTGAGGGCACCATGTTCATGACCTAATCATCTCCCAAAGGCCCCACCTCCAGATGCCGTCATATTGGGGGTTAGGTTTCAATATGTGAGTTTTTGGGGGATACAAATATTCCAACCATAGCACAGGGTCAGGATCCACATGACATGAGGGCTGGCCTCCCCCTTCCCTGTGACATTGCTCCAGCTCCTGCCCATGCACGCGCCCTTTTCAGAGACTGCCCAAAACCCCACATCCTGCGCCTCTGAGATGGAGACATGACAGGAATGTTGGTCTTCACCCCCAGAGTGTCCTTGGCCTGCTGGACACAGATTTCTAGAACGGTGTTTGTCATTACATGGGCTATCTGATACCTGCCCTTTTATTTATTTGGAGTTATTTTAGGCTCTGTTTTAAAGACATGAGTCCAAACATCTGAGTCTAATACAGAGTGGGCAAACTAGCCCATGGGCTAAATCCAACTCACCGCCTGTTTTTGTACAGCCCGTGAACTAAGAATGCTTTTTTTCCTACATTTTTAAGTAGTTGGAAAAAATCAAAAGAAGAATATTTTAGGACATACAAAATTATCTGAAATTCACATTTCAGTGTCCATAAATTGTGCTTGCTTCGGCAGCAAATATGCTAAAATTGAAACCATAAATAAAGTTTTATTGGCACACAGCCACAATCATTTCACCCTACGATGGATGGAGTTGACTCATCTTGACAGAGAATGCCTGACCTGCAAAACCTAAAATATTTGCTATTCCGCATTTCACAAAAAAAGCTTGCCAGCCCCTGGTCTGACACACATTACTTGGCTATATGTGATTAGTACTCATGTGTATATGAATGTGATGCTGATTTTGAGGTTTATAAAATCCCTTAGGCTCTTCAGTGGTGTTCAACATCATGTTTTTGCTTCATCTAAGGGAGAGAGGAATATTTACTTTGTTATCTTCTCCTGTTTGTTGTAATTAAAGAAGAGTCTTTGGCTACATCCATCTTGCAGGATGAATTTCATTGCCTTCTTACACCTATGAGAACTATGCCTTTAAAAAAAATGTGCTGGGTCGGTGCAGTGGCTCACGCCTGTAATCCTAGCACGTGGGGAGGCCGAGGCAGGCGGATCACCCGAGGTCGAGAGTTCGAGACCAGTCTGACCAACATGGAGAAACCCCATCTGTACTAAAAATACAAAATTAGCAGGGCGTGTTGGCGCGTGCCTGTAATCCCAGCTATTCGGGAGGCTGAGGCAGGAGAATCGCGGGAGGTGGAGGTTGCAGTGAGCCGAGATCGCGTCATTGCATTCCAGCCTGGGCAACAAGAGTGAAACTCCATCTCAAAAGAAAAAAAAAAAAGAAAGCGGTAGTGCCCTGGTCTTCCTCTGTGGCATTCTTCTTTGTGTTTGAGGGGCATTGTTTCCTCTTAGCTCTGGTCTCTGACTCACCAACACGCAGCTCTGGGTGACTGTCCCTTGAGGACTGTGGCTGCTTTCTGGCGGGTTAAGCCAGTTCTGGAAGTGGGTGTGCAGCTTATATGGCAGCCAGGAGTGGTTTCTGAAATTAATTACTGCTCTAGATGATGATGTAAGGAGTGAGGCTCCTGGGGGAGAAACTGCCCCTGTAGAGAAGCCCAGCACCTGTAACCTGTCACCTTCGTGTCAAAACACGCTGTCCACCTAAGAAGTGAGAATGTGTCATGGCTAATCAACAAGGAAAATAATTTCTGTTTAGCTGTCAAAAAAGCTATTTCCATGATATCAGCCCTTTCAGTTGGAGCTGAAACCTCATGAAAATAAATTTTGCAACATCTGAATCTTTTGTTGTAGCTGGATTGTTTAGAGTTAAGACATTGCTAGGAATTACTGACAGAGTCAAGGGAAGGGCTAGAATTGGAATCGGGCTTCTCTGGGGTGAGAAAGTCAGTGGGGACTCGCCTTAATGCCTGGCCATGAAACTCATCGAGGTCAGTGACGAGATGTGGTAAATCAGGTGGGCTTCCTTGTGTTGAATGGGTGGATGCGAGAAAAAAACTGAACTTCTCTCTAAGCCCCTTTACTCCCCTCTGGCAGGTATCTCCTGGGCTTCCTCTGATCCTCGATCCTCGAATTCCTGGGGTTGGTGGACTGTGGGTTAATTATCTCCCAAGTGTTCTTTGAAGGCAGAGCCAATTATCAGCACAGTCCCTTCCCGGGCTGTTTGAATTCCTAAATACAGGGTTGGGGGGTGGAGGGGAAGGAGTAGCCACCTGTGGACTGTGGCTCCCTGCTGGAGATGGGTGTGCATCTCACTTTGCCCCTGTGAAGGTTATGCCTGTCGCCCTTTCTATCATGAAAGTCTCTGCAGCTTATGGCTTCTGACCCGCTGCCACCGTCTGCCTCTGCTCAGTCCTCGCCCAGGAAGTGAATTGATTTTGTTACTTTCTTCTAAAGACCACAGATCTGCCTGGTTTATACAACAAAGCTCGTCTGAATTGGAGTCCTCAAATTTGTCAACTTAAGTTTTAAAAGATTTAAAACAAACAAAAAAAGACCTGGCGGGATGGCTCAAGCCTGTAATCCCAGCACTTTGGGAGGCCGAGGTGGGCGGATCACGAGGTCAGGAGATCGAGGTGGGCGGATCCCGAGGTCAGGAGATCGAGACAATCCTGGCTAACATGGTGAAACCCATCTCTACTAAAAATACAAAAAAAAAAAAAAAAATTAGCCGGGTGTGGTGGCGGGCGCCTGTAGTCCCAGCTACTCGGGAGGCTGAGGCAGGAGAATGGTGTGAACCTGGGAGGCGGAGCTTGCAGTGAGCCGAGATCGCACTACAGCCTGGGTGACAGAATGAAACTCTGTCTCAAAAAAAAAAAAAAAAAAAAAAGGCACACTGCTATAGCCCAGTGGTTTTTAATTTTCATCAATCTGGATCTCTTTCAAAATCTGCTCAACACTGGGAATTTCTCCTCAGAGGAACAGGCATGGAAGGGCAAAAATTACATGACAATCTACATTAGTAGTAAACAGAAACGGCAGAGGTGCCCATGTGATGTTTGTATCTCCGTAGAGTTGTGTGGTCAGAACAGACAAATTCCATTTGCAAATAATAGTAAGAAAGTGCATCATTGAAAACAGGAATGAGCCGTGTGCATGGACGCATCCATCACTGTCAAAGGGGAAACACAGAAGCCATCTAATTCCTGTGAGCTTTTGCAGTTCACTTTTAGAGTGCTCTTTCTGGCAAGATTAGATTCTTGTGTGTTATTACTTAACTTTATCTGTTTATAACGCAATCATGCCATGCATAACAGCAGATCACATATACAAGTGATCCCATAAGATTATAATGCTGTATTTTTCCTGTACCTTTTCTTTTTTTTTTTTTGAGACGGAGTCTTGCTCTGTCGCCCAGGCTAGAGTGCAGTGGCCGGATCTCAGCTCACCGCAACCTCTGCCTCCTGGGTTCACGCCATTCTCCTGCCTCAGCCTCCCGAGTGGCTGGGACCACAGGCGCCCACCACCTCGCCCGGCTAATTTTTTGTATTTTTAGTAGAGACGGGGTTTCACCGTGTTAGCCAGGAGGGTCTCGATCTCCTGACCTCGTGATCCGCCCGTCTCGGCCTCCCAAAGTGCTGGGATTACAGGCTTGAGCCACCGCGCCCGGCCTCCTGTACCTTTTCTACGCTTAGCTATGTTTAGAGACACAAATACTTACCACTGTGTTACAGTTGCCTGTGGTGTTCACTGCAGTCACATGCTCGACAGGTTTGCAGCCTGGGAGCAATAGCTTATACCATACAGCCCAGGTGTGCTACGTAGGTTGTAGCGTCTAGGTTTGTGTAAGTACACTCTGTGATATTCACACAATGACGAAATTGCCTGAGGATGCATTGCCGAGAATGTATCCCTGTCAGGAAGCACCTCATGACTGTATTTGACTTCTGCAAGGGTGCCAAGATCATTCGATGGGGTAAAGACAGTCTTTCCAATAAATGATGCTGGGAAAACTGGGTTTCCACCTTCAAAAGAATGAAATTGGACCTCCCCTGCCTTTTTTTTTTTTCCTTTGAGACAGGATCTAGTTCTGTCACCCAGGCTGGAGTGCAGTGGTACAATCATGGCTCACTGCAGCCTCTACCTGGGCTCAAGAGATCCTCCTGCTTCTGCCTCCCAATCAGCTGGGATCACAGGCATGTGCCACCATGCCAGGCTAATTTTTAAATTTTTTATGGAGATGAGGTCTCACTATGTTGCCCAGGCTGGTCTTGAATTCCTGGCCTCAAGCAATCCTCCCACCTCATCCTCCAAAAGTGCTGGGATTACAGGCATGAGCCACCATGCCCAGCCAGTACTCTTATTTTATAACATTACAAAATTTAACTCAAAATGGATCAAAGACCTAAGCATAAGAGTTAAAACTGTAAAATTCTTAGCAGAAAACATAGGGAGACATCTGTATGATATTGGATCTGGCAATGATTTCTTGGATAGGACATCAAAAGCACTCACAACAAAAGAAAAAAACAGAAAAATTAGTTGCCATCAGAGTTAAAAACTTTTATGCATCAAAGAACAGTAGCAACAGAATAAAAAGACAACCCAAGGAATGGAAGAAAATGTTTCCAAATCATTTCTAATAAGAGGTTAATATTCAATATATATAAAGAATTTCTATATGCAAATAACTTGGCAAAATTTTTTAAATGGGCAGAGGACTTGAGTAGATATTTCTGTTTCTTCAAAGAAGATATACAAATGGCCAATAAGCAGTTGGAAAGGTGTTTCACACCAGTAATCATTGCGGAAATGCAAATCAAAACCCTAATAAGGTATCACTTCACGCCCATTAACATGACTGTTATCCAAAAGAAAAAAGACAGAAAAATGTTGATGAGAATATGGATAAATTGGAACCGAACCCGTGTGAACTGTTGGTAGGTATGCAAAATAGTGTAGCTGCTTTGGAAAACAGTATTTGTACACTCAAACAGGGATTTGTACACTCATGTTCATAGCAGCATGATTTACAATAGCTAAAAGGTGGAGGCAACTCAAGTGTCCACCAACAAATGAATGGATAAATAAAATGTGATCCATCCATATAATGGAATACTATTCAGCCTTGAAAAAGGAAGGAACTTCTGACACAGGCTGCAACATGGACATTATGCATTATGCTTAAAGACATCGTGCTTGGTGAAAGAAATCAGACACAAAAGGACAAATCCGGCCAGGAGCAGTGGCTCACGCCTCTAATCCCAGCACTCTGGGAGGCCAAGGCAGGTGGATCACCTGAGGTCAAGAGTTTGAGACCAGCCTGGCCAACATGGTGAAACCCCGTCTCTACTAAAAATATAAAATTATCCGGGCGTGGTGGCAGGCACCTGTAATCCCAGCTACTTGGAAGGCTTCAGCAGGAGAATCACTTGGACCCAGGAGGCAGAGGTCGCAGTGAGGCAAGATCGCACCACTGCACTCCTGCCTGGGCAACAAGAGCGAGATTACATCAAAAGAAGAAAGAAAGAAAGAAGGGAGGGAGGGAGGGAGGAAGGAAGGAAGGAAGAGGAGGAGGAGGGAGGGAGGGAGGAAGGAAAGAAAGAAAGAAGAAGGAAGGAAGGAAGGAAGGAAGGAAGGAAGGAAGGAAGGAAGGAA
>NC_045454.1:46627099-46641195 GCF_002776525.5 Piliocolobus tephrosceles
GAAGGAAGGAAGGAAGGAAGGAAGGAAGGAAGGAAGGAAGGAAGGAAGGAAGGACAAATCCTGTGTGATTCCACCCCTAGGAGGTCCTTAGAGTCATCAGATCCGTAGAGACAGAAAGTAGAATGGTGGGTGCCAGGGGCTGGAGAGGGGCTGGTGAGTGTTTCATGGGGACAGAGTTTCAATCTGGGAAGATGAGAATGTTCTGGAGATGGATGGAGGTGATGGTTGCACAACAGTGTGAATGCACTTAATGCTACTGAGCTGTACATTAAACATGGTTAAAATGGTGAATTATACATTATGCACATTTTGCCATAATTAATGATAAAGAGTAATCAACTCCAATCATATTTCCCAGCATTACTTTACTAGGAGGCATATGCTTTGTATAGTTTGCCTCTCGTAAGTCCCTACTCTCCTACTAAAGCAGAGGATCACAGCTTCAATAAAGACCCTACACATTTATCTTGCCTGTGGTCATGTATTAGCTGAAGGATGCACAGCAAGCTCATTTCGTTTCCATGCTCTTAACTGGGCGAATTCTGCTTTTGAGCCTAATGGAAAGAAAGCTTGGGGCAGGTGGAGAGCGCTTCTTCAGCACTCACAGACGATTCCCACACCACACTCCCGTATCGGGCCTTCTCTGCCGAGAGTCCTCCCTGCCCAAGAGGTCTGGGGTGCCCTAGACACGTGTGCTCATCTCTTGTATTTGGAGATCTGGGGCTGGGAAGAGAATGAAAAGCAACCTAATCAGGAATTTAAGAATGGAGAAAATGGGACTAAATTATTCAGACACGTTTGAGTGCCCACTCGCTAGCAGGCATTTTCCACTGTCTATAATTGTGAGTAAGACATGTTCCCCAAAAGGCCATCTAAGATAGGGGTCACAGCCTGGGCAAGATGATGAGACCCCATCTGAACAAAAAAATTTAAAAATTGCCCAGGCATGGTGGCACATACCTGTGGTCTCAGCTTCCGGGGAGGCTGAGGCAGGAGAATCACTTGAGCTCTGGAGGTTGAGGCTGCAGTGAGCCATGTTTGCACCACTGCACTCCAGCCTGGGTGACAGAGCAAGAACCGGCCTCATAATAAATAAATAAATGAATAAAAATTAAAAAAAAAAAAAAACAGGAGTCAGCAGACTGCATCTGGCACACTACTGTGGATTTTATTTTTGTTTTTACTTTCCATGAGTTGAGAATATTTTTTGCATTTTTAAATGATTGGAAACAAAAAATATTTTGTGACACATGAAAATGATATGAAATTAAATTTCAGTGTCCATAAATTTCAGTGTCCATAAATGTTCAGTTTTGTTGGAACAGCACCAGTACTAGGGCCGGGACTAGCATGAGGCAAGTGAGGCCCTTGCCTGAGGTACAAAATTTAAGGCGGTACCTAAAAAACCCACAGTCATCAAGATACACAATGTTTTAATGCAGTATTTTTAAAAATCAAAATAAATGGCAAAAAATTTCATGATGAAGGCCGGGCACAGTGGCTCACACCTGTAATCCTAGCACTCTAGGAAGCCAAGGTGGGTGGATCACTTGAGGCCAGGAGTTCGAGACCAGCCAGGACAACAGGGTGAAACCCCGTCTCTACAAAGAATACAAAAATTAGCCAGGTGTAGTGGCATGTGCCTGTACTCCCTGAGCCCGGGGAGGTTGAGGCTGCAGTGAGCCGTGTTTTGAGACCCTGTCTCAAAAAAAAAGGGAAAAAAATTCCATGACGAACAAATTGTTGAAATTTTACGTAAGGCAGGATCAGCACGACTGCTTTTTTTTTTCCTCTTTGCCCCAGGCTCTAGCATGGCTCTGAAAAGCACTGAGTGCGACAGCCACGCTCATTCCTCCTACTGTCCAGAGGCAGAGTTGAGTAGTCTCAACAGAGACCTGCAAAGCCGAAGATGTATATTTTCTGGCCCTTACAGAAAGTTTTCCAGTGGCTAATGCCTGTAATCCCAACACTTTGGGAGGCCAAAGTGGGTGGATCCCATGTGCCCAGGAGTTCAAGACTAGTCTGGGCAACATGGCAAAACCTTCTCTCTACAAAAAATACAAAAACTAGCTGAGAGTGTTGGTGCATACACTCCCATGTAGCTGAGATTGTTGGTCCCAGCTACATGGGTGGCTGTGGTGGGAGGATGGCTTGAGCCCAGGAGTTAGAGGATGCAGTGAGCTGTGATCACGCCGCTGTACTCCAGCCTGGGTGACAGAGAAAGACTCTGTCTCAAAGAAAAAAGGAAAACTTTCCAACCCCTGATAGACATCAATTCAGTTGAGAAGGGCTCTCCTCTTACTCTATTAATCCCCAGCAATGACTGTAACCAAACTAGATTCAACATCTGGTCCACTTCCTCTGTCTACCTTTTCTTCCTTCCTTCCTTCCTTCCTTCCTTCCTTCCTTCCTTCCTTCCTTCCTTCCTTCCTTCCTTCCTTCCTTTTTCTTTCTTTTCTTTCTTTTCTTTCTTCTCTGTTGCCCAGGCTGGAGTGCAATGGAACAATCTCAGCTCGCTGCATCCTCTGCCTCCTGGGTTCAAATGATTCTCCTCCCTCAGCCTCCCTAGTAGCTGGGATTACAGGTGTGCACCACCACGCCCAGATAATTTTTGTATTTTTAGTAGAGACGGGGTTTTACCATGTTGGCCAGGCTGGTCTCGAACTCCTGACTTCAGGTGATCCACCCTCCTCGACCTCCCAAAGTGCTAGGATTACAGGCATGAGCCACCACATCCAGCCCTCCATCTACCTTTTTATATACCTATTTTAAAAAGTGAGTGTACACTCATAAATTATTTAATTTTTGGATAATAGTACATGTAAGCCAATAGCAATTAACACTGAATTAATAAGCATGCTAATGTTTGTGTGCTGTAATGATTTACTGAGAGTATAATTACCTGCATTAAAAATGTATAGAAGCCATCATTTACTTTAATGTTAACTAAATGCTTAATTAGTTAACCCTTCATGCTATGGGCTTAGTGTTACTTGGTTTGTTTATAAAATGATATGATTTCTTCCCGGGTTCCACAGACAGGTCTTGGAAGCATAATTAATTATTATTATTATTTGTTTAAAATAGAGACAGGGTCTCGCTTTTTGGCCTGTTTGACCTTAATCAATCCTCCCACTTTGGCCTCCCAAAGTGCTAGGATTACAGGTGTGAGCCACCACGCCTGGCCAGGAAGCAGAATTATTATGAACTTTTAAAAAGTAGTAAATGCCTTTATCCTAGTTTTCCTGCATTCACTCTTTCTCTCTATAATCTAAGAAGAATGCTCTTTTAAAAGATGTAAGTCAGATTATATTGTGGCTATGGGTTGAGCCTCCTGGGGCTTCCCTCAGCAATTGGAATTTTTTTTTCTTTTTTTTTTTGAGATGGAGTCTTGCTCTGTTGCCCAGGCTGGAGTGCAATGGCATGATCTTGACTCACTCCACCTCCCAGGTTCAAGTGATTCTCCTGCCTCAGCCTCCCAAGTAACTGGGACTACAGGTGTGCGTCACCATACCCAGCTAATTTTTGAATTTTTAGTAGAGATGGGGTTTCACCAGGTTGGCCAGGCTGGTCTCAAACTCCTGACTTCGTGATCCACCCACCTCAGCCTCCCAAAGTGCTGGGATTACAGGTGTGAGCCACTGAGCCCGGCCGGCAATTGGAACTTTAAGACTCCAGACGTCTGACCTTGTTCAGGGCCTCTGCTGCTGCAGGACAATTGCACAGCTATTCCTGTTGTCCAGGCTGCTCCCTCCCACATCCTCCTAAGGCTGGTCCCTTCCCTGCAGCAGCCAGGTCCCAGCTCAGTGCCATCCTTAGTGCCACCCCTAACTGGCTATCAAGAGGGGAGCCCTCTCCACCACCACCCGTGGCTCTGTCCCTCTGCAGTCCCCTTGCACCACAGCCTGGATCTCTACTGAACAACCTTGTGTATCTGCAGCCTTGTGTATTCTTGCCTGACAAGGATGCCAGCACCCTGAGAGCAGCACTTTCATCTGACCTGTTCACCTTAGAATCCTCAGGCTGGGTGTGGTGGCTCACATTTTAATCCCAGCATTTTGGGAGGCCAAAGTGGAAGGATTAGTTGAAGCTGAAAGTTCGAAACCAGCCTGGGCAACAAAGCAAGACCTCACCTTCTCTCTCTCTCTCTCTGTCACACACACACACACACACACACACACACACACACACACACACATTAGCCAGGCATGTGCCTGTGGTCCCAGCTACTCAGGAGGCTGAGGCAGGAGGATTGCTTTAGCCCTGGAGTTAGAGGCTGCAGTGAGTTGTGATCATACCACTGCACTCTCCAGCCTGGGTAAACAGAGCAAGACCCATCCCTAAAAAAAACAGAATCCTCAGAGCCTAGAATGGGGCCAGGCACTCAGTAGATGCACCTTTTTTTCTTTTTTTATTATTTATTTATATTTTAAATCTACATGCAGTCGTGTTTGCCTTTTTGGGTTTGCTGTTCTATGGTTTTTCACACTTGCATAGATTCCTTTTTATTTTTTTTCAGACAGGATCTTGCTTTGTCGCCAGGCTGGAGTGCAATGGCGTGATCTCAGCTCACAGCTCCCTGGTTCAAGCGATTTTTCTGTCTCAGCCTCCCAAGTAGCTGGGATCACAGGCACGTGCCACCACGCCCAGCTAATTTTTGTATTTTTAGTAGAGATGGGGTTTCACCATGTTGGCCAGGATGGTCCTGATCTCCTGACCTTGTGATCCACCTGCCTCAGCCTCCCAAAGTACAGGGATTACAGGCATGAGCCACCACGCCCAGCCTGTTTGCATAGATTCTTATAACTTCCACCTCAAACAGAATGGAGAGCAAGTCTAACCTCTCTCTGTAGTCAGACCCTGGCCCCACCCTTAGCCTCTGGCCACCATCTGCTGTCCCTTTCTATAGCTCTGCCTTTTCCAGAATGTCATATAAATGGAAACATACATTGTGTAGCTTTTGAGACTGGCTGCTTTCACTTGGCATAAATGCCTCTGGGATTCATCGCTGTCATTGTGTGTGTCAGTCGTGTGTTCCTTTTATTGCTGGAGCACAGTCCATGTGTGATCCTATCACAGTGTGTTTGGTACATTTTCTCTTCATGACGGATGTTGGATTAACATGAAAGCCTCTGGTTGTAAGAGCAACGGCATACTCTAGACCAAGTCCACTAAATTGTAGTGATATTCCCTGCACAAACAGCCATTCTGTTTGGTACTTTACAGGGTACAGTTTGGTAATTTACAGGAACCGGCATGTCTTAGAATGTTTACCAACGATTTACAACTTTTAAAATGATATGCAAGTAATGGCTGGATGCGGTGGCTCATGCCTATAATCCCAGCACTTTGGGAGGCCGAGGCAGGCAGATCACTTGAGGTCAAGAGTTCGAGACCAGCCTGGCCAACATGGTGAAACCCTGTCTCTACTAAAAATACAAAAATTAGCTGGGCAAGGTGGCACACACCTGTAATCCCAGCTACTCAGGAGGCTGAGGCACTAGAATAGCTTGAACCCAGGAGGTGGAGGTTGCAGTGAGCTGAGATTGTGCCACTGCACCCCAGCCTGGGAGACAGAGCAAGATTCCATCTCAAAAAAATAAAAATAAAAATAAAATGATATGCAAGTAATACAAGTAACATTCTGCTGGGAAGGGCCACCATCTATGGCAGGAGATTCAGAAATAAAGTTTCTCTTTTCGTCTTTCTGTCTGTCCCACCTCTCATGAGGTGAGCACTGTTAATCATATAACTTGTGTCCTTCTAGATCTTTTTAAGGTCTCTTTACCTATTTTATAGTATATGTAGCTGGGGTTTTTTCAACATAAATTTATTCTGCAAATATTTGAGAGCCTGCTGTGTGCCAGGCACTGTAGATGTTGGCTTTCTTTCTTGGAGAAGGTACCTCTTCTTTTTAATAGCAGCGTAGTTTCAAAGCTAGGATGTACCCTAAGGTACTTAATGATTTTCCTATTGATGAACATTTATGTCTAATTTTTTATGACTTCAACTAATGCCATTGGGGACAGGTTGTCAATATACTTTTTCTTTTTTCTTTTTCTTTCTTTTTTTTTTTTTTTTTACAGCTGCGCTGAGATCTATTTTGCATACCATAAAGTTCACCCATTTGAAGTGTATGGTTCAGTGGGTCTTAGTATACTGTATTCACAGAACATTTTCATCACTCCAAAAAGAAGAAGAAACCCTGAATCTGCCATGAACAGTCACTTGCCATTCCTCCCTCCAGCTCCTGGCAACTGTGAATCCACTTGCTGCCTCTGTGGATTTGCCTGTTTTGAACATTTCATATAAACAGAATCACACACGATGTGGCCTTTTGTGACGGGCTGCTTCCATATAACATAATGTTTTCAGGGTCCATTGTCCATCCATTTACAGCATGTGCCAGTGCCTCATTCCTTTTTTTTTTTTTTTTTTTGAGACGGAATTTTGCTCTTTTTGCCCAGGCTGGAGTGCAATGGCACGATTTTGGCTCACTGCAACCTCCGCCTCCTGGGTTCAAGCAATTCTCCTACCTCAGCCTCCCAAGTAGCTGGGATTACAGGCATGCACCACCATGCCTGGCTAATTTTGTATTTTTAGTAGAGATAGGGTTTCTCCATGTTGGTCAGGCTGGTCTCAAACTCCTGACCTCAGGTGATCTGCCAGCCTCAGCCTCCCAAAGTGCTGGGATTACAGGTGTGAGCCACCGTACCTGGCTGCCTTCGTTTATCCATCCATCCGTTGACAAGCATTTGGGCTGTTGCTACTTTGGGGCTATTAGGACAATGCTGCCGTGAACATCGGCATCCAAGCATTTGTGTGGCCATGCACCGTTGAGCACATGTGTATTTCTGCAGGATGAATTTTGAGGAGGCGAAAAAGACACCACTTATAGCTAGCTCTTTGTCTCTGACTATGTAGGTTTGAACATCTCCTAAGTCTTGAGAAATGCTTGGAGGCCATTTCCTGCAGAGGCACACCCCCTTCTTGGGCGGGCTGGGGGAGGCAGTGGCAGAGCCCAGCCCACTTGCCCCAGCCACCAGTGCTCCAGGGTTTTGCATTCAGCCCCTGGCAAACACTCATGGCTAACCCTACAGGTGCCCTTGCCTGTCTTTGACCCAGCACTGGTGAAGGAATTGGCAAAGCCACCAGGTTAATGATGCAAACCCCAGAAATGTGCGGCATAGATGAGAAAGCAAACAGCCTCTCCCTTTGGAGAACTAAAAGAATTTAAAGAAGCTCACTGGCTCACTCTCTCTCACTGGGAAGGATGTCACTAAACACAGTCCGCATCAATCACTATTTTTGTTAAGCAATTTATGAGTTGCTCAGCTGAGAATAAGGTTGCACGTGGTAGGAGGAGTTCTGTGTGCACCGAGGTCTCGTGGAAGGACCGGATTTCTAGGGAGGAAAAGGGAAAAGAGAGTTGATGTTAAAATATCATTTCTATAACAGTAATGCAGCAATGTTCGTCTAGAAGGAGAGCTGCCACATTTGGCAAGATGCTGGGAGAGAAACAAGTATTAAGTACTTGGTTAAAATGACAAACCCCACAAATATGCCCTGGAATGAATATAGCTCCATAGCAGGAGGCACTCCCTAAAGGGTTTAGCAACATCACAAATAGCAAAGAGCATAACTGCTTTTAGAGTTTCAGATATTTAAATCTGCAAAAAATCAGTCGATGATGTCGGTTACGTTATAATGGTGTGAATTACAACAATGACGCTAATGAACATTTGTGGGCATTTTCCGTGTGCTGGGCTGGCCATTAAACTCCACACTTTGTAGGACTCATCTCATTTAACACAACCACCCAACACAGATAGAAGTGTTTTCTCTATTTATAGACAAAGAAATGGAAGTGCGAAAAGATTTAAGTCCCTGACTGAGGTCACCCAGCTAGAAACTGGAGGACCCAGGATCTGGACCTAGGCACCCCTGCTAGCCACCTGTTTTAGAGCTAGGATGCACCGTAAGGTAGCTAATGGTTTTCCTATTGATGAATATTTGTTTATTATTTATTTATTTATTTTGAGACAGAGTCTCGCTGTGTCACCCAGGCTAGAGTACAGTGGCGCAGTCTTGGCTCACTGCAACCTCCGCCTCCCAGGTTCAGGCGATTCTTCTGCCTCAGCCTCCCGAGTAGCTGGGATTACAGGCACACACCACCACACACAGCTAATTTTTGTATATTTTTTAGTTGAAACGGGGTTTCGCCATGTTGGCCAGGCTGCTCTCAAACTGCTGACCTCAAGTGATCTGCCCGCCTTAGCCTCCCAAAATGTGCTGGGATTACAGGTATGAGCCACCGCCCTCCACCTCGTTTCTAATTTTTTATGAACACCGAGCTCCGAAAGCCAAGCAAAGGGGTGACGCTGTGTATTTCAGAGCTTAGTATTCCCTCTGCTTTCTTCCTCTCCTCAGTCCCCAATGCCAGATCCTCCAACTGTTCATGACCTTTGAACTTGAGAAGGGACCTCTTTTCTGCTTTATCTACAGCTGCTTTCCTGGTGATCTCACCAAGGTACAAGAGTTGAAATGCATCTTAGAACCTCCAGTGTCCTAATGTCTATAGCCTGGCTCACTCCCCTGAATCCCGGACTTGCGTACCTAGTTGCCTAGGTGGCAGCTGCATGTGGGTGTCATCTGATGGGCATCTGAGGCTTCTGTCACCCAAAACTGGGTGCCTGATTCGACCTCACGCTTGTCCCTCTCCAGCCGCGGCACGGGGCAGCTCCATTCTCTAGGTGCTCAGGCCAACCACAAGCCTTAAGTCAACCTTGACTCCTCTCTTTCTTTCACCCTCTATGTCTAACCCGTCAGCAGACGTGGCTGGCTCTATCTTCAGGTGTCTCCCAAATGAGACCACTCCTATTACCTAAGTCTTTGTCACCTCTGGCCTGGTTGTCCAGCCCTGACCTTTGCTTCCATTGACCATTGATGCTTCCAAAATATCTGTCAGACCATGTCCCTGTGCCCTAAACCTTCCAGTAGCTTCCCAGCACACTCAGAGCGAAAGCCAAAGACCCCACTGTGGCCTCCTTGTGTCTCTTAAGGCCTCCTCCTCCTCCTCCTCCTCCTCCTCCTCCCCCTCCTCTTCCCTCTCCCCCTCCCCCTCCCCCTCCTCCTTCTCCTCCTCCTGTCTTAGTCTGTTCAGGCTGTTTCAGCAAAAGGCCATAGACTGGGTGGCTGTAAACAACAGACATGCATCTCTCAGCCCTGGAGGTGGGAAGTCTGAGAAGAGGGTGCCAGCAGGGTCAGGTTCTGGTGAGGGCTCCCCTCTGGGATGCAGAAGGCCGTCTTCTTGCTGTGTCCTCACATGGTGGGAAGCCAGAGAGAGCTCTCTGGGGTCCCTTCCATAAGGGAGGGCATGATCCCACCCTCATGGCCTAATTACCTCCCAAAGGCCCCACCTCCTAAAGCCACTGCCTTGGGGTGAGGAGTTCAGCATAGGGATTTAAGGGGATACAACATTCCGCCCCCAGCATTCCCCCGGCTCCTCTGGTGACCTTCTCATGTGACCCATGTGACCCCACGTGTCCCGTGTGCCTCGGCCTTGCTGAGCACCCCTCCTGGCAAAGCCTTCTCAGCGTCAACACTTTCCTCACCTCACTCTGCCTCTCTCCTGCCAGTGCCCCAGGTCACCTCGCTGCCCCTGGCCCATGCCGCACTCCACTTGTGCATTTGAGTGTATTTTCCTTCAGAGCATTTGTCACCTCCTGCTGTTCTGTGTCCATGGTGTCGTCTGTCTCTCCCTGAGGAGTCAGCCCCACGTGGTCAGGGACTTGATCTGTTTCATTCCCTGCTGTGTTCTCAGCACTTGGAGACGGCACATGGTAGATACTCAGATCAGACTGTGTTTGTTGAATGAATGAATGATGGCTGAGTGCCCAGGCTCTGAGCAAGTGTGGTACAGGCACCCTTCAAACCCCAGCCCCTGCACCAGGGAACCTTGTGGGGTGAGGAGATGCAGTGGCACAGGCCGGGTGCTAAGAGGAAGGTAGAAAGGTTCCAGCCCACCTTCTCTTCTCATTGACTTGAGGTTAGGAAGGGGCTAGTTTGGAATGAGAGGAAGAGCTTTCTCCACACTGTGGCATCTATCCCCTGCCTGAGGTTCCACCTGAACTCCTGCCACAGCTCCAGATCTGTTACTATGGCGCACCCCACCCCTGCTACGAAACCCCAGCTCTCTGTTTGCCTACCTGGTCTGCCGCTTTGGGCAGAGCTGCCCTTCATTCACTTTCCATCTTCCTGAGGACTGACCTTGGCTGGTGTCAGTCATTAGTGATGGGGCCCAGAACCTCAGCCGGGACAGAACAAGTTCCTGCTGCCCAGGGCCGGCCTGTCTGGGGGCTGCTGAGAAGTCGCCCTGTGGTCGTCCAAAGTCATTCCTGTGTGAGGACGAGACACACACTTTCCACTTGTTGGAGAGGAGGGTCTGGACGGCTTTTTATTGGTGCATTCACCATCTCAGATACTTCTGATCAGTATGAGCCGGGTAAACAGCCAGTTCAGATGGCTCAGACTCCCGGAAGAGGAGCGTTTAGCCCAAATTACTGGTATTAGCCATCCGCATTCAACCTCATCTTAACCATGAAATTTGCATGGTAAAAAAGAGAATTTGACAACACAGAAATGCAACTGTGTCTTCATCGTTCCACTCTGTAAGCTTCAGAGGGCTTTCATGCGTTCAGCCTTCCTTCTTTTGATCTTTAAATTGTTTTGAAATTCCATTTGGATGGAAATATTTCCAATATTTATCTTTTTTGTTTTTATATCTTTTTTGCAGTTTTTATGGTTTTCTTTAAGCACAAAACGTGCACATGAGCTATCTACTCATTTTCTTCACTGCGCAGCCTGGCGTTGGGGTGGGTAACTCTGATGGCCAGCTGGGCGGCCCTTTTCATAATGGCTTTGCGCTTCTCGGAAGAAGCGCTGTGAGCGATCTCAGCACAGGACGGTTTGTTGCACATCAGCAGCACTTCCAGCTCCTTGACATTGGGGACCAGGAACTTCTGGAAGCCACAGGGCAGCATGTGCTTTGTTTTTTTGTTGCTCCCATAACCATTGTTGGGCATGAAGATCTGGCCCTTGCGGGCACGGTGGCTCACGCCTGCAATCCCAGCACTTTGGGAGGCTGAGGAGGGCGGATCCCCTGAGGTCAGGAGTTTGAGATCAACCTGGCCAACATGGTGAAACCCTGTCTCTAATAAAAATACAAAAACTAGCCAGGCGTGGTGGCGTGTGCCTGTAGTCCCAGCTACTCTGGAGGCTGAGGCAGGAGAATTGCTTCAACCCGGAAGGCGGAGGTCGCAGTGAGCTGAGATGGCGCCACTGCACTGCAGCCTGCGCAACAGTGAGACTCCGTCTTAAGAAAAAAAAAAATCTGGCTCTTGAACCTTTCGCGAACCCTGTTGTTAATTCCTCTGGGTTTCCTCCAGTTACACTTAATTTTGACATATTGTTCTGACTGGTGCCGGATGAACAGCTTGGTCCTCTTTTTGACGACCTTGGGCTTCATGAGGAGTCTGAAGGCGGCCATGATACTGAGGAGGAGATGACTGCCACCTCCGTAGGCAGCACCAAAGAGAGAGGGGCCTTTTTTTCTTTTTTATGTCCTTGGAAGGAAGACTTCGTGTTTCTTTTTTAAGAGCCAGGATCTCTCTGTCGCCCAGGCTGGAGTGCAGTGATGCAGTCATTGCTCACTGCATCCTCTGCCTCCTGAGCTCAAGCAATCCTCCTGCCTCAGCCTCCTGAGTAGCTGGGACTGCAGGCGCACCCACCTTACCCAGATAATTTTTAATTTTGTTTTTCTAGAGACAAGGTCTTGCTTTGTTACCGAGACTGGTCTCAAACTCCTGGTCTCAAGCAATTCACCCACCTCAGCCTCTCAGAGCGCTGGGATTACAGACATGAGCCACTGCACCTGGCCCAAATATTTATCTTTTAAAATGTATGCAGAAGTGAAACATGCTTTCCAAGAGCAGCACTGGGCAGGGTCACCCAGCGCCCAGGTGGATACGTGGGCTGCCAAGGCTTCTAGAAGCCAGGACAAATGGAAAGCATATTGGAACATGGAAAGGTCTGAAAGGTGGCAATTTGTCCAAGTCTCCATTTGAATCAGAAGAGAAGTGGTGGGTCAGGAAGGGGGTGATTTGAGTTCTGTTTCATCAGACTCATCTCTGTTTCTCTTTCCATCTCTCGGGCGGAGTTAGAACATTTTATTCCATTTTTTTTCCAAAATTATCTTTTGCTCTGCTTTGGGAACTGACTTAATACGGAGCTGGGAATGGAGACACCAAAAACAGAACTAGACAAAGCTGAGGGTTTGTTCTTGCCCCTTCTGGACAGTGTGAGTTGCTCGCAGCTCTCAGGCCCTGTCTGAAGTCGTCCCCAACCCCACACCGGGAGAAAATGTTTCCTGAGAAAAATGAAAACCCCTCTTAAACCTTATGGAATAGAAAAGCCATTTAAAATAGTTTACAGGTTTTAAGGTGCCTTTTTACATGTTAAAAATAACATTTCCCCTCAAGCTTTTGAATTAAATTGCCTTTCTAAGACAGAATTGATTTTAGTGTATCTTCTTAGAATTAATTGGGACTAATTAGTTTAAAAACCTGAAATACCTCCAATATTTCCCTCTTTGGGTTTAATTCTAACAGTGAGTTTAACAAGACCCTTTTGCTCCATATTCTCAGCGCACACTGAGGTTTTGCTTTGGGGTTGAAACTTTCATGGGGACAGAAATAGAATGTCCTTTTGTCGTTCTCATTGGGTTGGATGGTGACGTTTGAGACAAGCAAAGAGATGACAGATGGAACAAATATTTCTAATTTTGTCTTTCTTTGCTTCATTTTCATGTCTTCAGAGACCCCTGGGTCTTGCTGAGGGGATCTCATTTTCTGTCCCAGGCCGATTGAGATGTGTCTGTGCCTCAAAGACAGACTTAAAAGTACCGACAGGTTCTTTCCCTCCCAAAGACAGGCGAGACCTTCTCCCATCAGGCTGAGTCCATTCCTTGTCTGGAGCCAGGGAGCTCTGCTTCCCAAACTCTCACAGCAAGATTCCTGGCCTCGCTCATTTGTCTTGCATTAAATTTTCTTGCAATCTTGCTTAATTCGAGCGTGACTTAGCAAGAAATGCATTTTTAATATGTGACTCTAACACTTTATTTTTTAAGGATGCGTGTTTGTATGTTGACATAGCAAGAAAAATAGGTATATTAAAACGCATTTCTAATAATACTCAAGTGTGGAAAGATTAGCCATTTGGCAAATTTGAAAAGAGATCTGGAGTAACCATAAGAAAAACAGTGAGGGCCAAGCACGGGGGCCCACGCCTGTAGTCCAGCACTTTGGGAGGCTGAGGTGGGAAGACTGCTTGAGGCCAAGAGTTTAGGACCAGCCTGGTCAACATAGTGGGACCTTGCCTGTACAATTTTTGTTGTTGTTGTTGTTTTAAGTAGCCAAGCGTGGTGGTGGGCACCTGTAGTCCTAGCTACATGGGAGGTTAAGACAGGAGGATCACTGGGCTGAGGGCCCAGGAGTTTGAGGCTGCAGTGAGCTATGATCCAACCACTGTACTCCAGCCTGGGTGACAGAGCAAGACCCTGTCTCTAGAAAAGAAAGAAAGCAGTGAAAAAGGCAAATCAGGTGCATAAACCTGACGAGTGGGGTTTCTGTCAGGCGTTGAGGTGGGACCGTGGGCTGGGGGCAGGTATTGGTCCCATGGAGACCAGATGTGCCTGTGAACCCAGGGTCTGCTGGAGGCTCTGATGTGAGGTCTGTGGACCTAAGTCATCATACTTGATGCCCAGGCCCTATCCTGTGGCTTCAAGCCCTTCCACCTTGCTGAGACTGGAGGTCCCCAGCAGCCAGCTTTTGAGGCTGACCAGGAATAAACACAGGGATTCTATGGGTGAAGAATGGGATTGGGGACCAGGTCCCCACAGAAGGACTATGACTTGGTGTCCACCTTCCAGGGTGGACACTCTGTCTTCTCTCCTGTACTGGTGGATGCACATCCATGCACCTAGCCCTGGCCAAGCCCTCCTGTGTTCTGCAGGACACCCCATCCCATCCCATCCACAT
>NC_045454.1:46641595-46663103 GCF_002776525.5 Piliocolobus tephrosceles
CCCATCCCATTCTATTCACATCCCATTCCACCCCATCCACATCCCATTCCATCCCATCCATGCAAGCACACCCACTTACAAGTCTCCCTTCTTGCTCCTATCCCAGTTCCTTCCTGGTAGGTCCTTCCTGCTATTATTTCTTTCATTTTCAGAAACCCTCTCTCAATCTTCCCTTTCCGGCTGCCACCCCATTCCTCTTCCTGTCTTTCTAGCAAAAGTTCCTCAAAAGAACCATCTGGTCCTCCTGTCTCCAGTTCTGCTCCACTTGGGGCTATCCTGAACCTGCTCCAACCTCTGTGGCTTTTGCACACACTTTTCCCCTGGAACTCCTCTTCACAATCACTGGTGACCTCCACTTTGCTGAGTCCAGTGATCACCACTCAACCCCAGAGTCACTTGGTTCCAGGACACCACTTGCTCATACTTCTTTGGCCTGCTCTTTTCAGGCGCCTGCTTCTTTGGGATCTCTAAATGGCAGAGAGCTCTGGAACTCAGCCCTAAGCCTCTTTTCTCTACTTTCCCTTGGTAAGCCCAGATAGTCTTATGGTTTTAACTAGGTCGTTTATACACTGATGATTCCAGCCTACATCGTGTATATATTGGTGGCTCTAGCTCATGTCCTCTATACACTGATGGCTCCAGCTATGTCATCTATACACTGATGGCTCCATCCCATGTTCTCTATGCTTTCAGCCCACGTCCTCTATACACTGGTGGCTCTAGGTCATGTCCCCTATACACTGATGGCTCCAGCCATGTTATGTATACACTGATGGCTCCAGCTCATATATTCTATACACTGATGGCCCCAGCCTGCAATCTCTATACACTGATGGCTCCAGCTCGTATATTCTATATACTGATGGCCCCAGCCTGCATTCTGTATACACTGATGGCTCCAACTCACCCCTCAGCCTGAGACTTACATAATCTGCCTGCTTTCTCAGCATCTCAACCTGGGTGTCTAGGAGCCCCCCACACTTTACACCTTAAGAACTCAACTCCCAAGTGCTCTCCAGGCCTGCTTCTTGGGCAATTTTACTGACCTCATCCTTTTAGTTGCCAAAAACCTTGGAGGTACCCTTGACCCGTCAGCAAATCTGGCTGACTCTATCTCCTATGTTTATCTAGAGTCTGTGACTTTGCCCCTCCACGGCTCACAGCTAGGCCCCCCTCCCTTGCCCAGATTATCACATTAGCCACTAGATTGCTCTCTCTGCTCCCGCCCTTTTCCTTCTTCCCCTGTTCTCAACCCAGCAGCCAGAGGGGCCTGGTTAAAATGCAAGTCAAACCAGGCCATTCTTGGGCTCAAACCTTGTGATGGCTTCCATTCACCCCAAGCAAAAGCCAGAGCCCCTGCGATGGCCTGTGTGGGCCTTTCTCCTTCTTGCCTTCTGGTTCACTCAGCCTGGTTCCAAGGCAGGCACTGTCCCTTCTTGGGGCCTTTGTACTGGCTTTTCCCTCCATTAGGAACGCTCTTCCCCAGGATATCTGAATAGCTCCGTCCCACACTTTCCTCATCTCTTTAATGAGCCCGCCCAGGGAAGCATTTGACAACCCTTTAAAAATTGCAACCTCTTCCTATCCCAGCACTCCTGTCTGCTTCATTTTCCCCCTTGGTACTTGTCACCAGATGATATAGGGTGTCATCTGATGTACGACATATTTTTATCACTTACCTTGTTTACTGTCCATATGCCCCTATCCTCCCACATGGTCTAGAATAGAAACTCCATGAGGGCAGGGAATTGTGTTTTGATGACTGGTCAATGCCATGCCCATGCTATGGGTCCAATAAATATTTTATTGAAATCAACGAATGACACAGTTAGGATCTCTGTTACTCATCCTTCTGGACATGGGGTTTGGAATCCTCACAGCTGCACCTCAACACCTCTCTTGGGATGCAGCATCCAGGCAGAACCCGGCCATGTACCCTAAGCAAAGCCTCCCTGGCACCAGCTGCTGGTGGTTTGACCTCCAGAACTAGCATTCAAGGATGTCACCTCATCACCACTTAGCCATGGGTTAACTGCCCAAGAGTCTGGCTTCCAATTCCTCATCTCCCTGGAACAGAGATTCAAATTCTAACAGTATAGAATCTGTCTTCCTTTCTTCTCAGGGAGACATGTCTATTCCATCCTGTTTATTCTAGGAATGACTCCTGGATGATAATCTTAAAAAAAAACAGTTTCTGTGCACTGACTGTGTCTGTCTCAAAGGGCAAACCTCCACTGAGAGCTCCTTAAAGGGTATGCTTGGTCATGCACAAATCTATCAGCGTTGTGGGCTTTTATCATCCAAAATGTTGACCCATCGAGGCTGCAGCTACACGCCGCTCATTCTATCAAAATGTTTTAAGATCTTTGGCTGGGCCCACCAAAAACAAGAGCACTGCTTAGAGCTCTGTGTTCCCCCTGAAAGGTGGTGGTGCCACCTCACCCTCTCCTGGTCCTAAAGCCTCAGGGAAGCCATGCTCAGCATGAACTGCTCCAGGCATAACAAAAACTGTACTGGCTTCAGTTTAGCCCTTTTTCCCCCCTCCAGGGGTCAAGATTGCCCAACCATGTGCCTCTTTCCGGAGACGTGTGTCCCTTGTGTGTCCTGCCATCTGGGGGCATCTGATGTGGTATGGCTTCCTCTTAGAAAAGTCTTCCTCTCCCTGGGTAGGGAGGGAAGAGCCGGCGCAGTGACGTCAGAGATACCGTAAGTCCCTCCCGGCAAAGCCCCACAAGGCATTTCTGACGCTGAGTCAGTGGTTCCCTTTGCACTTGTTCCATACGTACATGATATTTCCAAAAGTCTTTTAAATTCAGTATCAGCTCCTCTGTTTTCACACTTTTTTCCAAATAGTTTAATCCGTGATTCATTTTACTTCGCCCAGAAAACACTTATGCAGCTATGAACTCTCCCACATTGTTTGTTTGATGATAAATAGATTCTTTCCTCTTGGAGAAAAGGGCACTTTCTCCTCCCAGTACTAGGAAGGATTGAAATCCCTCCTGTGATGCCCTCTTACCTCAGAGGGAGTTGTTCCTCCTTGGGTTTTGTTATTTCAGAACAAATATGGTAAACTGTTTTCCCGTCAGTTACTATAGAGAAGAGATTATTTGCCTTTCTCTTAGTGCTTCTGAAAATAATAGATTACATATTTGGGAGGGTTTTTTTTAGATCTGGTTAATGTGAGATAGAGGGGGTTGCTCCGGGATGACATTGTTTGGTTTGGGAAGTATTCTCCCGGTTGCCCAGCAACAGGCTCTTGGAAACGGGAGTGGACTGCGTTGCCCCTGGCAACCGTTGTTACTTAGCAAACAATGAGGGCCGGGCAAACAGTGCCAAGACTGCGGACTCCAGGTTTTAATTGAACATCTGCATATATTTTTCTCTGATTAAATTTGAGTTTGATTTGCCACAACAGGTAGACATGGGTCCACTCGGGATCTACTTGAAAGAACCAATATTGTAATGTTGACTCCCATGCTGCATAAACGCAGAGGCCCCATTGAAACAAACTTCTGGCCATTCGAATATGTCCTAGACTGCTCTCAACTGGAGACTTATTTTAGTCTGAAGTGGAATTTCTTTTTTGATCTAATTCTTGGTGTTCAGAAAATCATTACTTGTCCAACCTACTATCGTATATCACTGATAAATCCGCAATTTCTGGAGCGCTTTTCAGCACGATGCCTTCATTTCTGCTGCCTAAGAATTTCAGAAGAGCAAAGAGTTGAGCCCTGGCTGGCTCACATGTAGAGACATTCACAGATAGGGTTGGCTGGGGATGGAAACTGGACCCAGCACCTTCTGGTTTCGTGTGCTCAGTGTTCCTGCTGAGAAGTTGGGTCCTCCCGTGGCCCTCAGTGGGGTGTGTGTTATGTTTATTAAGGGAGGTCTCATGTTCCCACTAACAAAGTGCCCTGTTGATGGGCCCTTTGCAGCCACAGGTTGGATTTTGATCAAAACAGCCTCACTCCCCCACCTCCTCACTGGCAAGCCAGAGATAGCGGTTGTTTACAAGGGTTTGTTGCTTAGGTAAACACCACCCCTGAACTTCATTCAGAGCACGTGACACATTTCTTTCCCTCCTCCCAGCACTGCCCCCAGCCCCCGCCCCCACGGCCAGGGCTATAAATTAAGAACTGTTAGCCAGGACAGGTTTTTGGTAAAGACTTTATTCTTCCTTATTCATCTCGAGTGCAATCTGACTAATGCAGCAACAGCCGCAAAAGTGTCGCCTGGAACAGACACTCCAGCCCGTCACTAAAACAGCTGCTGTGGTTCCTGTGGTGAGACTCGCTTTCGTTGTATGGATTTTTTTTAAGGGCGATTCACTTTGTTGCTGAATGCCCCCAAGAAAATGTTCATTGCACGTTTGTTACCAGCATTTCAGCTAATGTCTTAGGACTATTTAAAGTATCTAAACAAATTTCCCAACTTTCTTTTGCAGCAGAAACTTATAATGGAATGTCATTTGTGTTATATAACAAATAAAAGTAAGCTTGTGTTTTTTTCTCTTAAAAAGGCAAGCTGATTAGCCATCGGCCTTATTAGATGCAATAATTAGGATCCAATGGCTGTGATTGTTGTTGGAATCAAAATGAATAAGGTCTGACTTACACAAAGACTCCCTGAAAAATTAAAATACAGGATTTGTCCTGCAACCTGTTGTAGCATAGTTGTAGAAGACCACTATATGCTTCAAAAGATAAATCTTCCCAAAGAAATGCTGTTGTGCCTTCTACAATATTATTTTCTGCCCAGTCCCCAGTTTAAGTAAGTCATTTTTTAGGAATTAGAGCCTCATTAAAAATTTTTTTTAATTGATCATTTTCTTATTTCCCCTGGAAGTATTTTCCCATATATCAGGCTTTGCAATTTAGGCAAACCACTTAACATCCTTAGGTAAGTTTCTTCATCTGTTTGATGAAAGAGCCGGGTTAGGTGGTTTTTAAAGGGGCCTCTCTGTGCTGTGGTTTTAGGTGGAAATTCTTGTATTTGAACTAGGCTGTTTCTCCACTTCTTAAATTCCAGAATCAAGTCACGACCAGAGGGGAGGTAGCGGGTAGATTGGAAAGGTCCCGTATGTGATGTTGGTGGGATCTGGAAAACCAGCCTCCTCCTGGCCCGAATCAGTCATGGAGACGTGGAAAGAACATGCACTGCCTGTTGCCCTGTGCTCACTGGCCGTCTCTCGAGATGGCTGTCAGGGACAGGAAGGGCCACACAGGCAGGACAAAACCCTGTCCCCAGGTGGGCACAGGTGCCCAGTGGGCCTGCTGCTGTGTCAGGTCACCAGGCTGGGAATGCAGGCGATGCTACTGCTGAGGAACTGTCACTTGTCATTTCCGGGTCCACTCCTCTACCCTCTGGCAGCGTGGGTTGCTCTGAAAGATTTTGAAGGTGGGACAGGAGAGGGTGAGTGAGGTGAGGCCTCCGCGTGCCAGATTTTCACTGGCACATTCCCCGTCTTCATCTTGACCATCAGCAGCTGCACTGCAGCCCTGCTCATGGTCAGAAAAGGAGAGAAACGTGAGAGGGAAAGAAAGGCTGGTAAGAGAAGGAGCGGAACACAAAAGCATGATGCCTTAGGAAGCCGCTCCCAAGAACCCTGGGACAGGCCCCTGTGCTCAGCTGAAGATGGGAGCTGGAGGCCGACATGGTGAAGGTAGCTAGAACAGGTGGGCAGCCCAGAGCAGGCAGGCCGCTCATTCTCTTGTTCATTGCAAAATACGCCTTGAGCATCTTGAGCATCTTTGCAGGCAATGTGCTACGTAGGGGCTGGAGTTGGGGTGACGGAGCTGCGAGGGGGCTGCTGAGATGACACAGACCCAGACTTTGTTTTCTCAAGAAGGGCTGACTAGCCAAGAAGCCAGATGTGAACAGCTGCATGACAGGAAGGAATCTGAGGGGCCAGCACGGAGAGTGGTTTGGTGAATCTGGAAACGCTGCGTGGAGTAAAGGTGCGGCCTTAGACGTGTGGCTCTCCACGGGGGTGGTCCTGCCCCCAGGGGACACTGGGCGATGTCTGGAGACATTTGTGGCTGTCACAACAGGCGTCGGGGGTGGTTTCCTGGCATGGAGTGGGTGGAGACCAGGGATGCTGCTCAGCACCCTGCGGTGCCCAGGACAGCCCCAGCCCAGAGCATGCTCCTGCCCCTCGTGCCCACATTGCTGAGGTCAGGAAAGCCTGTGTGAGATGACAAGCTGACTGGAGAGATGGTTTCCCCACTGCTCTTCACTTGCCTGGAGTCCCCTTTGGAGCTGCTGGCCGCTGTCTCTCTGTCTCCCTCCCTCTTTAATGCAGCAGTCACTTTGATCTTAGCTGTCATGGGTAGGTGGACTTTGAGGGACAGAGTGCTGCCCAGCCTGCCTGGCCCCGCTGGAGGGGTCTTGTTCATCCCCACCCTGGCAGGTGCATCGGCCCCATTCTCACCCTCCCTGCGTTGTGTGCAGGGGACACCAGTGCCAGCCTCCGGTGGCACTCCATGCATTGCCACCACCTTGTCACTGCGAGTCTGGACCACTGTGTGCCACGCTGCCTCCTTCAATTCTGCATACCTTAGACATGCAGGCAGAAGCTGCTGCTCAGTGCAGGGGCCGGTGCTCAGGCCTAGGGGTCTGGCAGGCGTGGGCTCTAATTCCATTTGAATCAGAGGGTCCTTCGGGGTTGTGTGGCCATCTCATTTAAACACTTCATCCGGAATCAGAGGAAGCCGGCTTTCCCCACAAAGCAGGCGCCAGGGGAGAGAGTTTCAAACAAAGTAGCTGGATGCATGAGGGAGAAGGTGGCCTGGGAGCAAGAGGGAGAGCGGCAGGACAGGAGCGGCACGAGACGCAACAGCTCATGGGAGGGGATATGGGTGACCCCAGCAGGGGCCACGCACCAGAATGGCACAGACAGGTGACCTTGGTCTCTGGAAGAGGAGGGAAAGGACGAGCAGATATTGAATATGCGCGACTGGCCAGGGAGTGACCCCCAGATCTTTACATTCTGAAAAACCCACTGCTTTAAACACACAGGGAACTGCGTCTGGGGATAGACAGAGGGAATGGTCATTGTAAGTCACACTTATTTACAAGTTCCTCCCAGTTACTGAGAATGAAGAAAGAGCCACTTACTTCTCAACTGGAACCGCAGAGGACTGGAGAAATGTCCAAGTCGGGCTCGAACTCATCCAGTCACTCCCCACAGGGACCGCATCAGTTCACGACCGCTCCAATAGCATCAGCTAAATTCTAGAAACTTCTAAAGCAAAAGCTAAGCTCGTGTCGTTATTTGGAGTTCTCTTTGGCATGGAGTTGGGGAAGCGATTTATATACGGAAAAGAAGCGGAAGCTCCACGTGGGTCGGAAAGCGGTGGCTCCGGAGGCTCCAGAGTCATAAAAACATGTGCTTCCTCCTCCTAAAAGAGTGACTTAGCCAAACCCAAGCCGAAGCCCCAGTGCAGCCTGCCTCTTCCTGCCTGGTGACCTTCAGCTCATGGCTCGCCCTCTCTGAGCCTCAGCATGTGTGTTGTGTCGAGAGCAGAGGCGATGTGGCCACAGCTTCCTCAGAGTCCGTCGGCCCCCGCGTGTGCCAGCTTTGCCCGCAGTCTGGGGCTCGGTCTGGCCACCGGCTGCTGCCACTGCTGTTGTCCTTGGGGCTGTGTCCCTCTTTCGCTTGGCTACTTTGGTTTTCTGGTTGTTTTTGGTTGTTTTGTTTTGTTGTTTGTTTATTCTCTGTAGAGACAGAGTCTTCCTCTGTCTTCTGTCTCCCAGGCTGGAGTGCAGTAGTGCAGTCAGCTTACTGCAGCCTCAAATTCCTGATCTCAAGCAATCCTCTGGCCTCACCCTCCCAAAGTACTAAAGTTACAGACATAAGCCACCTTCCCCGGCCCCCAGTTGTTTGTTTGTTTGTTTGTTTGTAGAGACGGGGCCTCGCTATGTTGCCCAGGCTGGTCTCGAACTCCTGGGTTCAATGGATCCTCCCGCCCCTGCCTAGGTCATATTTCATTGATCAGGCACCTGCTGGGATCCACACTCAGGGTGGGCACATCAACTACATCATTCCCTTCCCCCTCCCAGCCCCTTCCTCAGATTAAGAAACCAAGGCCACGGCCACAGTCAGTGAGTAAGCGAGTGACAGGCCTGGGATTTGACCCTGAAGCCTGGCCTCCTCCCTCTGCTCTGGGTGGCCGTACCTCCTTCCCAGCCACTCGACACTCCCCTTGGCATTTGTTCTTATTTATATAAATCATGGAGGTTGCAAAGTCTTTTTCCCCCGGCTGGAGCCGACTCCCCAGTAAGATCCAAGGCGGGGCCGGGAGTAGGAAGGGAAGCAAGTGTTCCCTTTCTTTGGATGCGCTCTGGGGGGCAGGGCTCTCTGCCGGCCGGCCTGCGGATGGTCTTCAGGTGGCAGGGTCTTGACCAGCCAGACTTGTGAGTGTGAAGGGCGGGCTCCAGCCCTCTAAAGAAGGGATCCTGCAGACAGCAGACCCTTTCGACCTCGAAATGTCTGGAACCCCCACCTTGGTAGTTAATCCCTTGGTTTAGCACATGCACTCTATGCGGTGAAAACTCATGGGAGGGTTTTTTCAGCCAGGGAATGAGAAGACATTGTTATCTTTTGAATCACCCCAATGTGAAAGAAAATTGGCTCGGAGAGGGCGGCGGCTGGAAGCAGGGAGACCAATTAGGAGGCGGATGCGGTGGTTCCAGGTAGGAGATGGGGGGCAGGGGCTCACTAAAATAGTAGCAGCAGGAGCGGAAGGAAGGGGGAGGCAAAGATGGTATCAGGTGGAGACAGCAGGCTGAGTCACCAGCGACACGTGCCCCGGGGCCCAGGGAGATGCCCAGTGCCTTAAACAGCCCCCCGGCTTAGGAAACGCAAGAGGAGAAATTTGTAGGGGGGGAGTTTCCCTTGGACTTGTTGAGGCACCTGAGGGGCCCCCAGGCAGAGAGGTCTGGGAGGCAGCTGGAGAAGGGAGCCGGAGCCAGGTGATGTGGGTGGTGCTGGGAGTCCTGGTGCCATGAGGTCGTCCACATTGAGTGTGACGCGGAGGGGCACAAGGGTGGAGGCCGAGGGTGGTAGACAAGGAGGGACCAGTGCAGGGGACTGAGAAGGTACCATTAGGGGGAAAAATGAAACCAGATGACAACAGTGCCCAGAAAGGAGGGAGGATGGAGCTTTGAGGAGTGACACGAAATGCTGCAGAGAGGCCAAGTTCAGAGGAGGCCTGAAAACTGCCCGGTGAGGACCTCAAGAACAGTGGGCAGACATGAGAACTGCAGAGAGAAGACGATGGAGACCCCCTCCCAAGAGTATGGACTTACACAGAAAAAAGAATCCGTATCTCAAGAGAAGATAAAGGATGAAGAGCAGGTTTCAGTGGCAGTGGATGTTCTCCTCAAATGGGTGTGATGTGAGCTTGTCTATAAGCTGAAAGAATGGAGCCTGTGCAGAAGCCAGATTACAGGCTTGATCGGTGGGTCCTTGGAGGGAGATGGAAGGCTCTAGAACCTTCAGGAAGGGGATCAGCAGCCTTTTTCTGTAAAGGACCGGAGAGTACATATTTTAGGCTTCTGCTGGGGTCTGTCTCAGCTCCTCACCTCTGCTGTTGGAGCACAAAAGTCATCCTAACTACTGGGAAAATGGGAGTTGAAGATGCAAGGAACTGGATGTAGACAGTCTGGATGTGAGACAGTGAGGGGAGGTCAGCACAGGGAAGGGGTTGCGGGGTAGAAGAAGGTAGAGGAGACAGCATGGCAGGGGCATGGCTGAGAGCCAGAAGGTGCAGAGGCGTTGTCAGAAAAGGATTGCAATTTCAGAATGGAATCTTGCAAGGAGTACAGTATAGAGAAAAAATGTACTTTGAGGCTTTCTCCCATAGGCATGTGTGGATGTGTGAACATAGGTCCCCCCCCTCCACTTTTTACTACAAGAATTGTTGTTGTTTTTATCTAGTGGGAGGAATCAACATTCAGTTTAATAGAAAAATGTCTGGAGTAAGAAAATGACATGTGTCTTCTGAGTGGTTTTGGCCATTTTTCTCATGTTATCCTGCATCAGGTGGCGTTATGTGTGTGCATGTATGTGTGTCTGTGTGTGTATTTTTATGTATACATGTATGTACATGTATTTTTGTGTGTATGTGTGTATATGTGTATGTCCATGTATATTTGTATATATGCATACGTGGGGAGTGTATACATACAGGCGTGTGTGTGTGACACTCTCACGTCCTCTCCGGGGGGACAGCATCGGCTGGTGCTCGGCCTCTAGCTTGGAATCCAGTTACCTTTCACTCCAATGTGTTGGACTTCAGGGCACCCCATAACCTAAGGAGAATTTCCATTTCCTAGAAACCCAAGTTTTGTGGTGTTGAAGTTATTGCTAAAAGCAGTGGAATCAGGTTGCCTGCCAAAAGAGTATTTGCTGGGTGAAAATGTCAGTGAAGCCTTGGTGGTTTTTTTAATTCAAACTTCACCCTGAATTTGGTATAGTATTGATGACAGTTAAAAGCAGACCACATCAGAGACGAGGTACACCATACCTTAGTTTGGACAATTTTTATATTAATAATCAAATCAAGGCCAGGCATAATGGCTCACACCTGTAATCCCAGCACTTTGGGAGGCCGAGGTGGGAGGAATGCTTCAGTCCAGGAGTTCAAGGTTATTCTGGGCAACATAGCGAGACCCCTTTCTCTACCAAAAAGTAAAAGTTAGCCAGGTGTGCTGGTGCTCACCTATAGTTCCAGCTACTCGGTTGGCTAAGGTGGGAGGGTCACTTGAGCCAGTCGAGGCTATAGGGAACTGTGATCGCATCACCGCACTCTAGCCTGGGTTACAGAGAAGACTGTGCCTGAAAAAAAAAAAGTCTGGTTTCTAAAAGGGAAGGAATGGGCGCTTCCTCTGTTATGACGGGGGTCCCTGGCTTAGGGGAGGCCCTGTCAGTGCAGCCTGCTCCAAGCCTCTGAAGATTAGAACCTGTGACTTAGGGACCAACTGGGTGTCCACACTTCCCCATCCATCCCCATTCCACTCTGCAAACAGCCCTTTCTCAGGCCAGTTGTCAAGGGCTTGGTTCTGATCCTTTTCTAGAGAAAGGAGGGAGAGTTTGGCTCCTGAGAAGAAAACAGGAACAGAAGCCCAATTCTTACGAAAAGAAAAAGGAATTTGAATTCTGAAGATACTTGATTTCAGAGAAGCTCGGAGCCAGCTCCAGTCCTTGAAAGCTCATTGCTACAAGAGGAAAAAACAAAACAAAACCAAAAGAGAAGAATGGCTTAGGCGTAGAGGGAACGATGGTTGCCCTCGGTGTGCTTTGAAGTCTGCTGCTCTGGAACATGTGGGTAGCCTTCAGAGGGTCCTGTTCTTTTATTTCAGACTCCTTGCCTGGCTGAATTGTCATGATTTTGTGTCCTGCCTACTCTCCTTTTTCATCTCCCGTTCTCAGCCTGTCTACAGGCCCGTTTTACTCGGGGGCTGTTTGTCCAGATGCCTTCTCAGATATCACACATCCATTTTGAACAGAGGTCCTTCTGCCCCCCCAGGGGACACTGGGGAATGTCTGGGGACATCTGTGGTTGTCACAACTGGGGGTGCTCTTGGCATGGAGTGGGTGGAGACCAGGGATGCTGCTCAGCGGCCTGCAGTGCTCGGGACAGCCACATCCCCAACGTTCGCAGTGCCAAGTGGGGACACACACTGTCATCTTTGGTGATAATCAGGGCAGAGTAATGACTCTTGGCGCTGAGAACTAACCGGGTCCACAGGGAGTGATCCTGGTGCAAGAAAGGACGTGGTGCCACCATCAAGGAGGTTCAAGAATCCACTTTTCAGGAAGGGGATGGCTGTGTCTTCCCTGTGCGTGGGGCCAGGCCACACAAGCCTGAATGGTGGGGACAGAATCTGAAAACACACATCACTTGCTCCGTAGACCTGGCCCTCCAGGAGAAGGAAATGGATGAGATTTTTCTGGGCAGCGTAATGACACTGCAAGTGTTAAGACAAGCACCAGAACAGAATCTGGGCTTTGAAACAACCGGTACTCCTCAGAGCGCTCTGGGCTTGTTCCTTCTTGTTCGGAGGGAGGAAATTAATTGCTTTCTTCGGGCAGATGAACTCTGGTACCATCTGGACGCCAGCGAGTACCAGGAGAGGAGGAGCTGATGGCTGGCGGAGGCCTTGTGCCTCCCAAACGCCAAGGCTCATTAGCCAATCAGAATGAAGGTAACTAAAACCACTCAGCTAACTCTGCCCCAATTATCACCGAAGATGACAAAACATTGTCTAAATACTGATCTGAACTGTGTGAGGCAGGTGACAGCTCCATTTGGCATATGGAGGAACAGGAATAGAAGAGAGATTGCTTAAGGTCGCAGTGAGTCAGCGGCTCAGCCAGGAACGGGCCCAGAAATTGCTCTCAGCGTTTTCTACATTTCCTTTCCTGACATTGCTGGTTACTAGGTGATGGGAGTATTTTTCTGTAAACAGAAGCCTCTTCCCTTTGTGCCCAGGCAGATTCATTCATCACGGCTGTAGTCCAGGGCTGCTTCTAGCTGTGTCTCTCCTGTGCCCCTCACATGAAGTCAGGAAGCCACTGGCGCATTTGACTCAGCAGAGGCTCCAAAAGGTCAAGTGCGCATCTGGTCCACTTGAATGTTCGTTCAAGGTCAGATGCGCGTTTTGTGGATTCCAAAGGCTGGTGCCGGCCAAGGAGGGGAAATTGCGCCGCTGGTTCTGTGCTTTTCCCCTTTATTTCATGCCCGCCCTGATCTTGGACCAGATGGTAAATGAAACGTGCTTAGCTTATAAACAGCACTCCGGGCATGTTTCTGAGCCACGAGGGAGCTTTAGGCCAGCCAAGCCCATCGGCCAGGCAGGGCCAGGCTGGGTGACAGGTCATGTCTCGGCCCCTCCCCTTTATATTGGCTGTTCCAAGGCTCCTGTAACCCGGTCTAAGAGGACACAGGGGAAGGCAGTCAAAGAAAGACTGCCCAGGTGCTCGCCACAGGAAGAAAAACAGAAGAGAGGACAAAGGAACACGAGGAAGCAAGGACGGTGGGGCCGTCACCGAATGAGTCCAAGTTCCCACGGCAGATTCAGGTTCAGAGAAGAAGCATGGCCTCCACTCACTCTCATCTACTGTCCTGTGCTGAATTGAGGGCTTCCCAAACTGGGTGCTGCAAAGGCACTCCACAGTGTGCTTCCCTGTGCCCTGTGGACTTTACATTGAATAGTACCCACACCCTCGGGGCCATGCCCTCTCCCCCTCTCCGCTGCCCCCTCCTCTGCCAGGTGGAGGAGTTACTCAGGATCCAGCATCACCCCTTCTGGGAGGACCATGTGAGTTACCGCTGTCACCTGGAAGCACGGCCAGGACCGTGAGCCGCTCCTTCTGCTGGGCCGACAGCTCATCGCTGGTGTCTTGTGTGTGTGTTTGTTTAACTCTTTATCACGGACATTTCAAACATCCACAAAGTAAATACACAATGCAATAAAACTGAATGAAGCCACCACCCTCTACAGGGTGTCAGTGTCCTGCCATTCTTATAGCACCTGGATACCCCTACCCACTCTCCATCCTCCTCTCCACCCTTATATTTTTACAGGCTTTGTTGTCGTTGTTAAAATTCACATGCAGTAAGTGCACAAACCTTAGCTGGCTAATTTTAACAAATCGCAACTCCATGTAATCCCACACTGTATTATCATACAGAATGTGTCCATCTCACTGGAGTGTCCCCTCCTGTCCCTTTCCAGTCACTCTCACCTGCCACCGCCCCCTGCCCGCTGTTATGATTTTTTTTTTAACTTTAGTTTTAATCCACTCTATCATCTACTCTTTTGGACTCAGCTTCTTTCACTCAGTGTAATGATTTTGAGATTCACCCATGTATTGTGAATTTCAGTAATTAATTCCTTTCTATTCATGAAGAGTATTCCAGTAGTATTCCTCTATTAGCGTTTTACCTATGCCCTTCTTTTCCATTTTTAGTGGTTGTTTTAGGGTTTTCAGTATGAATCTTTAAATCATCATAGTCTACAATTTCTCATCCACTCTCCTGATGAGGAAGATTTGGGTTATTTTTACTTCTTGGTGACTGAATCAAACTGCTATGAATAAGGCCGAGGCAGGCGGATCATCTGAGCCCAGAAGTTTGAGACCAGCCTGGGCAACATGGTGAAACCCTGTCTCTACCCAAAATACAAAAATTAGCTGGGTATGGTGCTGCACGCCTGTAGTCCCAGCTACTTAGGAGACTGAGGTGGGGGAATTGCTTGAGCCTGGGAGGTTGAGGATGCAGTGATCTGTGATTGTGCCACTGTACTTTATCCTGAGTGAGACCCTGTCTCAAAAACAAAAACAAAAACCAACAAACAAAAAGCTGCTATGAACATGCTTATACAAGTTATTATTATTTTTTGAAGATATATGTTTTCATGTCTCTTGGATAAAAATAACTACAAGAGGAATTCTGGGCTAAAGGGCAAGTTTAACTTTCTAGAAAACTGCCAAACTTCTTTCCAATGTGGTCGTATCATTCGTATCTACACATGGGGATGTGTGAGAGTTTTAGTTGCTCCATGTATCCACAACATTGGATGTTGTCAGATTTGTCAGCTTTAGCCATTCTAATGAGTATTTAGCAATATCTTGATATAGTTTGAATTTGCATTTCCCTGGTGACTAACGAGGCTGAACACTATTCATGTACTTTTGGGCATCTGAATATCTTGCTTCGTGAAGTGCCGTTTTTTTTTTAAGTTATTTGTCTTCTTATACTGAATTGTAGGAGTTTATATAGATAGATAGATTAGGATAAAAGCCCTTTATGAGATACATGTCTTGCAAATATTTCTCCCAGACTGTGGCTTACCTATTCATATTCTTAGTAAAATATTTTAATGAGCAGAGGTTTTAAATTTTGGTGAAATCTAATTTCTCAAGTTTTTCTTTTATGCTTATTTACTTTGTGCGTTCTAAGAAACCTTTGTCTAACCTCCTATATTCTCTCTGAGAAGTCTTATAGTTTTAGCTTTTATGTGTAACTTTATGTTCTAACTTGAAATCATTTTTATGTATGGTGTGAGGTAGGGGTCAAGATCCATTTATTTTCCCTAATATGGATATCCTGTTGATCCATCACCATTTGTTTAAAAGATTTTTCTTTCTCTGTTGAATTGCCTTGACACCTTTGTCAAAATCCAATTGAGCAAGAAAAGAGCTGAGGCTCCATTAGAAAAAAAAAAATCAATTGATCATCTAAGTGTGGGTTATATTATTTATATATTGCTGAATTTGATTTATTAATATTTTAAATTATTTTTGCATATATGTGCATAAGAGGTATTAGTCTAAACACTTTTCTTGTAATATATTTGTCAAGTTTTGGTGTCAGGGTTTACTGACCTCATTAGTCATGGAGTATTCTTTTTTTTATTTTCTGATGGCATTTGTGTAATAATTCCTTTTTCAGTATTTAATAGCATTCACCAATGAAACTATATGTGCCTGAAGTTTTCTTTGTAGGAAGTTTCCAATAACATATTCAATTTTTTTGTTATATGTATTACATTCACATTTTTTATTTCATCTGTGTCAGTTTTGTTATGTTGTGTGTTTTAAAAAAGTGTTCATTTTATATGTTATTGAATTTACGGGCTAAAGTTGTTTGTAATAGTTCCCTATTATCATTTTGATTTCTGTAGAATCTCTAGTGATATATTTCTTTTTTTTTTTTTTTTTTTTTTGAGACGGAGTCTCGCTCTGTCACCCAGGCTGGAGTACAGTGGCCGGATCTCAGCTCACTGCAAGCTCTGCCTCCCGGGTTTTTGCCATTCTCCTGCCTCAGCCTCCCGAGTAGCTGGGACTACAGGTGCCCACCACCTCGTCCGGCTAGTTTTTTTTGTATTTTTTAGTAGAGACGGGGTTTCACTGTGTTGGCCAGGATGGTCTCGATCTCCTGACCTTGTGATCCGCCCGTCTCGGCCTCCCAAAGTGCTGGGATTACAGGCTTGAGCCACCGCGCCTGGCCGATATATTTCATTTCACTCCTGATACTGGCAATTTGGGTTTTCTTTCCTTTCTTATCAGTCTTTCCTGGAGGAAGTTTTTAATTAACTTTTGTAAATACTTGCTTTTTTTTTTTTTTTTTTTTTTGATTTTAGATGGTGTCTTGCTCTGTCACCCAGGCTGGAGTGCAATAGTGCAATCTCAGCTCACTGCAACCTCTGCCTCCTGGGTTCAAGCAATTCTCCCACCTCAGCCTCCTGAGTAGCTGGAATTACAGGTGCCCGCCACCACTCATGGCTCATTTTTGTATTTTTAGTATAGACGGGGTTTCAACATGGTGGCCAGGCTGGTCTTGAACTCCTGACCTCAGGTGATCCACCCACCTCAGCCTCCCAAAGTGCTGGGATTACAGGCATGAGCCACCATGCCTGGCCAAGACTTGCTTTTTTTTTTTTTTGAGACGGAGTCTCGCTCTGTCGCCCAGGCTGGAGTGCAGTGACTAGATCTCAACTCACTACAAGCTCCACCTCCCGGGTTTACGCCATTCTCCTGCCTCAGCCTCCCGAGTAGCTGGGACTATAGGCGCCTGCCACCTCACCTGGCTAGTTTTTTTTTTTTTGTATTTTTTTAGTAGAGACGGGGTTTCACCGTGTTAGCCAGGATGGTCTTGATCTCCTGACCTCATGATCCGCCTGTGTCGGCCTCCCAAAGCGCTGGGATTACAGGCTTGAGCCACCGCGCCTGGCCAACACTTGCTTTTTTAAAGAGCAGTTTTAGGTTCACAGCAAAATTGACAGGAAAATAAAGAGATTTCCCATATACCCCATACCTCCACACATGCACAGCCTCCCTCTTTATCACCATCGCCCACCAGAGTTGTACATATGTTACAACTGATGAAATCTGCATTAACACAGCATTCTCACCCAAAGTCCATAGTTTACTGGAGAGTTCACTCTTGATGTTGTACATTCTATGGTTTGGACAAATATATAATGACATGTGTCCACCATTATAGTGCCATACAGAATAGTTCCACTGTCCTAAAAGTCCTCTGTGCTCTGCCTACTCATCCCTCTCTCTGATCCCTGGCAACCACTGATCTTTTCATTGTCTCCATAGTTTTGCCTTTTCCAAAATGTTGTTTAATTAGAATCATACAGTATTTAGCATTTTCAGACTCACTTCTTTCACTTCATAGTATGTGTTTAAGTTTCTTCCATGTCTTTTCATGGCTTGATAACGCCTTTCTTTTTTTGAAAAAATTTCAGTTTTGAAGAAATATTGCTTTTGTTCACTTTCTCCATTGTTTGTGGAGTTTCTAATTTCATTAAGTTTGTTCTTTATTGTTTTTTCTTCTTCTTCTTCTTCTTTTTTTTTTTTTTTTTTTTTTGAGATGGAGTCTCACTCTGTCACCCAGGTTGGAGTGCAGTGGCACGATCTCGGCTTACCTTAAGCTCTGCCTCCTGGGTTCACGCTGTTAAGTTTTCTAAATATTTGGCATTTTTCTAGCCTTCTTACTGATCTCTAATTTACTCCATTGTGGTCAAAGTGCATACATGCTCTGTTTAATTATGGTATTTTGAAATGTATCGAGGCTTATTTTATGGCCCAGAACATGACCCATCATAGTGAATATTCCATGTGCATTTGAAAATAATGTGCAGGTTTTGAATGTCGTGTTCTCTAAATGTCAATTACATCAATGTGGTTGATAATATAATTCAGATATTCTGTATCCTTAGTAATATTTTTGCTTAGTTCTTCTAATTTTGATTCAGTAATCAAAATTACTGAATGAAGGATGTTTAAAATCTCCAACTATGATTTTTTTCCCCTTTAGTTTTGTTAATTTTTACTTTATGTATTTTGGAGCTGTATTACTAGGTACATACACATCTGTAATCAATATGTCATCCTGATAAATTGATCATCTTATCATGATGAAATTTTATCTGCAGTAATATTCTTTGTCTTGTTAATGTCTCTAGTATTGCTAGTAATATTTCTCATCTCAGAGTCTGTTTTGTCTGATTATTATAGCCACTCCAGCTTTCTTAAGATCAGAGTTTGCACAGTGGATCTCTTTTCATTCTATTACTTTCAACCTATGTGTGCCTTTATTTTTAAGGAGGGTTTCTTTTAGGGAGCATATAATGGGAACTTGATTGTTACCCAGGCTGATCATTTCTGCCTTTTCATTCAAGAATTTAGTTTATTTACATTTAATATAATATTAATGTATCTGGATTTAGCAAAGCAGTTCTGCCATTTGCTTTCTATTTGTGTCATCTGTTTTTTGTTTCTCTGTTCTTTATTTCTTGGCTTTATTTGGATAATCAAATATGTTAAGCAGGATTTCATTTCATTTCTCTATTAGCTTTTTAGCTATATCTTTTTGTATTTTCTTTTTGTTAGTGGTTGCTTCAGAGGTTACAATGTGCATTGATAATTTATCACAATTTACAGAGTTTACTATAGGTAAAATACAAGAACCTTGAATGTATAACTTAATTTGTCCCCATCCTCTGTGTTATAATTGTCATAGAGAACATCTACATATGATATAAACCCCACAATGGAGTGTTACAAAGTTTTTGTTAAATAGTTTTATGTATTTAAAATAAATTAAGAGAAGAAAAGGAAAAATACAGTTTTTTTATAATTACCTGCATATTTATCATTTTAAGTGATATTTACTCCTTGTAATAGATCTAAATTTACCGTCTGATATTGATTCCTTTCATCCTGAAGAACTCCTTTAGCATTTCTCATAGTGTAGACAGAAAACTTCATCAGGTTTTGTTTATGCAAAAAATGTCTTTATTCCACCTTCAGTTTTTAAGAATAGTTTTGCTGGAGATAGAATTATGGGCTGATAGGGTTTCCCACCTCCCCCACCCAGCCCAGCATATTAAAAATGTCATTCCATTGTCTTCTGGTTGCCATTGTTATTGATGAGAAGTCAGTCATCATCCATGCCCTTGTTCTCTGAATATAATATGTAGTTTTTCTCTGACTGCTTCCAAGATTTTCTCTTTACTTCTTTTAACAGTTTAATCATGACATACCTATCTTGGCTTTCTCTGTATTCTTTTTAGGGTTTGTTGAGATTTTTGGACCTCTAAGTTGATATCCATCACCCAATGTAGAGATGTTTGGCCATTTTTCAACATTTTTTTCTCTTACATTCTTTTTGTCTTCTGGGACTCTGGTTACATATATATTAGACAGTTTGTTCTATCCATGTTTCTTCATATATTTTCTCCTCATTCTTCAGATTGGGTAAATGCTTTTTTTCTATCTTTAAGTTCACTAACTCTTTCCATTATCTCTAACCAGCTGTTGAGTGCATCTAGTTAAGTTTTTACTTCAGTTATTGCTCCAGAATTTTTATTTGGTTCACTTTTTTTTTTTTTTTTTAGACGGAGTCTCACTCTCACCCAGGCTGGAGTGCAGTGGCACGATCTCGGCTCACTGCAAGCTCCGCCTCCTGGGTTCATGCCATTCTCCTGCCTCAGCCTCCCGAGTAGCCTGGGACCACAGGCGCCCGCCACCACACCCGGCTAATTTTTTGTATTTTTGGTAGAGATGGGGTTTCACCGTGTTAGCCAGGATGGTCCTGATCTCCTGACCTCGTGATCCACCCACCTCGGCCTCCCAAAGTGCTGGGATTACAGGCGTGAGCCACTGCGCCTGGCCTGGTTCACCTTTTATACTTTCTGTTTCTTGGTTGAGATTCCCATATGTTCATTCATTATGTATATAACTTCCTTTAAGTTCTTGAAGTTATTTTTAGTAGCTGCTTTTGTCCTTGTATGCTATCTATATCATCTGGATTATCTTGGGTTTGGTTATAATTAACTGCTTTTCTTTTTTCCTTTTATTTGTTTCTCTTTCTCTTGAGTGTAGGTACACTTTCCTGTTTCTTTTCCTAGCTCATGATTTTTACTGGGTCCTGGACATCATTAATGATGTGTTGTACAATCTGTAGATTCAGCTGAGTTCCCCTGAAGGCAAGTGACTTGGCTAGATTCAAACTCTCCCTCCTGCAACAGGCAGCAGCTGAAATCTTCACTTAATTTTTTTATCTTTACACTCCTGGTTTTTCCCCAAGATCCCTGGTATCTCCCCCACACCTTTGTGGTGTAGTTGCTTAGCCAAAGATTCAGGTGTATTTTGTAGGAAGATTTGGGGGCTCACCCTTTCTGTGGCTCTCTCTTCCAGAATCTCCACACCCCAGCATTCAGAACTCTGTCCTTTGACCCTTCAGGATAATGAGACTGATGCTTTCTGGCACCCAAGCATTTGTGGATTGGGGCGTGCCTGCAGGCAAAAAGCCACAGACTCAATGGTCTGACCGATAAGACAGCACATGGTAAATAGTGTGTTAAATTAGGGGAACAGGCTGGGCGCAGTGGCTCATGCCTGTAATCCCAGCACTTTGGGAGGCTGAAGCAGGCAGATCACCTGAGGTCAAGAGTTTGAGACCAGGCTGACCAACGTGGTAAAGCCCTGTCTCTACAAAAATACAAAAATTAGCCAGGCATGATGGTGGGTGCCTGTAATCTCATCTATTCAGGGGGCTGAGGTGGGAGAATCACTTGAACCTGGGAGGCAGAGGTTGCAGTGAGCCAAGATCATGCCATTTGCACTCCAGGCTGGGCGATAGAGCAAGACTTCATCTCAAAATAATAATAATAATAATAAATAACAAAAATAGGGGAATACGTTCATGTATAAATGCTTGTGATGTGGAATAACTTGCATTCTGGAAGGTGCATTCTGGCCATGGTGGACAGACCACGGTCTCACCGTTAACACTCTCACGGCCTCTTCTTACTTAAATAAGGTGTGGAGTTTGGAGCAAAATTATTTCCACCTGCGGAACAAGGAACTGGTCTTAGTCAAGTCAGCATTCTCACTTTATCACTGGTGGACTCTTTTCACAAAGAGGTCTAGTCAGATTATCTCCTTCTAGTATCACTGACACTACCCACTTGGCTTCAGATGGGAACAGCATGGTGGATGGTGGGCCAATGACCGATTTAAACATTTAAAAGAAACTGTGAATACAAGCAGCTTGCAACAGAAAAATTCCAAAGGTTAGGTCTGTCAAAGACAGAAAGAATGAGTTGAGGACTCAGGAAATACACTCTGGGAAATTTACAATCTTTTGAAAGAATGGAAGGTAGGCGGTGCAGGCTGTGTAAGGTTTTGTTAACGCCCCAGCCAATCACCATGTGGCTCTGGGGCCATCTAGTGGTGAGAAGTGAGTCGGGCTCACGCAGAACAGAAAAATCCCGAGGCACTGGCCACGGGTCTCTAGGGTCGCACCAAAGGTATTTGGGAGGGGAATTGGGGGTGGAGTGGTGGCGGTCGGAGAATAGTCCCCAACAATACAGATGGGATTGATCCAGCACCCTCGAATTCAAACACACACACATCTTTCTGCTTTCCTTAGGTAAATTAGTTTAATCTATTATATTATATTATATTATATTATAT
>NC_045454.1:46663203-46666285 GCF_002776525.5 Piliocolobus tephrosceles
TATATATATATATATATATATATATTTTGAGACGGAGTCTTGCTCTGCCGCCCAGGCTGGAGTGCAGTGGCCGGCTCTCAGCTCACTGCAAGCTCCGCCTCCCGGGTTCACGCCATTCTCCTGCCTCAGCCTCCCTAGTAGCTGGGACTACAGGCGCCCGCCTCGTCGCCCGGCTAGTTTTTTGTATTTTTTAGTAGAGACGGGGTTTCACCGTATTAGCCAGGATGGTCTCGATCTCCTGACCTCGTGATCCACCCGCCTCGGCCTCCCAAAGTGCTGGGATTACAGGCTTGAGCCACCGCGCCCGGCCTAGTTTAATCTATTATAAATTTGGCTTTTCGTTTTTATTTGTCTTTTGGTTTTTTTTTTTTTTGAGATGGAGTCTCGCTCTGTCGCCCAGGCTGGAGTGCAGTGGTGCGATCTCGGCTCACTGCAAGCTCCGCCTCCCGGGTTCACGCCATTCTCCTGCCTCAGCCTCCTGAGGAGCTGGGACTACGGGTGCCCTCCAGCACGCCCGGCTAATTTTTGTATTTTTAGTAGAGACGGGGTTTCACCGTGCTAGCCAGAATGGTCTCTATCTCCTGACCTCGTGATCCGCCCGCCTCCTAAAGTGCTGGGATTACAGGCGTGAGCCACCGCGCCCGGCTTTTCGTTTTTAAAAGGCTTAAATTTTTTTTTTTTTTTCACTCATTCTAAGAGATAACTCTGGAGGTGATAAACAGAAAAGTTCTAGCAAATGTCTACTGTGTTCTGTGTCAGGTGCACCACGATGTATGCCTGAGGTTCAGTCCTCACTGCCCCAAGCAGGCAGGAGCCGTGGAGACCCCACACTGGGTGGGTGACATGCTCAGAGCTGGTGCCAGGACGGGGGACTGGTGTGCCTGATCACAAAGCCGCCTCCCTACCTAAGTGTGTGTACTTAACTATGTCTCAAATGCTCGACATAGCCGATTGTTTATTTAAAAGTGAAGACTGTTTGACTTTTAGCACTTTCATGGAACAAATTTATATTATCTGCCACGATATTAAATGAGTCATTTTATATAGAATTTTTAAACTACCTCTTTGAAAGATGTATGCCTCTGACAGCAAAGAAATACATGTTTATACTTTCTTGTGGGCAAAGATGGCTTTGAACAGAAGGCAGTTTTTACTTACTGCCAAAATTCGTGAGGGCTTTTATCCAGCCCAGGATAAATGTACCATTTCTTTGCTCCCTCTGCAGATCACCTTTTCTCTCGCTAGCCAGTGGTTCTCACGCTGCCCCCAGGGGTCACTTGGCAATATCTGAACACATTTGTGATTGCCACAGCTTGGAGAGCGAGTGCTCCTGGCATGGAATGGGTGGAGGCCAGGGAGGCTGCTTAGCACCCTGCAGTGCCCAGGATGGGCCTCCAACAGCAAAGAAATATCCAGCTCAGATGTCAGTGGTGCCACAGTGGGAAAACTCAGCCTTAGAGTATCTCCCATTGTCGTTTGGGGTGCAGTAGCTCCCCACGTGGCAGTCACCCACCCAGAACTTTTGATTTGCTGGAGAAATGAGTAAACAATTGAGCCCTTCAAAATAGTTCAACCTGCTCAGACTTGGGCACAGAGCCATTGTCCCGGCCTTCTGTTGAGGAATTCCTGCCATTGTGCGGTGACAGAGCTCTTTTTGGGGTTTATATTTGGAAAACTTTCTCTGGCCCCTCTCTCCTTCTGTGGGACAGTTGTGCAGCCTGTTCCCACAGCTCCTCACTTAGGCGGTACCACCAGGGTCTCTGCCTTTTGACTTTGAAGACTGTAGCTGGTTACTCCTTCCCTTCCTTGAACTTGTTAGTTGCCTCTTGGGGTTTCAGTGCTTGCAACCCTTGCCCACCTAATCTCTCTCCGCCTTTCTTTAGACCTGAGCATGCAGAATTCCGAGGGTGGAGCGGATTCGCCAGCATCCGTGGCTCTGCGTCCCTCGGCGGCAGCCCCTCCTGTGCCAGCCTCCCCACAGGTAATGTGCGCCCACCCGCCGCTCAGCCTCTCAGCAACAACAGGGTGGTCACAGCGTGGACGCGGTCCCTTTGGGTTTGAAGGCTGCTCGGATCTGCAGAGAGAGAAATCTGTATTTTTCTGAATGGACTTCTCAGCCCCAGTGCTGCTGCTGTTGAAATGGGCACAACGTCCTTGACTGTATTTGGCTTTTTCAATCTTTGTTAAAAAGATCCCATCAAGGAAATGATGTCACGAATAGAAAAGAAACCACTGCCCCAAATCTTACTTGGTCTCTTCTTAGCTTTCAGTAGAGGTTTTCTTGTACTTGGAAATGACTCTTTTACACAGAAATGCCTTATTAAGAAGGCAGGCCGGGTGCAGTGGCTCATACCTGTAATCCCAGCACTTTGGGAGGCTGAGACTGGCAGATTACTTGAGGCCAGGAGTTTGAGACCAATCTGGGCCACATAAACAGACCCTTTCTCTAAAAAAAAAAAAAATTAGCCAAGCGTGGTGGCCTGCACCTGTAGTCCCAGCTCCTTAGGAGGCTGAGATGGGAGGATTTCTGAGCCTGGGAGGTTGAAGCTGCAGTAAGCCATGATTGTGACACTGCACTCCAGCCTGGGTGACAGAGACCTTGTCTTTAAAAAATAAAAAATAAAAAAATTAGCCAAGCATAGTGGTGCACGTCCAGTGGTCCCGGCCACTGAGGAGGCTATGGTGGAAGGATTGCGTGAGCCCAGCGTGAGCTATAATAATACCACTGCTCTCCAGCCTAAATGACCAAAAAAAAAAAAAAGAAAAAGAAAAAAGAAAAAAAAAGGCCGGGCGCGGTGGCTCATGCCTGTAATCCCAGCACTTTGGGAGGCCGAGGAGGGCGGATCACGAGGTCAGGAGATAGAAACCATCCTGGCGAACACAGTGAAACCCCGTCTCTACTAAAAACACACACACACACACACAAATTAGCCGGGCATGGTGGCAGGTGCCTGTAGTCCCAGCTCCTAGGGAGACTGAGGCAGGAGAATGGCGTGAACCCGGGAGGCGGAGCTTGCAGTGAGCTGAGATCGCACCACTGCACTCCAGTCTGGGCGACAGAGCGAGACTCCATCTTAAAAAA
>NC_045454.1:46671285-46711374 GCF_002776525.5 Piliocolobus tephrosceles
GAACTCTTGACCTCAGTGATCCGCCCGTCTCGGCCTCCCAAAGTGCTAGGATTACAGGCGTGAGCCACCGCGCCCGGCCTAGATGAGTTAGAATTCTTAAGATTTGGTTCAAAATGGAATCTAGCACCTGAATGAATATATTCTTTAAACTTTGCAGAGAGAGAATTTTCACATTAAGGCTCTCTCTGCTCCTGGATTTCTACCATGGAATGAAATAAGCCATAAAGAAGACAGAAGTACAAAGTGAATGGCAGTGGCCACATGAAACAGGCTGGAGTGTGCTGAGGTCCACTGTGGCCATGTGACCACCTCGATCTGGAATCCAAAAGTTAGGAGCACAGCAAAAAGAAATGATTATGGTTTAAAAAACACAATTCAGGGCCGGGCACGGTGGCGCGTGCCTGTAATCCCAGCACTTTGGAAGGCCGAGGCGGGTGGATCACCTGAGGTCAGGAGTTTGAGACCAGCCTGACCAACATGATGAAACCTTGTCTCTACTAAATACAAAAAAATTAAGAAAAGAAAATCAGCCAGGCGTGGTGGTGCATGCCTGTAATCCCAGCTACTCGGGAGGCTGAGGCAGGAGAATCTCTTGAATCCAGGAGGCAGAGGTTGCAGTGAACTGAGATCATGCCATTGCACTCCGGCCTGGACAACAAGGGACAAGAAAAGTGAAACTCCGTCTCAAAACAAAACAAAACTCAATTCAGCAAAAACCACAAGGCAGACAGTGAAGCGATTTATTTGATGTAGCATGTATAGTCAGGAATCTTTACCTTTTATTTCTTGCACATAATGGCAGTGGGGAGGGTGTCTTGGAAGCCCATCTTAGGTGGGGATCAGATGCCATCGCCCTGCCAGCAGTTGTGGCCTAATTGATATGTTTCCTTGCCCACTTGAAACTGTCCGAGAGGAGTCAGCCCTCAGCTCTTCCTGCCAAGCCCCTCTCTCAGGCTCTCCCAGGCCTACATGGACTCTATCTTCCTCTGCAGCAGCCACCGTGGACAGGTCTCAGTGCCACTCACGGCCACCACGTTCATCCCAGGTTTCATCACTGTGGTCCCTGTCTGAGGACCTGCCAGGACCCTGTGCATTCTCCAAGCACACAGCACCCAGCTCACCTGGAATTGGAATGCCCTTGCACTGGCGTCCTTATTAGCACCATCTTCATCCTTAGCTCCATTCCTGCAACCCTGGGGATGGTGTGTCCTCACCCGTCACCCCTCGTGATGTATATATGGCAGTCACTGCTACCTGTGACATTCACAGTTCATGCCAGGAAATCACAGCACTGCAGCCAATGACTCCTAAAGCCCCAGCTCTCAATAAACACACAAAACACTCCTGTTCCTCCCTCGACATGAGTTCACTTTGACCCTTCCTGTTTTCATAGCTTTGTGTGGCCAATCATCACTCCCAGAAAAATAGCAAAGTCACACTGTGCAGACTTGACTTAGGAGGCGGGAGAGCAGTGGGATCAGAGAGCGAACGACCCAGATACAGGGCACCTGCACTCGAGTATTCTGTAGCCAGAAGCAGTACTTGAGCCCTCTGGCTTCATTAACCTCATTAGAAAATGGAAACAAGTCCGGGCTATACTACAGAAGCAAGGGGTGCCACAGAGTGCTCTCCCAGGCAGTGATGTAGACGGCTGTCCAGAGGGCCCCAGCAGCCCCCTCTGTACTAGGGACCGTCAGTGTCACCTTGCTGCAGACTACAGACCCACAGAGGCAAAGCTGCCCGGGCAGGTGAAGGTGCATGGGCTTCTGTGTATGTGTGTGTGCATACGTGTGTGTGTGCCCACAAATTCGTGCATATGTGTGGTGCTTGGGGTGAGTGTATGTGCACACTTGTGTATGTATGTGCATTGTTTGTGTGCCTGCACATACCTGCCGTGTGTCTGCCCAGGTCGGTGTGAGTGTGCAAGTCTGACCATCACCCCGCCGTCCCCTCTGATCAGTCCCACCTATGTTTTAATAAAGAGCATGTGAACAGACAAACAGCCTTTTACATTCTGTGTGTGTCCTCAGCACTGACCTCTGACAAGTCTGACTGGCCTTCTCTCCCTTCCCTTTCAGAGGGTGTTGGTCCAGGCAGCCAGCTCCGCTCCCAAAGGGGCCCAGATGCAGCCGATCTCCCTCCCCAGAGTTCCCCAGGTACCCCAGCAGGTAATGACAAGCACTGCAGCACCATGCACACCGGGGCGCAGTTAGCACTCGGCGATTTGGAACAATCTCTGAAGCGTGCATCCTTTTCTGTGGCTGCTGTTCCTTGTTGTAAGCTTCAGTTTCTTAGCCAAAAGGCTTTTCCAGAAGCTGTACAATTAAAAGAAAAAAATCATTTACTGCAGATAGTTTTGCAACAAGCCAAGAAAGCTGGTGATCTTTCATTCATTCAGAAATTCAACAAGCATTCGGGAGCCGGTGAGCACCCCGCGCCTGCTGAGTGGAGCTCAGGTAGAAATGCAGCCAGAAACAAAGGGCTCTGGACTGGAGGAGCCATCTGCTAGTGAGTGCCATACCCTCGGATGCAGGCACAACAGAGGGAATGCCACTTACGATTTCAATGATATAAGAACAGAGTTTGAAAGCACGGCTGACCAGCCGAGTAGCAACACAGATCATCAGCTTGGGGGCAGTCTGGAAACATGGTTAGCAAACTGTTCCAGAAAAGGCCAAATTATATATTTTGGGGGGTTTGTGGTCCAGGCAGTCTCTGGAACAACCACTCAATTCTGCCACTGTATTACAAAAGCAGCCATAAATGATATGCAACCAAATGGGCGTGGCTATATGCCGATAAAACTTTATTTACAAAAACAGGCAGTGGGCCAGATTTGGCCCTCAGGGCCAGAGTGTACCAACTGTGCCCTGCAGAATCCTGAATTCAAGTTAACTCAGGCTCCTCCCTAAAAGGAGCCCTAAGGCACTAGAAGATGCACCACTCTTCGAGAGGGTCCTGCCTAGATTGGCAGTGTGTTCACAGGCATTTGTCAGGTACTGTGTCCATGAGAACTAGGAAGGTTGCGGGATCACAGGAAAGAAAAGGCTCCAGACAGGCCCAGTGTGGACCCAGGGCCTCAGGCCAGTGGCTCTGTCTTAGCTCCTGTCTGTCAAGGCACTCCCCAGAGATACCATGGAAAGGAGACAAAAACCAATGTATGATTCCAGAAGCTTCCACCACTTTTCTGGTGCTGGGCCTGCCCCAGCTCTTTCTGTAACTTCTGCATTTCACTTGGTCTCCTAGAATTCGACATTTGACTTCCACCCCTGGGGGCACCACCCAAGAGATGTTAACCCCTAGAACTTGTGATTCTGGGGGTGGTACGTTGGACAAGTGCATACCATGCTCAGTGGTCCTGGGAGGGGCAGGTCAGCCCCATCCTGCAGCCTCAAGCACAAGGTCACCATGACACCGTGACACCCGAGCAAGCCCACTGCTGTGGCCCTCCATCTTCTCACCCCAAAATTCGGTGGACACAGGCAGCCGCTAAGATACCCTCTGGGGTGAGAGTTTGAAGTCCCACGTGCAAAGTGTTTGGCTTCCACAGCTCTGCTCAGGCTAGAGTCCCTCGGGGCCTGTCAGCTGAGCCTCTGAACTGATGTTTCAGCGAGGGGAGGACAGGGCAGCGGGGGTGTGCTGGGGTCCCCCCATTGCCCCATCTTCCCAGGAATGCCCCTCCTTCCCACTCTGTTCAGACCGTCACATTCTCTCCCCTCCTTTCTGCTGTTGAAGGGGCACCAGGGCCACCCACAAGGGGTGTTGGGGCCATGTAGAGTCAAATCCGCTTGGCCCCCTGTGCACTGCAGCCTGCACGCCAGCCTGAGCTACAGACGGAGACCCTGTCGCAAAAAAACAAAAACAGAAAGCAGGGACAGTCCTGTGAGCCAAGGCTGGGCCTCTGTCCACAACTCTAGTTTCCACTGCACTGGAGGGGCGCTGTCATTCTCCTGGTCCTGCCCCCCAGGTATACAGAGGAGCCGGAGTGCACAGACACACTAGCAGAGCTCTGGGGAGCAGTCGCAGCTCCCTGACCTGTGTGGGCCTGTTTGGAATATGCTGTCTGTACATTACTGTCTCCTCAGTGTCTTTCTAGGCACTGTGGGCGGGAACATTGTCATTTGGTACTAAATGTTCGTAAAGGCAATAGAAGACACGTCTAGCTTGAATAATCTGCAGGCAACAAATGAGGGCGCGACAGGCGGTAACACAGCGTATCCCATGTTTCAGGTGCAGCCGGTGCAGCACGTGTATCCTGCCCAGGTGCAGTACGTGGAAGGGGGAGACGCCATCTACACGAATGGAGCCATGTGCGTGCTTCTCCCGTAGGCCACACCCAGAACCCTCTCCCTGACTCCAGCCTTTGCCACCTGGGGAGGCATTGAACAAATTCCTCTCCCTTATGCTTTTGGTGATGTGTTCACTAAATACTATTAAAACACTATTAGAAACCTGGGCAACATCTCTACAAAAAATTTTAAAATTAGCCAGACATAGTGACGAGTGCCTAGAGACCCTCCCAGCTAATCGGGAGGCCAAGGTGGAAGGATCGCATGAGCCCAGGAGTTGGAGGCTGCAGTGAGCTATGATCATGCCGGACTGATAGAGCAAGACCCTGTCCAAAAAAAAGGGAACAGGGTGGGGGGTGAGGGATTAGGACATCATAACCCTGTGGAGATTTCAGAAATCACAGACTTTTGTACTTTTTACTTTTAGAAAAGATAGTCTTGGGGGTAAAAAAAATAAAAGGCTAATCCTAACTCTTCATTCTGAAGTCAGTCTTTGAGATCCAGAAACCATCCACCTCTGTGTGTTTTTCCCTCGCCTCTGTTAAACTCTAGCTTTGTATAATGTTGTTAATAGAACTTGATTTTCCATGTTGCAATGACGTCTAGAGTTTTCTGCTCTGTAACTGTGTGATGCTTGGGGCAGGAAAGTATGTGTCTCCCATGCAGCTCACTTTACTTTAGATGTGAGTCCTTTCGCCTGCTTGTCTGTTTCTGTTTGGCCTGGATGCTCCCCTCACAAGTGCAGGGGCTGTGCACAAGAGCCTGGCTGTGACTTCAGGGTTGTGATTAGTGGAGTTATATGATTCTCTAAAGCATCATGTTGAAAGTTACGAAACACACAGAAACACAATAAGTGCATGTAACACCAGTGACATTGGAGCAAGGTCTGTAGGTCCTACCAAGGTCACGGTCTTGGTTTTGATATTGTACTACAGAGTTATAGACGTCCCCCTGGGTTAGGGTTAGGGTACAGGAGTGCACGCCCCCGAGAGGTCAAAGGGGACCTTCCTGTCACCCGGAGGGCCTGCCCCTAGGACGCATCACAAACCTTACTCACCGATAAGGGAAGGCCACTCCTGACCACAGCTGCATTATTCAAGTAAAACTTCACATTTGCGGTCTGGACAACATAGTCACTCCTTTAATCCAGATGTTAAAGGAAGATCAGATGAATTATTGGTATCACTTAGAAATTCTTTTTTCTTATGCGATCTCATTTATTTAAACATTTTGTTTTGAAATAATCAGAGACTCCACAAGAAGTTCTGAAATTAATACACAGAGTTCGTGTACCCTTCCCCCAGCTTGCTCCAGTGGTGACACCATGCAGGACAATATCAAAACCTGGAAACCTACCAGCCAGGTGCGGTGGTGCACGCCCGTAATCCCAGCTCCCGCAGTGGTGCACTCCTGTATTCCGAGGCTGAAGCAGGAGGATCACTTGAGCTCAGGAGGCTGAGGCTGCAGTGAGCTATGATTTTGCCACTGCACTCCAGGCTGGGCTACAGGAGACCCTGTCTCAAGAAAACAAAACAAAAGAAAACCCTGGAAATTGACATCGGGGTAAAACTGTTAAGCAGCCCGCAGGCCTTATTCAGTTCTCCCAGCCTTTACGCACATGCTTCTGTGTGTGTGCTTGCATGTGGAGTACATGTGGCTTTGCATGTTCACGTGTGTGCCCTTGCATGTGCATGTGTGTCTATTTCTGTGTGTTTTTAGCCCATGTGTAGATTTGTGTACCAATCCCACCGTCAAGACACAGAACTGCTCCATCTCCACACACACAGGAGCTCCCTCATGTGACCCATTTATCCACTTAGAATTTTAAGTGTTATTTTCTTTTTAAGAGCTAGGGTCTTGCTGTGTTGCCCAGGCTAAAGTGCAATGGTGCGGTCACAGCTCGCTGCAGCCTCAAAGTCCTGGGCTCAGGCAGTCCTCCCACCCCAGCCTCCTGAGTAGTTGGGACTACAGGCACGCACCACCACCCCTGGCTAAATCTTTTATTTTTTGTAGAGATGGTTCTCTCTATGTTGCCCAGGCTGGTCTCAAACTTCTGACCTCAAGCAGTTTTCCCACCTTAGCCTCCCAAAGTACTGGAATTACAGTCCTGAGCCACCACACCCGACCTAGAATTTTTTAGGGGTCAGTTTTCGATGAGTCAGCCTGTGGTCCTGAAGATTTTGCAACATGATGGCTCTGAACTTGTGCTGCATTTGAGTGTCACATGCCATGTCCAAATTGCTCCATACGTCTGGCCTCTCCAGGCTGCAGCTTTTACATGATGTTTGGCTGGATATCCGTGAACTCAGACAAGGCATTTAAATGGGACGGCATCCCATGTGTGATTTCTCTCTTTCTAACAGACGAACGGCCTACACCTACAACCCCGAGCCTCAGATGTACGCCCCCAGCAGCGCAGCTTCCTACTTCGAGGCCCCAGGCGGCGCCCAGGTGACCGTGGCAGCCTCATCCCCGCCAGCAGTCCCCTCCCACAGCATGGTGGGCATCACCATGGATGTCGGGGGGAGCCCCATCGTCTCCAGCACGGGAGCCTATCTCATCCATGGGGGGATGGACAGCACCAGACACTCCCTGGCCCACACCTCCCGGTCATCGCCAGCCACGGTATGTAGGAGGCTCTTGGGACCAGCGGGGTAGGCCATGAGTATTCTCGCAGCAGCGGCAGCAGGGACGGTGAGTAAGAGGCAGCCAGAGGCCTGTTGTCTGCTCTGGGCCCAGGCGGCCCCACGATGGAGTCGGGCCAGCCTCAGACGGGCCACGCAACCCTAGGCAGGCCTGCAGAGTTCTTTGAACTTCAGTTGGCCATTGGTACCAAGAGGAGGACAAGTCATGCGTCATGGGCTCTTTGTGAAAAGGGAATGAATCAAGCATCTCTCCACTGGTGGATGCTGCAGCCGCCTTTGCTGTTGTCATGATTGTTATCATTGTTAATAGCAAGCTCTTAGAGGCGTGGATCGACCCATCCACGAGACACCTGCACTGAGTCCAGCAGGGGAAGTCTCCGTGCAGCCTCTGCCGAGCTCTCACTGCCATGCTCCCATACACAATAACTACTTACCTGCTCTTCCAAAGTCTCCACATTTAAAACTCGACTTCCCATGTTCACTTCTCATGTACTTTCCTTCTTAAATTAACACAAAGTAAAATCGACTGTTTGGTGTACACCCCTGTGAGTTTCGACATGGGTAGATTTGTGTACCGTCAGGACACAGAACTGTGCAATGCCCTGAAAACCCCCTCGTGGTATTTCTTAACAGTCACAACCTCCCCCTATCCCCAACCCTTGGCAACCGCCGGTCTGTTCCCTGTTGCTGTAGTTTCATCTTTACCAGCATGGTGTATAAATGGAATCATACAGATTGTGACCTTTTGAGACTGGCTTCTTGTACTCATTCTGGTGCCTTTGAGATGCAGTCAAGTTGTTGCATGAATCCGAGTTGCTTTTTTTTTTTGTTACTGAGTAATATTCTATTACGCTACAGTTTGTTTATTCATTCACTAGTTGAGGGCCATTTGGATGGTTTCCAATTTGGGATGATTATGAATAAAGAAGCCTTAAATTTCACATGCAAGCTTTTGTAAGGACATATGTTTTCTTTCTTTTGGATATATACTTACAAGTGGAATTGCTGCTGGCTCATACAGAAAGTGTATGTTTAACTTGAATCAGAAACCACCAGTTTCCCAAGTGGCTGCAGCATTTTGCATTTCCACCAGCAACATACAAGAGTTCCTCTTGCTCAGCTCCATCAACAGCATTTGATGCTCCTGGTGCTGTTGGTATTGGCCATTCTAATAAATGTGTGGTGGGACCTCATTGTGGTTGCAACTTGCGTTTTCTTTATAGCTAATGATGGTAAGCAGCTTTTCCTGTGAGTGTAGATGCTGTCGTCAGGTGTCACTTCAAGTCATTTGCTTCTTTTTAAACTAGGTTGGTTGTTTTCTTATGGTTGAGTTTTGAGAATTCTTTATATATTCTGGATACAAGTCTCCTGTCAGACATGTGACTTGCAAATATTTTCCCTGGTCTTTAGTGTGTCTTTTCATTCTCTAGAGAGTGTCCTTTGCAGAGAAAAAAAAATGTAATTTTGATCAAATCCAGTTTATCAGTTTTTTTTTGTGGCTCATGCTTTCGATGTCACGTCTAAGAACTCTTTGCCTATTTGCACATCATGAAGATTTTCTCCTGTTTTCTTTGAAAAGTGTTATAGTTTTACTTTTGTTTTGGGTTGTTTTTTTCTTTTTCTTTTTCTTTTCTTTTTTATTTTTTGAGACAGAGTTTTGCTCTGTCTCCCAGGCTGGAGTGCAGTGGCACCATCTTGGCTCACTGCAACCTCCGCCTCCTGAGTTCAAGTGATTCTCCTGCCTCAGCCTCCCAAGTAGCTGGGATTACAGGTGCACACCACCACACCTGGCTAATTTTTGTATTTTCAGTATAGACAGCGTTTCACCATGTTGGCCAGGCTGGTCTCGAATGCCTGACCTCAAGTGATCCACTCACCTTAGCCTCCCAAAGTGCTGGGATTACAAGTGTGAGCCACCGCACCTAATCATAGTTTTACATTTTACATTTAGATCTATTTCTTGTCAAGTTAACATTTGTATAAGATATAAGGTTTAAGTTGAGGGTTTTTTTTTTGGTTTTTTGTTTTTGCATATGAAACAACATGCTATTCTAGCCTCGTTTGTTAAAAATGACTACCCTTCTCCATTGAGTTGCTTTAACACCTTTGTCAAAAATCAGTTGGGTTTATTTTAGAGTGTCCTATTCCATTCCATTGGTCTGTCTGCCTATCCCTTTACAAATAGCATAGTCTTAATTACTATAGCTTTATAGTAAGTCTAAAATTGAATAGAATGGTTCCTCCCACTTTATTCTTCAGTATTGTGTTGGCTATTTATATAAACTCAAAGTTTCTGTATAAGTTTAGATCAATTTATCTGTATCTACAAAAAAATCCTACTGAGATTTTGATTAATTTGCACTAAACCAATTTGGGGAGAATTCCCACCTTTACCATGTTGAGGCTTGCAATCCATGAACATGGTATGTTTTCTCCATTTGTTCAGATTTTTTATTTCTTTCATCAGCATTTTGTAACTTATACAAAATTCTGTACATGTTTTGTTAGATTTATATCAAAGTATTTCATGTTTGGAGAGCTATTGTAAATGGCATTATGGGTTTTCTTGGCACTGATCTTTAAATTTATGTTTCTAACTGTTCATTTCTAGGATTTGAAAATGGTTGATTTTTGACTGTTTATCTTGTATCCTGTAATCTTGCTGAACTCACTTTTTAGTTCTCGGAGCTTCTTGTTGCCTGCAAATATAACCACTTTTTTCTTTCTTTCCACTATGAACAAAAAGAAAGTTCATTTCTTTTTCTTGCCTTTTTGCACTGGCTAGGACTTGCAGTAAACTGTTGAAAACAGGGGTGGCAAGAATGGTCATCCTTGCCTTTTTCCCAATCTTAAGGGAAGAGCCTTCAGTACTTCACTGCTAAGTACGTGATGTTAGCTGTAGGTTTTTCACAGATGCCCTTTTTCAGATTGAGGAAGTTCCTTTCTTTTTCTAGTTTTCTGAAAGTCTCTGTTATAAATAGATGTTGAATTCTGCCAAATGGGTTTTTTAAAAAATTTATGTAAGCATATTTTTTTCTTCATTAGGGTGTTGATATAATGGATTGCATTGATTGACTTTCAATTACACAATAACTTCTTATTTTGGTGTAAGGCTAATCTCCTGAGATAGAAGGTGATGGTCTAGCCTTGTCTCTGTTTTTTTGTTTGTTTGGTTTTGGTTCTGGCGTGTTTTGGAGTCACCCTGGCATCAGAGAGGCCCATGAGTCTTGCTGTTCTCTGTCTTCCTATGTCCAGAGTGACCCCCAGGCCCTGGCTCTGGGGACAGGCATAGTGCCCCGCCCCACGCCTCCTCCCTCTCTTCTCGGGAGGAGTCTTCTTTCTAGAGGCTGTGAAATTATAGGGTAGTGTCTGCTGCTTCTACCCCTAGCCACTTAGTGCCTCGGTGCCATTAGCACCCCAGGCCAGGCAGCTGGGGCAGACCAGACATACTTCTCCCCCATGGGATGGGCTGGGTGGAACTAGGTTTAGTTGTTATGGATCAGAAAGCTTTCCTCACAGACTACAGTAATTGTCACAAATGTGGCACATTTGACTTAGCAAACTGCATCAACTTATAACAGTAAAATAGACTGGGATTGCAAGTGACAAATTTACTGAGAAACAGTAATGTTCTCTGTGGTTTCAGAATTACCTCATTGCAGCAAACATTCTCCTCAGACCCTGAGCCACCACCCTGGAACTGTGGTTTGTTATCTGGATTTCTCTGGAAAAATCGAATTATTAAATCAATTAGAAATCCATGAACGGGCTATGTTTTCTCACACACACACACACACACACACACACACCCCACCAAGCTCTGGGGAAGTCATCATCTTGGATAGGAATCTGATTCCTGGCTTCTGACTGCTCTGGTGTTTATTGGCTTGTTGTTGGCATGAGAACATCCAACAAGGATGCCACGGAAATTCGAGAGACTTTCCGAGAGCCAAGAACAACAATGGCCCTGAAATTGCAACAGAAATATGACTGCTGGACCCAGCATTTGATGTCTACCAGTTTGTTCATGTCAGAGTTTTGTTTCTTGGGACTATCGCTTAGTCCTAAACACAGAGCACAAAGGCTGAAGCAAGTCCTCACTTACAGCCTCGACGAGTGATTCCAGACTCTTGGTGACCAATTTTCTCGAGTATTTATTTCCAGTTAAAATGTCATCCGTATTATAAATCTCAAAAGTTAATTGCCCAAATGGTGAATTTTTGATACACACATTTTCTATTGTGGTTTTTTTCACTACATGGAGCACGGATACTAAAGTGGAAGTTTTATTCTTGTCCTTTCTGCCCAAGTGGAGCCTCCTTTTTTACCCTTTGGGTTGTGTACAGGGGATGCTGAAGGTCACTCGAGGGGGAACAAGAAAGAGACCCCTCCACCCTGGGAGCTGCCCTCAGTGGGCCCTTCCTCCCGCAGGACCCAGGGCTGCATGAGGCTGGGCCCTTCCTCCCGCAGGACCCAGGGCTGCATGAGGCCCTGCTGCGAAAACACACAGCCTCTGAGGGTCACACTCTAGGCCCTGATGAAGAAAAAAGGCCTACCCAGTTTTTATCTTTTTCAAAATTGTTCTCATACTTTAATGAATCTTTTCTCATTTTATTAGTTTAAATCTAATACAGCAGAAAATAAAAAAAGTCTAGTGGATTTTAATTGCAGCTGAAGTTAAAACATCCTCCTGTATTTTATTAGTTTAACAAGCTAAATGTTCTGCCTTTGACAGCTTTCTTTTTACCCAAGAAGGGTGTCTCATGATACACCATACATAATACCATTAACAGAGAAACTTTCGGTAAATTAAACAAGTGTCTATCTGAGCAAGGAGCAACTCTCCCGGCAGGCAGCCCTCAGAACTGGAAGAGGTTCAGAGAGCACCCCTTCCTGGTGGTCCGTGGAGGTGGCTCGCGGAGGCCCGTGGCACCTCCACACAGCAGCACAGCTCATGACAGAAGCGTCAGTCACACCCATCTCTTCTTCTGTAGCCTGGCTCTTCAGTGAAGATGTAGAATGAAAAGTCACCTGGGCACAGTGGCTCATGCCTGTAATCCCAGCACTTTGGGAAGCTAAAGTGGGAGGATCGCTTGAGCCCAGGAGTTCAAGACTAGCTTAGGCAACATAGTGAGACCCCATCTCTACAAAAAACTTAAAAATTGGGCCGGGTATGGTGGCTCACGCCTGTGAGCACCCAGCACTTTGGGAGGCTGAGGCGGGGGATCACGAGGTCAAGAGATGGAGACACTCTTGGCCAACATGGTGGAACCCCATCTCTACTAAAAATACGAAAATTAGTGGGGTGTGGTGGCACAGGCCTGTAGTCCCAGCTACTCGGGAGGCTGAGGCAGGAGATTGAACCCGGGAGGTGGAGGTTGCAGTGAGCCAAGATCGTGCCACTGCACTCCAGCCTGGCGACAGAGCCAGACTCCATCTCAAAAAATAAAAAATAATAAAATAAAATAAAATAAAATAAATAGCTGTGTGTGTCTGTAGTCCCAGCTACTAAGGAGGCTGAGGGAGGAGGATCACCTGAGCTGGGGGAGTTGAGGCTGCAGTGAGCCATGATGGTGCCACTGCACTTCAGCCTGGGTGACAGAGCAAGACCCTGTCTCTAAATAAAGAAATAAAAATAAATCACTTGGGTACTCCTCCCATCTGCCAGAAGTCTGCTCAGCCCCTGCAGAGCAGTTTTTTGTCCAGTGATCAGAGCGAATTATTTGCCAGCCAACACACATGATGATAAGCGCTCTTCCCACTGCCTGCCTTTGACATTCCCACACTCAAGATACCGTTTGATAAAGGAATTTCGACAATGGCACATCTGCTTTTCCTCTCACTATGACATTTATCACCACTTTTTAATTTCATAGAGTTCCCTTTTTAGTGCAGTTGGAAGTTGTTAGTTTGTTACATTTGTTGCAGCTGATGATCCAATGTTGATGCATTATTGTAGACTGCATTCCCCTTCACATTAGGGTTCGCTCTTGGTGGTGTGCATTCTGTGGGTCGTGGCAAGTGTGTGATAATATCACTTTTGAAGCTGGTTTTATAAGGTTGTTTTTTTTTTTTTTTGCAAAGGTGGGAAAAGTACCCAGGCTTACACTTACAAGTACCCCTTTGAAAGATATGTTTGAAGTTTTAGTCTCTGATTTGCCTGTAGTGACAAGATTAAAGACTGTCATACTAAAAAGCACGATTTTTCCCTTATTCTGAAGCATTTCAGTTGATTTACCAGAGAAGTCATCCTTCTTTGTCTGAAGTGACATAACCTCACTTGATAAGGTGTTAAGACAACCACGGACAAATGGATTATTGGTCTAATGATCGATTAGCTACCGATGGATCTCCTGGGTGTTGACCCGTGTCTTATTTTCGTATTTTCGTTTATGGCACCGTATGCAAAATGATCACAGTATGTGATTCCAGACTGGGTCCTGGTCCAGAGGAAGGACATTAGTGAGAAAATGGATCATACTCTATAAAGTCTGTGGATTAATTAAGAGTGTTGAAGTTAAGAGTGTGCAGTGGCTCTATAAGAATCAGTCCTGCTGGGCATGGTGGCTCACACCGGTCATCCCAGCACTTTGGGAGGCTGAGGTGGGCGGATCACGAGGTCAGGAAATGGAGACCATCTCTGGCTAACATGGTGAAACCCCGTCTCTACTAAAAATACAAAAAATTAGCTGGGTGTGGTGGCGGGCGCCTGTAGTCCCAGCTACTCAGGAGGCTGAGGCAGGAGAATGGTATGAACCCGGGAGGCAGAGCTTGCAGTGAGCTGAGATCGCACCACTGCACTGCAGCCTGGGGGACAGAGCGAGAGTTTTTTCAAAAACAAACAAACAATCTGCATTCTTGGGCCAGGCACAGTGGCTTACGCCTGTAATCCAGCACTTTGGGAGGGCGAGGTGGGTAGATCATGAGGTTAGGAGATGGAGACCATCCTGGCCAACCTGATGAAACCCCATCTCTACTAAAATACAAAAAAAATTAGCTGGGCATGGTGGCATGCACCTGTAGTCCCAGCTACCCAGAAGGCTGAGGCAGGGGAATCATTTGAACCCAGAAGGCAGAGGTCATAGTGAGCCAAGATCGTGCCACTGCACTCCAGCCTGGCGACAGAGTAAGGGTCCATCTCAAAAAATAATAATAATAATAATAATAAAATAAAAACAATCTGCATTCTTTATAAAGACCCCAAAGGGTTGTCAGCATTTTAACTTTAATTAGCTCCTTCTATGGTAATATGTCTAGGTTCTGTTTTAGAACAGAGGGTGAATTAACTACAGCAGGTTTAGGAGTGTCCTTCTCTGTCTTGTGTCTCCACATTTGGGTTTTTGGGAATGATCTCCTCTCCCTCCCCACAGCGTGGCCACTTATAGCTCCAGGAAATGAGCTGTGATCATGCCACTGCACTCCAGCCAGGGCAGCAGAGAGAGACCCCACCTCTTTTTAAAAAAGAACGCAGAGGCATCAAACTGTCCTAGAAGTCACTGTGTTTTTCACCACCACATGCTCACATTCTAAAAAATGTTTTTAAGAGAAGAGAGAAAGAGGCTGGGTATAGTGGCTCACACCTGTAGCCCCAGCACTTTGGGAGGTCAAGGTGGGTGGATCACTTGAGGTCGGGAGCTCAAGACCAGCCTGGCCAACATGGTGAAATCCCACTTCTACTGAAGATACAAAAATGATCTGAGCATGGTGGCGGGCACCTGTAATCCCAGGTGCCTAGGAGGCTGAGGCAGGAGAATCGCTTGAATCTGGATGGTGAAGGTTGCAGTGAGCCAAGATCGTACCACTGCACTCCAGCCTGGGCAACACAGTGAGACTCCATCTCAAAAAAAAAGGAGGGGATGGGGGAGAAAGGAGGGAAATACTAGTTTCATTTAAGAATGTCTTTGATGAAGCAGTAAAAGATACTAATTTTATTAAATTTCAACTCTTGAGCACACATCTCTTTAGTATTGTGTCTGTGATGAGATGGGAAGTCCACCAGAGTACAATGACCACCTCCCAGAAAAACCTGTGTGTGCTTGATTGATGTGTGGGCAGAACTAGCCATTGTTTTCCTAAAACTCTATTTCTGCTTGACAGAATGACAGACTATGATTACTCAGACTCAGGTATTTGGCAGACATGTTTTTAAAAATGAACAAAGCCTGACATATTAAGAAAAACAGCTGGCACATTTTTGTTGCCCAATGATAAAATTCAAGTTTTCAAACAAAGAAATGAAAATTTTGGAGTTGTGTCTGCCAACCAGGAACCTGACAACTTCCCAAAAGTTGATGACTTTTCTGATGAGGTTGGTGGTGATAGTAATGAATGTGATTTTTTCACACTATTTAATGAAATGTGGCAATGTTTGGAAGATCTGCAAACTCAGTAACCTCATATTTTCCAAGTGACCAATATATGATGTTACAAAACCATACCCATTAGTGAAATACTCATTCAAGTTTCAAGGGAGACTAAAATTACTTTTTGAAATTAGTTGTAGGTATATTTTTTATTGAGGTAGAATGTATGTAACATAAAATTCACCATTTTAAAGTGGACAATTCAGTGGCGTTTAACACATTCACAGTGTCGTACAATCCCACCATTATCTAGTTCCAGAACATTGTCATCACCCTGAAAGGAAACCCCATCCCCATTAGAAGCCACTCTCCATTGTCCCTTCCTCCATCTCCTGACAGCCCCTAATCTGCTTTCTGTCTCTAGGGATTTGCCAATTCTACATATTTTATGTAAAAGGAATTTTACAATATATAGTCTTTTGTATGAGGCTCATCCATGTTGTAGCATGTGTCAGAACCTTATTTTTTTGTGGCTAAATACTATTCCATTGTATGGATGGACCACATTTTGTTTATCCATTCATCTGCTCATTGACTTCTGGGTTTTTCCACTTTTTGGCACTTTGAGTAAGTCATTTCACTGCCCTCTGGCCTCCATGGTTTCTGTTGAGAAATCAGCCATTACCCATATTCTGGATTCTGTTTGTGCTGCCACTTCTCTCTTACTGCTTCTAGGATTCTCTCTTTGTCTTTGCCTTTCAACAGTTCAATTATAATGTGTCTTTGGTGTGGATTTCTTTGCATTTATACCACTTAAAGTTTGTTGAGGTTTTCGAGTATGTAGATTCATGTCTTTCATCAAATGTGGGAAGTTTTCAGCCATTACTTATTCAAATACACTTTACCACTTTCTCCCTCTCCTCTCCTTCTGGGACTCCTATTATGTGTTTGTTGGTAAGCTTGGTGGTGTCCCACAAGTTTCTTAGGCTCAACTCATTTTTCTTCTTTTTTCTTTCCACTCCTCAGACTGGGTAATCTCAATTGACCTATCTTCAAGTTCCCTGATTCTTTCTTCTGCCTGCTCAAATCTGCTGTTGAATTTTTTATTCCAGCTGTTATACTTTAAACTCCAGAAATTTTATTTGGTTCCTTTTTACAATTTCTGTCTTCTTGTTGATATTCTCTACTGGTGAAACATCACTCTCATGTGTTTTTTGTTGTTGTTGTTTCGTTTTTGTTTCTGTTTCTGTTTTGATATGGAATCTCACTCTGTCACCCAGGTTGGAGTGCAGTGGTGTGATCTCAGCTCACTACAAACCCTGCCTCCTGGGCTCAAGCAATTCTCAGGCCTCAGCCTTTCAAGTAGCTGGAATTACAGATGCCTAACACCATGCCTAGCTAATTTTTGTATTTTTAGTAGAGACAGGGTTTCACCATGTTGGCCGGGCTAGTCCCTGAACTCCTGACTTCAAGTGATCCACCCAACTCACCCTCCCGAAGTGCTGGGATTACAGGTGTGAGCCACCGCAACCCGCCTGTCATGGTTTTTTATAGTGCTTTGTACATGATTTCCTTTAACTCTTTAAGTATATTTTATATAGTTGATTTAAACTGTTTGTTTCATAAGTCCATTTATTTCTACATATGGGCCATACTTTCTTGTTCTCTTGCATGCCTCATAATTTTTGTGGAAAAGTGGATATTTTGAATAGTATAACATGGTGACTCTGAATATCGGATTCTTCTGTTCTCCCCACGGTTTGCTGTTGCTGCTTATAGGTGTTGTTGATTGTTTGTTTCATGACCTGTCTGAACTAATTTTGTAAACTCTGCTTTTTTTTTTTTTAGACAGTCTCACTTTGTTGCCCAGGCTGGAGTGCAGTGGTGTGATCTTGGCTCACTGCAGTGTCCACTTCCTGGGTTCAAGCGCTCCTCCTGCCTCAGCCTCCCCAGTAGCTGGGATTACAAGCGTGTGCCACCACACCCACCTAATTTTTCTTCATATTTTTTAGTAGAGACAGAATTTCACCATGTTAGCCAGGCTGGTCTTGAACTCCCGGCCTCAAGCAATCCATGTGCCTCAGCCTCCCGAAGTGCTGGGATTACAGGTGTGAGCCCCCACACCCGGCCAAAATCTCTATTCGGTTAACTTAGTGGTCAACTAGTGATTTGATGGAGATTTCCTTAAATGCCAAGTTTCATCTTTTTTTTTTCTTGATTAAGGTTTCACCTGTTTGCCATAATCTTTTAATTCATTTCCAGAGTTCTGATAAAGTTGATTCTGACGATGTTTGCCCATTTTTTCACTGCTTTTGTGAAGGGATGGGTTTTGGAGTTCCTTACTCTGTCATTGTCATGGATGTCAGCTCAAGATTAATGGATTTTAATGTTACTGAGTATGAAAAGCTCGTTGATATGGTTTCAGATTCCACATTGCAGCTAACCTTTAAGAAATTACCAGTTGTCAAGTGTTGCTATAGTATCAAGTAAAAATATCCACAATTATCTGAAAAGGCTATTAAAACAGTGCTCCTTTTCCAAGTATATATCTGTGTAAGGCCAAGTTTTTTCAAGGTACTTCAACTAAAACAGTATACAATAATAGATGGAGATCCAGAAGCAGATGTGCAGAGCTGTCTTCTGTAAGTCACACACTCTACAGATTTGTGAAGATGTAGAATCATTCCGCTCTTCTCATTTTGAGTTTTTTTTTTTTAATTTGGAAAGTGTACCTATTCTTTAAGTGTTAACCTATAATGGGTTTATTATTTTTTAATGAATTAATATATCTTTTAACAAATTATCTATTTTGATTTCTAATAAGGGAAATAATAGATTTAACTTTTAAAAACAAAAGCAGGCGGTGTGTGGTAGCTCATACCTGTAATCTCAGAACTTTGGGAGGCCGAGGCGGGCGGTTCAGTTGAGGCCAGGAGTTCAAGACCAGCTTGGCCAACATAGAGAAACCCCATGTCTGCCAAAAAATACAAAAATTAGCTGGGTGTGGTGGCACACGCCTGTAACCCCAGCTGCTTGGGAAGCTGAGGCATGAGAATCACTTGAGCCTGGGAGGCAGAGGTGGCAGTGAGCCGAGATCACATCATTGCACTCCAGCCTGGGAAACAGAGCAAGAGTCTGTCTCAAGGGGGAAAAAAAAAAAAAAAAAAAAGCTGTTTTTCAGGGGAGGCAGCGAAATCTCAAAATTTTGTAATAGTGTATTTTTTAATAGACCAAATGATTGAGTCCCACTATGTTGGAGAGACAGTGTTTTCTTCTCCTTCCCAGTCTGCTGGGCCCTGGACAAGGCCCCCTGAGATTAGGGCAGACGTCCAGAGGTCATGCACTCTGCTCTCCCAGCACCCATAGGTCAGCGGTGTCCCACAGGGAAGGTGCCACCGGGCAGTACTCATCTGCCTGCCCAAGCTACAAATCAGAATGGCCCCAAGACATGAGGGTGGCATGTGTCTTTTTTCTTTCTATCATAGAGGTGGCGACTGCCTTCTCATCGCCTGCGCCCTGAGGCTGATGGGTGGGGGAGGCCTCACCATCCTACTTTCCCCTGGTCCTCCACTGTACCTTCTGCACTTCTTAAAGGTGACCCTGACGTCCTCCTTGGCTTGAAGCAAGGGTCGCTAGTGAGAGGAGGCAGAACCACAGTGGTCAGAGGCCGTGGGAGAAGCAGTTAGCCTCTCGCTCTTGAACTCAGCTCCGCGAGCCTGCTCTCTGAAATATACACTCAACCTGCTCTTTGCAGAAGTGTCAAGTCTTTGGCCTCCCTGGGTGTTTTAGGAAAGGACGCATATACTTCAGGTTCATTTCCTTCCACTTCAGTCCTCTGGTCGTCGGGGTGGGCTGCAGCAGATTCTACATCGCCGTTTTCCGTGTGCAAGTCTAGGACAGACCAAATGCGTGGGAATGCCTTGGCGGCCACGCACAGCTGGGTGCCTCCTCCTTTGCATGGACCTGCCACCCACCTCCCTCCCCACCTCCATCAGGTCCTTCAGGATCCAACTCAGGAATCCTTCCTCCAGGAAGTTCTACCGTTAGCTCCCCAACTTTTTCTTCCAAAACTCTTTTCTCTTTTCCAAAAACCTTCTTTGCACAGCTCCCACTAGATAAATAATTCGCCAGACAGTGTCCAGTGGCCCTGGATCCTATGGCCTCCTGGTGGCAGGGTCTGAGTCTTTGGCCTCATTGGTATTTTCCCAAAGCCTCCAGCAGCAGGGAGACCCTGGGCTTTGCAACAAGACAGCCTGGCTGGGGAGTCAAGGCTACCATCTGTCCTTGCTTTCGTTCTGGTTCCCCATCGATGTGGCGTGGGGAGAGGAGCAGGTGACTATGATGCTGGCTTGGTGGACACTGGAATGGATGCAGCAGCTGCATGTTAACGTTATGATGTGCACACACATGTGCCGGGTTAAAATTCAGTAGCAGGTTTTTACCACATGATTGCTGCTGCTTCTGTCAGACAGGCTCTCGGGCTTATCTACGTGTGCGAAGCAATACTCCCTGCCTCAGCTTTCACGCACAATTTAACTCACCCCCACCGCCCTGCCTGTGTGGAGCCTCCTTTTTATTTTGTAGGAGCTCGAATCATTATTTGGATATTAATAAAAACAAATCTTGGCTGATGCTAACCATCTGATTTCCTTTTTTTTTTTTTTTCATTTTGTTTTGTTTTGTTTCTGCACACATTTTCTTTAGCTTGAAATGGCGATTGAAAACCTCCAAAAAAGCGAAGGAATCACATCACACAAAAGCGGTTTACTCAACAGCCATGTAAGTGTGTGTCTGACCTGGCAACCTGTCCCTGCTCTGCTTGTAACCTGCATAGACATTTTTAAAACAAACAAAGGCAACCGGGCGCGGTGGCTCACACCTGTAATTCCAGCACTTTAGGAAGCAGAGGCGGGTGGATAACTTGAGGTCAGAAGTTCGAGACCAGCCTGATCAACGTGGCGAAACCCCGTCTCCACCAAAAATACAAAAATTAGCTGGGCATGATGGTGGGTGCCTATAATCCCGGCTACTTGGGAGGCTGAGGCAGGAGAATTGCTTGAACCCAGGAGGCGGAGGTTGCAGTGAGCTAAGATTGCACCACTGCACTCCAGCCTGGGGGACAGAGTGAGACTCCATCTCAAAAAAAAAAAAAAGTGCTGGGTGTGGTGGCTCATGCCTGTAATCCCAGCGCTTTGGGAAGCCGAGGCAGGTGGATCACGAGGTCAGGAGATCAAGACCATCCTGGCCAACACGGTGAAACCCCGTCTCTACTGAAAATACAAAAAAAGTTAGCTGGGCGAGGTGGCAGACACTTGTAGTCCCAGCTACTTGGGAGGCTGAGGCAGGAGAATGGTGTGAACCCGGGAGGCAGAGTTTGCAGTATGGTGAGATTGCGCCACTGCACTCCAGCCTGGGCGATAGAGTGAGACTCCGTCTTAAAAAAAAAAAAAGAACAAAGACAATAAAATGACCCCTTTAAAGTGCCCTTTGTGAAAGGTGGTTGGGGGGAAGCCAATCTAGCATCCTACATCCAGCAAAAAATACCCTTCAGCAATGAAGGAGAAATCAAAACAGATTCTTTATTTGTAAAAGGTAGATAATAACAACACCTACCTCCTCGGGCTGTCATAGGGAGTAAATTATTTAATGTACGTAAAATACTTTCAACAATACCTGGCAGGTGATAAGCAGTATAGCTGTATATGAAAAATATAAACAATGCAAGCATCAGCAATAGCAACAACAAAGAGAGAACACGACAGAGGGTCGGGAATGCCTTAGACTCTTCGCTAATTTTCCTGGAGTTCTCTCTGGGAAAGAAACAGTAATTTGAGAAAAGCATAAAGCAGCTAATTCGTACAGATTTTAGTGTCTAGGATTTTTCTCCTCCCCTTGTCTCTGATCACAGGCCCCATGACGGGAGGTTGGGGGCATCTCAGCTCTGCAGAGGACGTAGCAGGGTGGGACTGGGGGATGTGGCCGGCTCCGCCTTTATTTCCAGGAACAATAGAGAAGGAAAGCTCTGGCCCCCTCACACTCATCGCTTTCACTTCTCCCCAGACTCTCTCGATTCAGCTTTGCACATAGCTGGACATGTGTTTGGCATCTTAAACCTGGGACGAGCCATTGAAGTCAGAATGTCCTTCTAGCCATTGCTCTCCAGCACTTCAATTAGGATCTGACGTTCTCTTGAGAATTCAGACATCAGAGAAGAAGTTCCCTTCAGTGGACCCCAGTCCCCACTCTGATCCCATCCCGAGTCCCGTCCTCGCTGTGACCCCATCCCGAGTCCCGTCCTCGCCGTGACCCCATCCCGAGTCCCGTCCTCGCTCTGACCCCATCCCGAGTCCCGTCCTCGCTATGATCCCATCCTGACTTCTGTGCTGGCCAATGTGTAAAATGAGGCGTTACTCAAAAGGCAGTGAGTGATTCTGGGGGTGGAAAGTGACATAGGACAGTCCGGAAACCTGGGCTTCTGGGTTAGGCACAGGTGTGGTCACCTGCTCACCACAGCCCCTGGCGAGCCCTCTGCCCTCCGCCTCAGGGGGCTGGTCACTAGAAGAAATGGCAGAAATATCTCCTTCTGCCGATTGTCTTGAAGCAAAAAAGACAAAACAAAACAAACACCAGGCCGGATGCCTGCTCAGTGCCCCGCCCCCTCCAGGCTGCCTAGGACATGGTCATCCTGTCCTGTGTCGCTGCTAGACAGGCTGGACGCCTGCTCAGTGCCCCGCCCCCTCCAGGCTGCGTAGGACACGGTCACCCCGTCGTGTGTCACTGCTAGATGACGTCCTCCCGTAGGACATGGTCATCCCGTCCTGTGTCGCTGCTCGATGACGTCCTCCTGTAGATGAACTCAGGGAGAAGGGAGTCTTCCCCACGTGCTTGGAAAGAGGATCTCCCCAGCCCCGGGTCTTAAACTCCAAGCAGGTACATACGGGAAAGTGAGCAGAAAGACATTCCCCATTCAGCAAGGATCAGGCCATCTTCAACCTGAACACAAACTCATGCGGGCCCAGGGTCTCAGCCCTGGGCAAGAGGGCTGCGTGATCTAGGCAGGATGGGGGTGCAGAGCCTGGGCAGTCGGCGTGTCCACAGGAGAGTTAAAATGTCTGTGAGAAAATGGGCTGGGCGCGGTGGCTCACGCCTGTGATCCCAGCACTTTGGGAGGCCAAGGCGGGCGGACCACTTGAGGTCAGGAGTTCAAGACCAGCCTGATCAACGTGGCGAAACCCCGTCTCCACCAAAAATACAAATATTAGCCAGGCGAGGTGGCACATGCCTATAGTCCCAGCTACTCCGGAGGCTGAGAAAGGAGGATAGCTTGAACCCGGGAGGTGGAGGTTGCAGTGAGCTGAGATTACACCACTGCACTCCAGCCTGGGAGACATAGCGAGACTCTGTCTCAAAAAAAGAAAAAATGTCTATGGGAAAATGCATGAACCGCTTGTCTCTGGCTGCTGGGATCCTTCCTGCTTTCTAACACTTCATCCAAAAGGCAGACTTTCTCAGGTCGCTTCCCCACACATTCACATTCATTCCCGAGCTGACTTTTCCAGCAGGTAAAATCTCACGTTTCTTTTTCTCACTGATGATTCGCTGTTGAGTTGTTTCCTTCCATCCTGAGCTGTGATCAGTAAGATTTGGGGCTTGGTGAGTTGAAACCAAGGAAGTAAAATAAGATCTTTCTAAAGAGTGCACCACACGCACGAGTAGAACAAACCTAGATCTTGCTTAGATCTGCTGGTGGACGGGGCGACGCACCCTCTCAACGGCTGTCCCCGGGGCTGCCTGTGGCTGGGACTGAGTGGCCTCCCAGACCTCTCTTCTCGGACAGCCCCAGGGAGGGTCCCCCAGTGGCAGGGCCTGTGTGCCTCTTGCCTGCTGCCAACTGGTGACGTCAGCCGGCTGTCTACCATGTGCAGGGTTCTGGCCAGGTCAGTGCCGAACATAGAGAGTGAAGAAGGAGGAAAAAGTCACTCCAGGGAGCTTAGCATTCGAGGGCAGAAGGTGGGAAAACCCACCCAGGGAGCCCACCCATAGACATTTCTGAGTGGAGCTGGTCACGCGTTCCACGGAGCTGGTTCCCTCCTCTGCTCTGTCTCAGGAGCAGGGGGTATTCAGATGCCGGGAGCCTGGTCCACAGGAGCCTCCCAGGCCTCCCCTCTAGGGGCTTGGACCCAGGCCGTCTGCAGGGCCTGGAGGTCTGCACGTTGGAAGAACCTTCCAGTCAGCTGATGGTCAGCCTGGCGTGGAAACCCCCAGGGAGGAGGAGGCCCCCAGCAGTGTCCAAACTGGGAAAGAGCAGGATATGGTGCCGTGAAAATGGGGATTAGCCCTTCCAGAGGGAAGGGGACGGAGCTGGGGCTGGGGATGAAATATGTCTTCACCCGACTGGGTGTGGCAGGCCGCCACCCTGAGCAGAAGAGGCGGCCTCAGCCCCCAGGGGGCACTGGGCTGCCTTCAGGCTACCAGCCGACCCGGACCCCGCAGCAGGTTCACCGAGTCTCTGTCACCACGAGATGGCGCTGTCTACTAAAATAAACGCATCACTCACACAGCCTGCGGGAGACAGCTGGGTGTGGAAGAGTCGAATTAGGGTTATGTGACTTCTTCCTTTGAAATCAAGAAACACACATTGTCAAAGGTCATTTAGCCTTCAGCTGGTGACCTGTGTAGCCTGGCGCCATGGCTGTGCTGTCCTGCAGGCCACGGTGGGGTTGCTAGAGCCGGCAGCTCCTCAGAAGGGGCCTCTGTCCAGAAGTGCCGCTGTTTTCCCTCAGTATTCCTGCCTGCCTTGGATTAGCATTTTAGCTCAGCGCATGGCCTCCACCCTCAACAACCCCTGTGCCTCCCACAGCCCCCGTGCCTCCCACCCACGGTCCCATCTCAGGCGGGGGCAGCCGATCTTCCAGGCGCTCAGCCCCCAACCCCACTGCATCCTCGCCTCCCTGTTCCTCTCTTGCCCACCCCCAGATGCTCTTCAACCTCACCTTCAAGAAAGATCCAGAACCAGATGGAACCCCCCACCTCCTCCACCTCTACTACTTCCCCAGCTGCCACTGTCCCTGTGGATTCTTTTGGCCACCTCCTAGCCAGCCGTCGGCACCCATCCCTACCCAGCCTCTATACCCTTCTCGCAGCAGCCGCCAGAGTGAGCCTGCTGAAACCCAGGTCAGATCACCGCACTGCTCTGCTCGGAAGCCTCCAGGGCTCCCCTTGGCCCTCCAAGTAGAACCCAGTGTTGTCAAAATGGCTCACAGGGCCCAGCAGGACCGGCTGTCTCCCACTCCTCACTCTGCTCCAGCCACATGGGCCTTCTCCAATGCACCATGCTTGGACCTGCCCCAGGGCCTTTGCACTGTGGGGCCCTCTGCCTGAAGCTGTGTTCCCCAGGCTCCCTGTCACCTCCTTCGAGTCTTCACTCAGCAGGCGCTTTCTCAGTGAGCCCTACCTGACATGCCACCCCACCTCAATGTACTATTGCGTCGTCCCTCCAGTCCCTCTGTGGCGGCGACCCCCGTCCCCTTTCCCAGGTGAGTTTCTCTCGTAACACTCAGCACCGGCCCTCATGCGGTTCATTTGCCTTCTTTATTGTGGGTCTCTGCTAGACAAGAATGGACACTCCCAGAGGGCAGGGGTTTTTGTCTTTTATTCGCCGTTGCATCCCCACACCTAGAACAAGTAGTGGCATAGAGTCAGCTCTCGTAAATATTGGTGGGACAGGTGAAAAGGTGGGTGTTCCAAGTCGGATTATGTCAACACAGATACACATGGACGGTCGGAATAGCTGCCCAAGCAGCTAGTGTATGGCCCGGCAAGACTCTGACTCACCACCAGGACCCAGTGTCAGGCAAATTTGCTCCCAGGAATAGAAACAAGTATCTTAGGAGATAAAGGGGGCTGGGTAGGTGGGCATGATCCCTGCCTTCCCACCTGCAGGTGAGGATATCTGTCCACAGGGGCTGTGCCTGCAAAGAGCCCAGAACCACAGGCCTTTGTTGGGGGCCCAGGGAGAGGGAGGCACTGGCATTTCGGGATTTTTATTCCTTAAAAGGAAGGATTTGATCCATTTCATCAAAAGTGTGCCATCCCGACAGATTGCGGCAAATTTGGATACATTGTACATTTCCTTGGAAAGCATTCTGCTTATTTGTGTTTGATATTGACACAGAAAAAGCGCAAATATCAGCAGACAAAGCAGACTGCAGAACATGCCCAAACCGGAAAGGTGACTCTGTCCAGCTGCGGCCTTTCCTGGCATGAAGGGACCTGAGCCCTCAAGAGCAGGGGAGGTGGGTGAAGTGTGGTTGGAGCAGCCGGGCCCTTGTGGTCGGTTTCACGGAACCGACCTGTGACACTCACCCCGGTGTGACGCGCCGCCAGGTGTGGGTTCCGGCCCTGAGGGATGGGAAGGCCCTGTGCTGGTGGCTCCCAGCCTGCTGGTGAGGCGTAGACCCTGAACAGAGTCTGCAAGCCCATCACACTTCAGTTCTAACCCAGTTCCCCTCTGGGAAGTTCACCGATGCAGAAGGGGGAGGAAATGGACCTGACTCTTCCAGCCACATCAGTCTTCTCTGTGGCTTCTTGATGTTGAGCAAGAAGGACGTGTTGTCAAGACAACTATGCATCCTTTTAGTGTCAATGTCAACATAATTACTCAAGCAAAGGATTCTACTCTTAAATAGCATGGGGGGTCGGGGATAAACAGCAGAAGGATCATCTGTTCCAAAACTTTATGTGTGAGCCAGTATGTCCTCCTGGTGGATGGAGTCTTAGACTCTAACCTCTCAGGACCCCTAGTCCAGTGCTCCTTCCAACTCACCGCCCACAAAATCTGGCCTCACACTTTTAGCCTGAAAATCTGCATCATCATTTGTCTCCTTGAGCTGTGGGGCCACTGGCCCTGGCTCCTGCTGCCCGTGGAGGACAATCTAAGAAGTGGCATCTGTGGCCCCAGCCTCAGAATGACCAAGGGAAGCCTCTGGCTTCTTCACCCAGACACCCTCTGTTTGCTCCCCACCTACCTCCTCGGACAGTCTTTCTCTGCTGCCAGGCTTGAGACATCTCCAGGGTTCTGCAGATGCCCACATGGGCAAAGCTGGCTCCATCTCCACCCTCAGGAAGAACATGCTCCGGGGAACAGGCGAATGTGCAAAGCTGGCTCCTTCTCCACCCTCAGGAGGAACGCGCTCGGGGAACAGGCGAATGTGCACACCTGGCTCCATCTCCTCCCTCAGGAAGAACATGCTCCAGGGAACAGGCAAATGTGCACACCTGGCTCCATCTCCTCCCTCAGGAGGAACGCGCTCAGGGGAACAGGCGACAAGCACACATGACAAATCCGGACAGTGAAGGCACTGTGAAGAAAAGCTTCAGGGCCCACACTGCGGCTCCTGACTGTCATCCCAACACTTCAGGAAGCTGAGGCAGGGGGATTACTTGAGCCTGGGAATTGGAGGCTGCAGTGAGCTATGATTGCACCACTGCGCTCCAGCCTGGGGTGACAGGGCAAGACCCTGTCTCTAAAAATGTATATGTATCCCTGTCTCTTAAAAAAAAAGTATGTACATATATATACACTCATACGCTAACTTCAGCACCAAGGTTGTGGTTCATAGTATTCATAGCATTAAATACGAGGAAGACTCTTAAGTGTCCAAGCACTCTGCCAGAGCCGGACTTTGGAGGAGAAAAAAGGAAAAAAGTAACACTGCCTCCATTGTATCGGGAAAAGTCCAGTCCAGAAAGTTGGAAGATGAAGGGTGTGAATGACTTGATGGAAAGTGAAAACTCTGATGTCCTTTTCCCAAAGAGGCAAGTGAGGAAGAGATGAAGTCTCCACTCCGGGGCCCTTCTCAGGGTCCTTTGTTTTAATTCTCCCTTATTCAAAGGACAAGAGGGCAGGGGTCCCTCCCTGTGGTGATGGGCACAGCCAAGCACATGGCACCCGACGCTGGACAGATTAAATTGGCAACCGCTAATCCATCACCTGCACTCATGGCCGGGGCGGACACTGCACTTCCCACAGGGCCCTGCAGGTGGCAGGAGGCAGACTTTGTGGTAGCAAGAGGGCGAGGGGCCCCTGGTGCCGCGGAGGAGGTGATAGGCTACTTGAGTGATTCAGGGGCTGCCAGGAAGCCGGAATCCAAGCTCAGGGGTTGCGGCAGGAACCACCCCTGTACCCTTGGTCAGGAGGGATGTTTGGCCACAGGACTTACCTGCAGGAGCAGAGCTGGAGGGAGCTTGTGGTCAGGAGGTCTGAAGCCCTCCTGGCTTGCCCCAGAGGCAGCACGTGAGGTTGGACCTGCACTTCAAGACTTAGGCTTTGCTCCCCTTCATCCTCAACACCCGCATGGGCAGTGCCCCTGCCAGGTGACTCTTCCCACCCCTCTGGAGGTTTTGTCCTCAGCTCTTTGGTTCCAGGGTAACACATCTGGTCCCAATCTCTACCCTGAACTCCAGCCACCCTCCCCCTTTCTAAAATGGACTCAGCCCCACAGCGCACCTGTGATTCGGCTTACGAGACCGCCACGCTCAGGCCCCACACACCCCTTCACCTCAACCTTTGACCTGTTTGTCATCCTGTGAAACATTCCAGAACCCAGGGCAGGTCCTCACTCCACTGTGACTCTGGGTCAGCCCCTGTTAGGGCAGGAGGGGCCAGGACACACTGGATCAGGTGGGTCTTAGATGAGATAAAGGGGTCCCGAGGTGCTGGTCGTTGGTGCAGGGCTGGTCAGAACCACCCCATAGCACTCTTTCATAAAAAGGAGATGAAGGCCGGGTGTAGTGGCTCACGCCTGTAATCCCAGCACTTTGGGAGGCCAAGACAGGTGGACCATCTGAGGTCAGGAATTTGAGGCCAACATGGCAAAATCTCATCTCTACTAAAAATACAAAAAACATAAGCCAGGCGTGGCGGCTCATGTTTATAATGCCAGCTACTCGGGAGGCTGAGGCAGGAGAATCGCTTGAAGCCGGAAGGTGGAGGTTGCAGTGAGCCAAGATTGCGCCAGTGCACTCCAGCCTGGGTGACAGAGTAAGACTCCATTTCAATAAATAAATAAATAATAAAAAGGAGATGCACGCTTACTTCCTCCCCAGCTTGCAATGCTGAGTGTGGGGGAGCGGGGGCAAACAGACGGCAAACGTGACGGTGTGGGGGAGGGTGCTGTGGCGAGCGGACAGATATTTCCCAGGGGACAGGCCTGCTTTGTGTCTTGTGGGGTGTGTGGGGCACAGGGACAAGAGCTTCCCAGGACAAGGGCTGTGCAGGAACCCAACATGCCCGTTGGGGGAGGGCTGAGGACCCAGCACTGCCCACTCTGAAGGGCCCAGACAACAGGAGCCCTTCAAAGCTCTGGAAGCAGGGCTCCGCCTAGACAAAGCAGCCGACCAGGCAGGGACAGCCGGTTTCCCCCGACACCCTTGACGTGGGATCTGGACTCGGGCCTCGCTTCTATGCGCGGAGTTCCTGTGTTTCTCCAAATGGCAGGCGCCAGTGCAGCCTTTTGTATTCACATAGCAAACCTCTCTGAATCAGGGCACAGACGGTAACAGAGGGAGAGGTGGAAACCAGAATTAAGCCGCAGCCTTCAAGGCACTTGGCTCATGACATCAGTTGGTGGGTGGGACACCTTTGCGTCGAAGCCCGGTGTGGGGGCTGAGCTCTCCATGTGGACAGTTCTTGCCCTTCTAACTGGATGTTACCCTCTCGAGGCACAGTCCTTGGCTGTAGACTCATGTAGCCCACCTTTTTGTTTTGTTTTTTGAAAGAGACAAAGTCTTGCTCTGTCGCCCAGGCTGGAGTACAGTGGCGTGACCTTAGCTCACCGCAGCCTCGACCTCCTGGGCTCAAGCAATCCTCCCGCCTCCGCCTCCCAAGTAGCTATGTCCTGCCTTTGGACTCGGACACAAAACCGTGCATATAAGCATTTGTGTATTTTATTGAATTTCCATTTGCACCTCCCTCAAGAGGGTTCTCAGTACATGTTAGCTCCCTGTTTACTACAGAACCCGGGGCTGTGCGGCCCCCCAAGTCTTCTTCAGTCTTCCTGTTTAGCGTCAGAATTTCTCTCCATTCCTGTATGTTGAGGAGCTATTTGGTGTTTAAACCCTGTGTGGTGTGTATGGGCATTTAAGTGACTGAAGATGGAACCTAGTAGTTCTTGATCACACCCAGATTTTTACAAATTAAGTCCAGGAAACGGAAAACCAGGCTAAACATGGAAGAATCAATAAATGAAAGAAAATGAGCTATTCATTAATGTGCTTAGAGAATTCAAATCAGAGACCACAAAGATGGATTTCCAGCTGGGCACGGTGGCTCACGCCTATAATCCCAGCACCTTGGGAGGCTGAGACAGGCCGATCACCTGAGGTCAGGTGTTTGAGACCAGCCTGGGCAACACGGTGAAACCCCGTCTCTACTAAAAATAACAAAAACTAGCCAGGCGTGGTGTTGGGTGCCTGTCATCCCAGCTACTTGGGAGGCTGAGGCGGGAAAATTGCTCGAACCCGGCAGACAGAGGCTGCAGTGAGCCGAGACTGCGCCACTGCACTCCAGCCTCGGTGACAGAGCAAGACTCTGCCTCAAAAAGAAAGAAAAGATGGATTTCCTCATCCCGTTTGGTAATACAGGGAACGCAAGTAATTCTCTGAACGAGTCCACGCTGGCACGTTAGCGTTCCTCAGGCTTCTGACAAACGCAGGCGTGTGTTTCTTTCCGCAGCTCCAGTGGCTGTTGGATAATTATGAAACTGCGGAAGGCGTGAGTCTCCCCCGAAGTTCTCTTTACAACCACTACCTCCGGCACTGCCAGGAGCACAAGCTGGACCCGGTGAATGCCGCCTCCTTCGGGAAGCTGATCCGTTCTGTGTTTATGGGGCTGAGGACACGGCGGCTGGGCACCAGGTGGGTAGACGACCCCCAGCCCCCCATCCTTCCTCTTCCTTTCCCAAGAAATGGAGCTTTTGGGAAAATGCCAGGCTTCCGCCTCCTGTCCAGGTGGCCTGATTTGCAGCCACCCCTGGAGTGCTTGCAGGTACTTTCAGTTGGTGGCAGCCTTGGCTGTGGCCAGGCATAGCCCGCGGCGTTGGCTTTAGAAGCCAGTGATGGGACATGGAGGTCACTCTGGTTTTCTCTCTCCTTTTGAAATTTCCCAAACAATACATTTGTTTGTTTGTTTGTTTGTTTGTTTGTTTAGAGCAGCCTCTGGGCCAGGTGTCATGGTGCACGCCTGAAATCCCAACAGTTTGGGAGGCCGAGGCAAGAGGATCACTTGAGACTAGGAGTTCAAGACCAGCCTGGGCAACATAGCAAGACCTCATCTCTACAAAAAAATTAAAAATTAGCCAGGCATAGTGGTGCACACCTATTTGCACACCTGTAATTTCACCTATTTGGGAAGCTGAGAGGGGAGAAGCACTTGAGCCCAGGAGGTTGAGGCTGCGGTGAGCCACAGTTGCACCACTGCACTCCAACCTGGGCAACAGAGCAAGACCCTGTGTCAAACGAACAAACAGACAAACAAAATGTAGCCTCTGGTTTATCCAGCAAAGCTGGATTTACCATTTATTGGTTTTTTGTTTTTGAGACAGAGTCTTGCTCTGTCGCCCAGGCTGGAGTGCAGTGGCGTCATCTCGGCTCACTGCAGCCTCCGCCTCCTGGGTTCAGCTGATTCTCCTGCCTCAGCCTCCCGAGTAGCTGGGACCACAGGCGCCCACCACCACGCCCGGCTAATTTTTTGTATTTTTAGTAGAGACAGGGTTTCACCGTGTTAGCCAGGATGGTCTCAATCTCCTGACCTCGTGATCCACCCGCCTCGGCCTCCCAAAGTGCTGGGATTGCAGGCGTGAGCCACCGTGCCCGGCTGAGGCTGGAGAATTTCTTGAACCTGGGAGGTTGCAGTGAGCCGAGATCGCACTACTGCACTCCAGCCTGGGCAACAGAGTGAGGCTCTGTCTCAAAAATATAGTAATAAAAGAAAAAGAAATAAAAAGAAAGGACCTAGGTGCTTCCTGCGTGTCCTTGTTGCCAGCTCTGCAGAAATGGCATCCTGTGAGCTGGTATCTCCACAGCCATGTCTGTGGGTTAGTGCTTCTCTCCTGTAAGGACTCTGAGCTGTTTTCTGAGCTCAATTGTTTAAAGCCCTCTGACCATCATTCTCCTGTAATAAACTAATGTAATGGTTCCCAAACTGTGCCTTTTTCCAAAATGTGTTACTAGATGACTGAAAGGGATGGGGAAGAGTTGTTAATAATAATAATGGTAATAATAATAAAGATAGGCCATGTGGAGCTCAGCAAAGCTGACCTGGTACAGGACTTGTCCGAGCCTGTATTATACTAGCCTGTGAGAGAGGACTCTCCATGACAACGGTATTAGGTGCAGAATTCCTTCATCACATTCCTCACGCAGTTCAGGAAATGCTGAACCAGAGAGGCCAAAGTGAAAGGCCAAAAAAGAGTACCTATCTTCCGAGTGTGGTGGCACACGCCAGCAATCCCAGCTACTCAGAGGCTGAGGCAGGAGGATCACTTGAGCTCAGGAGGTCAAGGCTACAGTGAGTGGTGATTGCACCACTACACTCCAGCCCGGGTGACAGAGCGAGACCCTGTCTCTAAAAAAAAAAGAGAGAGAAGAGGCCAGGCGCGGTGGCTCACGCCTGTAATCCCCGCACTTTGGGAGGCCAAGGTGGGAGGATCGCTTTAGCCCAGGAGTTTGAGACCAGCCTGGGCAACCTGGCGAAACCCCGTCTCCACTAAAAATACAAAAATTAGCCAGGCATTATGGCCCACACCTGTCATCCCAGCTACACGGGAGGCTGAGGCAGGAGAATCTCTTAAACCCAGGAGGCAGAGATTGCAGTGAGCTCAGATGGCACCCCTGCCCTCCAGCCTAGGCGACAGAGTGAGATTCTGTCTCAGAAAAAAAAAAAAAAACAAGAAGTAAGAAAGAAGAAGAATCCCAGCCTATCTTGTCGTTCAGGACGTCGGCAAAGGGAGCTGACCCTGGGATGTTTGGTTTCCAGGGGCAACTCGAAGTACCATTACTACGGGATTCGTCTGAAGCCAGACTCTCCGCTGAACCGGCTGCAGGAGGACACGCAGTACATGGCCATGCGGCAGCAGCCCATGCATCAGAAGCCCAGGTGCGTGCCCGGGCCGAGCTGGGCGGGGCTGGCTTTCCCCTGGAGCACGGAGGGAGAGGTGTTTCTCCAACATGAAACGAACTCATCATAACTCCCTAGTCTCCAGCATCCTGGGAAAGCCAAGGTATCCCCCTCTGCTGAGAATGAGGTGAGTCTAGCAGGAGACACAGGAGGCTGGGATGCAACCTCCTCCAGCTAACTGTTTTCAGACTTTTGTTTAGACCATTTAAAGCTGTTTTTAACAGACTTCATGTTTTAGAGTCATTCTAGGTTCATAGCAAAATGGAGTAGAAAGTACAGAGAGTTCTTCTACACCCCCAGCACCGCTCCCGGCCGCCTCTCCCACCATCCGCCTCCCCCACACAGCGGTGCATTGGTTACAACTCATGACCCTCCATGGAGCCAGCATCACCCCCGAGAGTCCACAGTCGACGTCAGGGCTCACTCTTGGTGTTGTACATTCTACACTTTGGACAAACCTATAATGACATGTGTCCCCCATCACAGTGTCACACAGAGTCCTTTCACAGCCCTAAAAATCCTCCACATTTTGCCTACCCAGCTTTCCCTCCGTGCCCCTGTCTGTGGCAACTGCTAATGCTTTACCATCTCCACAGTTCTCCCCCTTACCCAGTGTCTTATAGTTGGAATCACAGACCCTTAATCTGTAAAACTTAGGAAGTAAAGAGAGAGAGGATTCTGCAAATAACCCAAGAAGCCAGGAGAAAGCAGCAGATGTGCTCAAGTCATGACTTCTTGACCTTTGGATCCAGTGGCTGGAAAGCCCTGGTCATTTTCTGGAATATCCTCTTCTCCAACCATCACAAACTTTCTCATCTTCTAAGGCAGGGCTCAGCAAACCTTTCCTGTAAAGCGCCGGACAGCAAATATCTTAGCCTTGCAGGCCAGACAGTCTCTGTCATGACTTCAATTTGGCTGCATCCTGAAAACAGCCACAGGCAGCATGAAGATGATGGGCGTGGCTGTGTGCCAATAAAACTTTATTTATAAAAACGAGTAGCAGAATTGGCCTTCAGGCCATAGTTTGCTGGCCCCTGGTTTAGGGCACATTCAAATATTGCTGCCTCCTAGTGTGCCTTCACAAGTGCCCACCCTGAGAGCAGGGGCCGCATTGCAATAGCCCCATGTGGCACCTTCACACCTGGTGCGGGGCTTTCTGCACAGAGCCACCCATGTACGTGTGTATCTCAAAAACCCATTCCAGCTGCTCTGAGTCAGCCAGTGACTCCTGACCACACAGCCACTCCCAGGAGCTGGAGGTTCCAGGAGAGAGTGTCCACGGCATTCCTTCTGTACCTCGTTGTCTGCAGACACGGACTCTGGAGCTCGCTGCTGCTGTTCAGTTTGGAGCCCTGGCAAACACCTGTGCACCTGTGCTCCAGGCAGTGTGTCATTTTAGGAGCAGCGACACACATTTCAGGGGGACAGGCTGATGCCATTTGCATTTGGAAGCCACAGCCTGAGCCTGTGTCTGTGTGATGCGCACAGCCTGCCCTGAGCCAGGTGGTTTACACACACCTCGCCGGCATGGTCTCCCATCTCCCCGTAGCCCTGGCCCCGCTTTGTATTTGAGGAGGGAGGCTTCCCAGAGATGGTCCGGCTCAGGCCAGCCCCCCCCCCACCACACACCGGACTCCCAGGAGCCCAGCACCTGGAAAGCCTTCCTCAAGTGTTGCTCAGCGCTGCCTGCACAGGCTGCCACCACTGTCTGGCTCAAAATGAAAGTCTCAGAACTTCTGAGATTGCACCAATAATAAGATGTTTGTGATTCAAGCAAAGAATTCCTCCCCTCCCCCCTGTTTTTTTTGAGACCGACTTTTACTTTTGTTGCCCAGGCTGGAGTGCAGTGGTGCAATCTCGGCTCACCGCAACCTCTGCCTCCCGGGTTCAAGCGATTCTCCTGCCTCAGCCTCCTGAGTCACTGGGATTACAGGCGAGCGCCACCATGCCCGGCTAATTTTGTATTTTTAGTAGAGATGGGGTTTCTCCATGTTGGTCAGGCTGGTCTCGAACTCCTGACCTCAGATGATCCACCCGCCTCGGTCTCCCAAATTGCTGGGATTACAGGCGTGAGCCCCTGTGCCCGGCCAAGAATTTCACTTTTTTTTCTGAGAGAGAAATGTTGGGGGGAAATATATATCTATTTTCTCAAGTATCCATTAACAAACTGTGGTTCATCCATATGATGGAATATTATTCAGCCTTAAAAAGGAGGAAATTCTATTCTGGGCACTGTGGCTCACGTCTGTAATCCCAGCGCTTTGGGAGGCCAAGGCAGGCGAATCACGAGGTCAGGAGATCGAGACCATCCTGGCTAACACGGTGAAAACCCATCTCAAAATACAAAAAAATTAGCTGGACGTGGTGGTGGGTGCCTATAGTCCCAGCTACTCGGGAGGCTGAGGCAGGAGAACGGCGTGAACCCAGGAGGCGGAGCTTGCAGTGAGCAGAGATGGCACCACTGCACCAAGACTCCGTCTCAAAAAAAAAAAAAAAAAAAACGAGGAGGAGGAAATTCCAACACAGGCTACAACTCGGTGGACCTTGAGGACACAACGCTCAGTGAGACAAGCCAGTTGCAAAAGGACAAATCCTGTATGACCTACTCCTAGGAGGCCCCTAGAGTCGTCAGATTCACAGAGACAGGAAGTCGGGTGGGGGGTACCAGGGGCTGGGGACAGGGATGGGGAGTGAGTGTTTCATGGGGACAGAGCTTCAGCGTGGGAAGATGAACAAGTTCTGGAAGTGACGATCGTAACGGTTGCACAGCCACGTGAATGTGCTTCATGCTGCTGAGCTGTGCACTCAAAATGGTTCCGATGGTAACTTTTGTGTTATGTGTATTTGACCGCAACTTGTAGACACCATACACGCGCATGCCTGACTGAATCCTGCCCAGCCCCCACTCCTTGGGCCCACCCCCAGTAGGGCTGCTGGGCCTCACGGTGGCATGTGTGTTCCCGGCCTAGGTACCGGCCAGCCCAGAAGACGGACAGCCTTGGGGACAGCGGCTCCCACGGCAGCCTGCACAGCACTCCAGAGCAGACCATGGCCGCGCAGAGCCAGCACCACCAGCAGTACATAGGTGAGAGGCCCGGACAGGCCCCGCGGCGGGGCTCCCATCGGCTCGCCACACGCCTGGGTTTCAACACCAGCAGAACCAGTGGCGTCTAAACGTCCGCTTCCGACAGTTTTCTTATGAGACACCTTTTCGGTCAAATAGAAAGTTCTTGATAGACCTTCTTTTTGACATCCCTGAGACTTTAGAATAATCAGCACATGCCAAAAAAAAATTAATATATAAAGTGACCATCAGAAAAATGAGAAAATAAAATCAAATGGCCACCAGGAAGAACACTAGAGGGCAGGCGGCTCATGCCCGTGACCCCAACACCTTGGGAGGCCAAAGCGGGAGGATCACTTGAGCTCAGGAGTTCAAGACCAGCCTGGGCAACATACTAAAAAATAAATAAATAAATAAAAAATTAGCCAGGCATAGCAGCAAGCTCCTGTGGTCCCACCTATTCAGGAGGCTGAGAAAGGAAGCTCACTTGAGCCCAGAAGTTCGAGGCTGCAGTGAGCCGTGATCACGCCACTGCTCTCCAACCTGGGCGACAGAGCGAGACTCTGTCTTTCAAATTAAAGAAAAAAGAAAGAGTGCTAGATATTCTCTACTCAGGGTGCACCAGGATTTGCCTGCCATCTGGGCTTTCTTCCTTCTTGCCTGGAGCTTTCGGGCTGCTCCCGGTTCCCCAACATGAGGCGGTCTTGGCCTCCTCCCTGGGGACTGCTCAGGGGACAGCGTTCTCCTCCAGCTGGCCTAGTGGTGGTGCCATCTCTGCCCCAGGAAGGCCCTAACTCAGAACCTGCCATGAGGGAGGGCGGGGGGTTAGGGGACGGCCAAGGAAGGCTCACTGGTATCAGTACCGTGATTCAGGCGGGCTCTGTACACACTCAGCGGCTTCCATGTAGTTTATGATCTTTTTTGAGCCCGAACAGAAGCCTCCTGGGTGAAGTCTCCTGCAGAAATTGAGGTGGGGTCAGGCCCATCTTCAGGAGATCACTGCAGGGACACTGTGGCTGGCTTTCTCCCCGAGATGTGCTGCCCTGAGCTGGTTCTGTGGGTACTCGCTATGTGCCAGGGCTTGGGCTCAGGGCTTTCTGTGTCTGCATATTTAATGTTCCTGGGAGGTGGTAATATTCTCTCCATTTTCTACCTGAGAAAACTGATGCTTACAAATTCCCTGACTGGGCCGGGCACGGTGGCTCACGCCTATAATCCCAGCACTTTGAGAAGCTGAAGCAGGCAGATCACTTGAGGTCGGGAGTTTGAGACCAACTTGGCCAACGTGGCAAAACCCCATCTCTACCAAAAAAATTCAAACTTAGCCAGGCATGGTGGCACACGCCTGTAATCCCAAATACTCAAGAGGCTAAGACAGGAGAATCGCTTGAACCCAGGAGGAGGAGGTTGCAGTGAGCCGAGATCGTGCCACTGCACTCCAGCCTGGGCAACAGAGCAAGGCCCTGTCTCAAAAAAGAAAAACAAAAGAAATAAACAAATTCTCTGACTGCATGGGGTGGGGCAGAACATCTGTTTCTGGGCCCCCCATCCACCCATGGCCTTCCAGTTGTCCGCAGTTTCCTAAGAGCCCCGTTTCTGATGTTCCCGTGTTCCTCCCCCAGATGTCTCCCACGTCTTCCCCGAGTTCCCAGCGCCCGACCTGGGCAGCGTCCTGCTGCAGGACGGCGTCACACTGCACGACGTCAAGGCCCTGCAGCTGGTGTACAGACGGCACTGCGAGGTGACCGCCCCAGCCCAGGCAGGCAGCTCCTCCCGGGAACTGCCGTCGTCGCTCAGGCCAGGGTCCCCAGCGTCCCCGGGTGATGCTGAGGAGACGGAGCCCCGAGTCCCCACAAGCATCCTCTCTGGCGCAGCAGCCCCTCCACATCCATGTCCATCGCCTGCTCCTCTCCTCTCTGTGGCCTCCCTTGGGATTCCAGGGCACCCCGCTGCAGCCCGGATCACGGCTGCTCACTTGACGTGTGCTGAGTGCACGTGATGGGCGCACGCACCCGTCTGTCTCACCGGTGCCTTCATTCCTAGGCGACTGTAGATGTGGTGATGAACCTGCAGTTCCACTACATTGAGAAGCTGTGGCTCTCCTTCTGGAACTCCAAGGCCTCCTCCAGCGACGGCCCCACCTCTCTTCCTGCCAGGTGACTGCCACACCCTGGCTGGGTTCACAGCGCCCCCAGTCTTAACCCCCTGCTGACACCCACAGGTAACCCACAAACAAAAGCATCAACTCTCCAAGAACGAGGGCTCAGACCCCTCTGCCTCCGTCCCTGTGATTTTTAGACTTGGTAGAGCTGGCTTGAAATTCACATTGCCATCTGCCCCTTTTCCAGGTCAGACTGTTTGAATAGGGAGGATTTTAGAGGTGACCATGATGCAATCCCAAGTAGAAGTGACCCCAACCCATAGCTGCAGTGAGACGCAGTATGACAGTATGACCACTGGCAGGGGAGGGACAGCGTGGACCGCTGTGAGCAACACGGAGGGAGGGGACCCACTGAGCCTCAGGGACGGGGAGCAAAACCCCAGCCCCACCATTGGGCAGAAGTCCCGCAGCCCGGCTCTCTGGTCACTCCCGTGGCTGAGCGAGCCCAGCTGGGCCAGGCCACAGCTCACCTGTCCCTCCTCCCTCCACAGTGACGAAGACCCCGAGGGTGCCGTCCTGCCCAAGGACAAGCTCATCTCCCTGTGTCAATGCGACCCCATCCTCAGGTGGATGAGGAGCTGCGACCACATCCTCTACCAGGCGCTAGTGGAGATTCTCATCCCCGACGTGCTGAGGCCGGTCCCCAGTAAGTGACTCACAGCCCCGCCTGGTGCCGCTCCATCCTCTCTTCCTGCCTCCTCTGTCCTTTCTTACATGTACATCTTCAGCCACCTTGGACCATCGCCTTCACAGAAAACCCAAAAGGGGCCAGGCGCAGTGGCTCATGCCAGTGACCCCTGCACTTTGGGAGGATGAGGCAGACAGATCGCTTGAGCCCAGGAGTTTGAGACCAGCCTGGGCAACATAGTGAGACCCTGTCTCTAAAAAAAAAAAAAAATTAGCTGGGGCCAGGCAATGTTGCTCATGTCTGTAATCTCAGCACTTTGGGAGGCCGAGGCGGGAGGATCATTTGAGGTCAGGAGTTTGAGGCCAGTGTGACCAACATGGTGAAACCCCATCTCTACTAAAAATACAAAGATTTAGCTGGGCATGGTGGCGCATGCCTGTAGTCCCAGCTACTAGGGAGGCTGAGCCAGGAGAATAGCTTTAACCGGGGAGGCAGAAGTTGCAGTGAGCCGAGATCACACCACTGCACTCAGCCTGACTCTGTCAAAAAAAAAAAAAAAAATTGAGCTGGGCATGGTGGTGTGTGCCTGTAGCCCTAGCTACTCTGGAGGCTGAAGCAGAAGGATCACTTGAACCCAGGAGCTTGAGACCAGCCTGGGCAACATAGTGAGACCCTGTTTCTGAAAAGAACAAAAATTAACTGGGTGTGGTGTTGCATGCCTATAGTCCCAGCAACCCAGGAGGCTGAGGAAGGAGGATCACCTGAGCCCAGGACAGCACCCAGTGTCCCCGGGGAGAACTGCCCCTGTGAGACCCGCATAGGCAGTGGGTGGTGACCAGCAGCGCTGGGCCACGCCCAGTTCTTCCCGTGTCTAAGTGTCCTCGGTTCCCCCGGCCTCTGTGGCTTGTTCTTCCTGGTGGTGATTGTCGTCGCACTTGGGCCAGCTCTTACATTGAATGCTGATTTCCAGTGTCCAGTCACTGCCTTTCCCCCGGTAATATCATGGTCTGTATCCCCCAGGTACCTTGACACAGGCCATCCGTAACTTTGCCAAGAGCTTGGAAGGCTGGTTGACAAATGCCATGAGCGACTTCCCACAACAGGTCATCCAGACCAAGGTATGTCTGGGGTGGGGCCTGGGCTCCCCAACTGTGGCTGGGAGGGGCTCCACTCCAGGAGAGCGTGAGGGCCACTGTGTCCCGGAGAGCGCTGGCTTCGTCCCTGTGTCATGAGAGTAATCGGTCCCTTAAGGAAGCCCCGAGCACACAGCCGATGACGCATCAGTGCTGGCAGGAAGGGGAACAACAGAAGATGTCATATCTTTGAGTCAATTCAGAACAGATTGTGTGTTTCTGTGCTCATCTTATTAGGGAAATTTAATCTCCTTGCTGTGACTCTTATTGCTATAATCTTGGCCACAAATCAATTGAATTTGAAATGTAGAACCTTGGCCGACTTGTGGAAAAGAGAGTGATTACCCACCGTTTTTTTGTATTTTCAATAGAGACAGGGTTTCACCATGCTGGCCAGGCCGGTCTCGAACTCCTGACCTCAGGTGATCCACCTGCCTCGGCCTCCCAAAGTGCTGGGATGACAGGCGTGAGCCACTGCACCCAGCCATCATGAGCATTTCTTGAAGGGCTCTTGGGTGAAAGGAGGCAGCTGCAGGGCACCCGCCTGCTCTTTGGAATTGATCTGTTAGGCAGTGGTGCAAGCATTGATCAGGTCATTGTTAAAAATTCAGATTCAGGCCGGGCGCGGTGGCTCAAGCCTGTGATCCCAGCACTTTGGGAGGCCGAGACGGGCGGATCATGAGGTCAGGA
>NC_045454.1:46711774-46793998 GCF_002776525.5 Piliocolobus tephrosceles
GGGCGAGGTGGCGGGCGCCTGTAGTCCCAGCTACTCAGGAGGCTGAGGCAGGAGAATGGCGTGAACCCGGGAGGCGGAGCTTGCAGTGAGCTGAGATCCGGCCACTGCACTCCAGTTCGGGCGACAGAGCAAGACTCCGTCTCAAAAAAAATAAAAATAAATAAATAAATAAAATATATATATATATAAACATAAAAAAATAAAAATTCAGATTCAGGGCCAGTGCAGTGGTTCACACCTGTAATCCCAGCACTTTGGGAGCCCAAGACAGGAGGATCATTTGAGGCCAAGAGTTGGAGATCAGCCTGGGCAACAAGCAAGACCCCATCTCTTAAAAAAATAAGATTCCCAGGCCACACCCACTAAAAGTCTGACCCTATAGCACCCCGGAATCTGTGGTCTCAACAGCCCCTCCAGACAGCCACAGGGACTCTAGAAGTGGGCAGGGTGCCGGTTGTGAATTCTAACTCAGCGGGACATGGGCTTCGGTTAGCGACGCGTGCGATGCACCGGCGAGGTCTCCGCTTCACTGATTCTCACCCACTGGGTCCCTAAGAACAGCAGGGGGTTCCCTCTTCCCTGCCCAGGTTGCTGTTTCCTGCTCCCTGCTCCCTGTGTTGTCCCTGAGCCCTGGCACCCCTGCAAGGAGCGCAGCGGAACAGGCTCTTCCCCGCGAACCCTGCTCACCACGCGCCCTGGCTTACAGGTGGGCGTCGTCAGTGCCTTTGCCCAGACGCTGCGGCGCTACACATCCCTCAACCACCTGGCGCAGGCGGCCCGGGCGGTGCTGCAGAACACGTCCCAGATCAACCAGATGCTCAGCGACCTCAACCGCGTGGACTTTGCCAATGTGCAGGTGACCTCCTCCACGCCGTCCCCAGGGCCTGGGCTTCCCGCCCTCCAGCAAAACCAGCAAACCCACCGAGTGGAGCCCATGGCAAAACCTGGCCCCCTGCCCCGAGCCTGGCCTCAGTTCTGTTGCATGACACGGGTCCCAGGCCAAAGCCCACCCACGGCCCCCAGCTCTCTCTACTCCATCATCTCTCAGGGCCCTCTGGCGTCCAGGTGCTGTGGCCAACACTCCTGCTCATTTTCCTCACAAAGGCTCCTGGTTTCCAGGATCCTGGCACCACGTTGACCTCCCTGTGGCCATTTTCCTGACTCTGTCCCCTGGGCTTGGCAAAGTGCCGGCCCACAGCGGATTCAGAGCTATGCTTATTTCAGGCCCTGGGTTTATCCATTAAGTAAATAAATGCACACACACAGTTAGAAGTCACCCTTTTAAAACAAAACGAAATGAAGACCTCGTATAGCATGAGCTTTGATCCAGCAAGACCCGGGTATGGGTCCCCGGAAGCAGGGTAGGATCCCCCTTGGCTTTCTATTCTGCCCGTTATGGGAGACACAGGGTTTGGCTTGCAGCTGTCAAGGTCAAGGACGAGAAGGCTCAAGCACAGCACGATGCCCCGCCCTGATCACCGCTAGGTCCGGGGAGGGCTGCCGTGGCTGGGGGTCTGTGTTGCTGACACTGGCCTCCACCCCGCCTACAGGAGCAGGCCTCGTGGGTGTGCCAGTGTGAGGAGAGTGTGGTGCAGCGGCTGGAGCAGGATTTCAAGCTGACCCTGCAGCAGCAGAGCTCCCTGGACCAGTGGGCCAGCTGGCTGGACAGCGTGGTCACCCAGGTCCTGAAGCAGCATGCTGGCAGCCCCAACTTCCCCAAGGCCGCCCGGCAGTTCCTGCTGAAATGGTCCTTTTACAGGTTAGTACTGCCAGACCTCCGAGAGAATTCTGGCGGGTGGGGGGCTCCGAGGCCAACTTCTAAGGGGTAGCTCGGCTGGTGAGCTCAGAGAAAAACAGGGCTCAGCAGAGTTCCAGCAGTGCCTGAACCCCCAAAAAACAAGTACCTGGCTGGGGGCCTCACTCGTGACCAGCGGCTCCCAGGGGCAGGCCCAGAAGGTGACCGTAGCCTAAAAACTAAGTTGCAAGTTCTGCAGACAGAAATAATGACTGGGGGCTGGGCATGGCGGCTCATACCTATAATCCCACCGCTTTGGGAGGCCAAGGCAGGAGGACAGCTTGAGACCAGAAGTTCGAGACCGCCCTGGGGAAAATACCAGGACCTCTACAAAAAGTTAAAACACTTGTCTGGGCGTGGTGGCATGTGCCTGTGGTCCCACATACTGGGGAGGCTGAGGTGGGAGGATCCTTGAGCCCTGGCGGTCCAGACGGCAGTGAGCCAAGATTGCACCACTTCACTCCAGCCTGAGTGACAGAGCCAGACCCCATCTCTAAGGGGAAAAAAAAAAAGCTGTCTCAGAACTGAAGTGCACAAGTCTCCAAACTGAGAAAGCTGCTGACTTTCCCCAGGGAGGCTCCGGGTGAAATTTCAAAACACCAAGCTTGAAAAACAGCCATAAAAGCTTCCAGAGAGAAAGCGACAGGCTGGGGATGGGAGCAGCATGAGACTTCTGAACAATGTGCAGAAACCTGGAAGGCAGTAGAGCGATGTCCTGAGAGTTCTGATGGGAAATTATTTCCAAGCTACAAACCTACCATGTGCAAACCAGGGCAGGGGAGCCAAGGCTTCCAGAGGGATCATCCCCAGGAAAGGCACCAAGATGCCTCCTGCAGTTCTGTCAGGAGTTTTAGTCTCATGAGTACATGGAAAAGTGAGCATTTTTTAAAAAAAGAGCCAGTTATTACCCCAGGAAAACACAACGCTGTTCTGTGGCTGACAGGCCCACATGACCCAGCGCATGGATGAGCTATGGCCACAGGGCCAAATTGTTATCCCCACCTGTATTAGTCCATTCCCACACTGCTGATACAGACATACCCAAGACTGGGTAATTTATAAAGAAAAATAGGTTTAATGGACTTACGGTTCCACATGGCTGGGGAGGCCTCACAGTCATAGCAGAAGGCCAAGGAAGAGCAAAGGCACATCTTACATGGTGGCAGGCAAGGGAGTGTGTGCAGGAGAACTCCCCTTTATAAAACTATCAGATCTCATGAGACTTATTCACTCTCAAGAGAACAGCATGGGAAACATCTGCCCCCATGATTCAATTACCTCCCACCGGGTCCCTCCCACAACACATGGGGATCATGTAATTCAAGGTGAAATTTGGGTGGGGACACAGAGCCAAACCATATCACTGCCCCAGCCCATTGTGTAAATAAAGTTTTATTGGAACCTCAGCCACACGCATTCATTCACGGATCAGCTACAGCTGTCAATGCAAACAGAACAGTGTGACTGTTGGGCACAAAGCTGACACAGTATTTGCTATCTGGCAAGCATGAAAACGAGTTTGCCTGGCTGGGTGCAGTGGCTCATGCCTGTAATCCCCACACTTTGGGAGGCTGAGGTAGGCAGATCACTTGGGGTCAGGAGTTCAAGACCAGACTGGCCAACATGGCAAAACCCCATCTCTACTAAAAATATAAAAAAGTCAGGTGTGGTGGCCGGTACCTGAAATCCCAGCTACTTGGGAGGCTTAGGCAGGAGAATCTCTTAAATCCGGGAGGCAGAGGTTGCAGTGGGCCAAGATCGTGCCATTGCACTCCAGCCTGGGCAACAAGAGCCAAACTCTGTCTCAGTTAAAAAAAAAAAAAAAAAAAAAATTGCCAATCCCTCAGCTGGCCAGCCAGCACCTCCCTTTTCTCAGCTCCCTCCTTACACACTCCCCTGGCCACGCTGCTTCAGGGCCTTTCCACCTGCCCCTCTTTCCTGGAACATCTTTCCCCCAGACAGCCATGCAGAGAAACCCATCATCTGCAGAGAAACGCCCCACCTCCAGCCTTTGTAAATAAGACGGCCCATTCTGTCCCACCTTCCATGCCCATGCCCTGCTTTTCTCCTGGCACTGATTGTCACCTGTCTCTCGTCATCTGTTCACTTGTCTGTTGTCTGTCTCCTGCATGATCAGGCACGCTACCTGAGTGCCGGGACCTCGCTTCTGTTTAAATGCTGGCTGAATGAATGAATGACAGGAACCACATGCCTAACAGACTGCGCGGCTCTGCCATGGGCCTAGCACACCACTGCCACATAACAGAGACACCAGTGTAGCCAGAAATTACAACAAAGCCACACTGGGGTAATGGAGGAGGAAGAGCAAGGGAAGAGGCAGTGTAGGGATGCCGATGCCTGTCTCCATGGACAGAGGGAAGGTTGCAAGTGGAAGAATCGAGAAGAGCAGAGTGAGTGCAGGACTGAGGTACCTGCCAGCCAAAGAAGAGCACAGCTCAGCGCTGGAGGGGATCGGGGTCACATCTGCAAGGTGGGGGTGCTCTTCACAAGGGAGACTGAGGCACTGTTCCACTTCATTCTCTTGTTTGTTTGTTTGTTTGTTTTTTGAGACAGAGTCTCGCTCTGTCACCAGGCTGGAGTACAGTGGTGCAATCTTGGCTCATTGCAACCTCCACCTCCTGGGTTCAAGCAATTCTTGTGCCTCAGCCTTCTGAGTAGCTGGGATTACAGGCGCCTGCCAGCATGCCTGGCTAATTTTTGTATTTTTAGTAGAGATGGGGTTTCACCATGTTGGCCAGGCTGGTCTCCAACTCCTGACCCCAAGTGATCTGCCCACCTTGGCCTCCTAAAGTACTGGGATTACAGGCGTGAGCCACCGTGCCCAGCCCCTTTTGGTCTTATATTGATCCTTCAGGTCAGGGGCCGCCTCTCCTGGAAAGAACCAGGTAGTATTTGCAGCCATCCTAGGAAAGACAATATAGGAACGGGCATGATGCGTGCCAGTGAAACTGTTTGTGGACACCAACATGTGAATTTCATGTAATTTCCACGTGCCACCGAATATAATTATTCTTTTGACTTTTTCAAAACGTGAAGCATTCTCAGCTCACAGGCTGAGGGCTGGATGAGGACTGGATCTGGGCTGAAGTCTCTGAAACTCCTGCTTTTGCTGACAGAGACTAAAGCACCCTGGCTTTTTGTCTTGTGTTTAGGTGCCTGAAACCACAGGCTGAGGAATGGCGGGAGGTGGCAAGGATACGGGGAAGGTGGGGAGAGGTGCCTCCTGCTGGGGAGACAGGCACCAGCTGCCAGCCTGTGCTCTGATTCGGAGTCCGAAATGTCACTGGAATCACCAGCTGCGATCTGTCCAGCGCCCGTGCTAGCACCAGCTGCAGTTGTGTTTCCAGCAGCCTGTCGCTTTGGGGCTGACTGCCCGTCTCCTTCTCCTGTCCCCCGGGGCAGTCTCTGGAACTGAGTGGGCAGGCCTGCCCCACCCATCCGTCACGCGAGGCCCAGGGTCTCGGCTGCCATCAGCCCCCAACAGTCCGGCAGGTCTTAGGATCACTCAGGGTCTGGGTTCCCCAGGAAACACAGAGCAGGGGGCGTGTTGCTGCCATGAAGCCTGGCCTGGGACCCAGGTTCCATGCTCCCCTGAGGGTCCCCAGCCTCTGTCCGCTTGCCCCCAGCTCCATGGTGATCCGGGACCTGACCCTGCGCAGCGCTGCCAGCTTCGGCTCCTTCCACCTCATCCGCCTGCTCTACGACGAGTACATGTTCTACCTGGTAGAGCACCGCGTCGCGGAGGCCACCGGAGAGACTCCGATCGCTGTGATGGGAGAGGTGAGGACCCTCCTGGGCAGGACGGCTGGGCTTGGCCAGGCCTGTAGGGAGAGGGCAGTGTGCTCTGAGCAGCCGGGAGAGAGGACACTCACAGGTCCTGCTGCTCTGCCGCCGGACAGATCCACAGCTCTGTAAAGAGCCACAGAAACGGGCCCACTCATGCCAGGACACAGCAGTGGCTTTCAAAACATCCAAACCACAGTTTGACCAGCACCGGGAAGGCTCTGGGGCTCTGTCCGAGTTCACAGTCACCATCAAACCGCTGGCTCTGGAGGGAGGTTGTCCTTGGGTGTCCTGCCACGCAGGGGAGGCCTCGGACACACCCCCCAAAGTGTTCTTTGTATTGTGGTGACATACACATAGGGTGTTATTTCCACATTAAAGCACACAATAAAGTGACATTTAGCACATTCACAAGGTGCAGCTGGCACTACTGTCCAGTTCCAGAACATTCCATCACCCCAAAAGGAAACCCCGTCCCAGGAGCAGTCACTCCCAAGCCCCTCCTGCAGCACAGCACCCACGCAGCCCCCTTCTGCCTCTGTGGATTGGCCTGTCCTGGACATTTCATAGAAATGGGATCACACACTGTGTGGCCTTTTGTGTCCGGCGTCTCTCACTGAGTGTGACGTCTGCGCTGTGACCCGGGTCAGAGCCTGGTTCCGCTCCTGGCTGAGTTGTGTTCCAGTGCGTGGCTGGCCGCGCTGCGCTGACCCCTCGTGCCTCTGTGCTGCGTGGTGGCTCCCTCTCTGTGGCCGTTGTGAATGGTGCTGCTGTGGGCATTTGTGGGCGGGTTTTTGTGTGCACACCTGTGTTCAGTTCTTTGGGGTCCACACCTTGGAGTGGACTTGCCGGGCTGCATGGGTTTGCCTCGAGGAAGAAACGAGGAGATGCTTGATGAATGGCAGGGTCCCTGCCTTCTTACTACCCCGAGGCCACAGCACTCTCAGAGTCGGTGGCCAGGGCCCCACAACGTGCGCAGAAACTGTGGAAGCTGTCTGTTCCCTGCATGTTGGCGTGGACGCCGGGCTCTGGGGCAACCAAGGACTGGTTTTCATGCTGTATACAGACTTCAGGGAGCAAAGATAACTTGGCCCATGGCCCTTCCATGCCACCTTAAAACCCGGAGCAGCCACACCCAGGGGACCTTGGGAACCAGCTCCTGTCCCCTCACTGCCTCAAGCAGTCAGCACCCTCCACCCCCAGCAGTTCCCAGAGGCGGCCTGGACAGGGGACAGGGACCCACCCAGATGCCTGGCAGCATCAGAGCCACTTCTCAGGGCAGACCCTAGCTGCTTTCCTGTGAGTGGAGGACGTGGCTCAAGGCAAGGTTGGGGCAGCATCCCCAGAGCCCCCAAACAGCAACTGCCGCCCCTCTGCAGGCGCCCCTGACTCCAGGTTTCTCTTTCAGTTCAACGATCTCGCCTCTCTGTCGCTGGCGCTGCTTGACAAAGGTGGGTGCGTCTGCGGCTTTCCTGCCACGGCCCTCCCAGGAGGGTGGTACTCCTGGCCGTGGCCTGCCTGCCTCATCTCATGATGAGCAGGTGGAAATGGGGGCAGCCCTGCGGGGGTGAGGGCCTGGGATCTGGCGTCCGGACAGTGGCTGATGGCCCTGGGCAGCAGGCGCCACTGCAGACTAGCTCGGCTGGGGCTCAGAGTGCCGCCGGCCTCTGGGTAGCCGCTGCCCAGGGACCTCAGCACCAGGTCCGGACCAGGCAGCCTCTGGTCTCCTGCGCCCATGCCCAGCAGTAGAGTGGGACAGGCAGGCCAGAGCCCCTGGGCCCCGTCCCTGCTCCACGCGGGTGGGAGGAGGACCCCAGAGGCCCCAGCCCTGTGGGGAGCAGGCCCCAGGCCCATCGGCACTGGGGAAGGGAGGCACAGGGCAGAGGCTCTTTTGCCTGGCCCAACCTGGGGGCACCTCTGGGTGACCAGGTAGGTGGGAGAGGACACATCAGCCTGGAGCAGAGGCCAAGGCAGGGTCCACGGGCTGCCATGTGTCCTTAGTACCCTGCCTGGCGTGCCGGAGCAGCTCTTGGAACATGCACTTCCGTCTCTCCCTCCCATGCCCTCCTGATGATGGACACTGACCCTACCCCTCCCTCTGCAGATGACATGGGCAATGAGCAGCGCGGCAGCGAGGCGGGCCCAGATGCCCACAGCCTGGGCGAGCCCCTGGTGAAGCGGGAGCGCAGTGATCCCAACCACTCCCTGCAGGGCATCTAGCAGCCCCGGCCGGCTCCTCTGCCAGGTTCCAGAAGATGCCGCCCGGTCGCTCTGGGAACCTGGACTTCACCGGCTCCACCAAATTAGTGCCTCTTAGACGATGGATGTTTACTTTGACTCAAGCGGGGCCTCCCGGGGTCAGCATGCCCTTGAAGGCCAAGAGAGTGTTCAAGAAGGAAAGCAGTTGTTGAAGCTACAGAAGCCTGGGCCGGGGCTCCCACTGACTGTAGCTGTGCTCTGGGTGCCAGGCCCCTGTACAGCCACCAGGGCCACACCAGACCATGGGTTCTTTGTTCTGGACAAACCCTCCTCTGCTGGAACTCCGGACTTTGGCCCCAGTCCCTTTAAGAGCTGAAGGAGCTGTGCTGAGAGCGCTGGCCCCTACACTCAACTGGAACCAATTTTCACCATGATTTAAAATGGAAAAACCTGGCAGAGCCCGAATAGAAAGGGACGGCCTCTCCCCTCCTACCTGCCACCACTGGGGCGGCACAGAGCTCGCCAGCATCCCTGGAGCCCCCTCAGGAATGGAAAGTGGAGTGCCCTTGTCTGGTAGCACCATGTGGGAGGGACCCAGCTGGGAGCGGTGCCCTGCGGCCTTTTAGAGCCAGACTGCCCTGCCCCGATGCGCTGAGGCGGGAGGCCAGCTATACTGCAGGAACCCATCTCCAGATGCCAAAGGACTTGAGGGGCAGCTGACAATTGCTGTGTCCTGGACAGATCCGCAGCTCGAGAAAGAACAAGCCACAGAAATGGGCTCGCTCGTGCCAGGACAAAGCAGTGTCTTCCAAAAACTCAAAACCAGAAGTTCTATCAGCACCAGGAAGGATCTGGGGCTCTGTCCAAGTTCACCGTCACCATCAAGCCGCTGGCTGTGGAAGGAGTCTGTCCAACAGGAACAGAGTCACAGCCGCGACTTCGGAAAGCAGCCATCCCGCCTGTCGTCCAAACAGCAGTGCCTGCGTCCCACTCCACGGAGTCTTCCAGAACACCTCCCTCTGAATTAATCCCGGAGCACCCCAAACCCCAGCGAGTCCCACTTTGTCCTCTTCAAAGTCAAAACTCTTCTCTGGGGACAAATATTCGGGACTTTTGAAGCCCCGAACTTGAGACACCGAGTTTGTCTCCATGGAGACACGTAGCCGCTGCAGTTGGACAGCTGCGTGCTGGAGTTTCTGCCCCCAAACCAACTGCAGAGAAGAAAGACCAGCCTCAGCCCAGGACGCGCTTTCTAACGCAATGCAATAGTTTTCTCTTTTTGGAAAAATGTTTATACCAATAGTTTTGTGCTCTATTGTTATTAGAACGTTTCTTATGAATGTGTACATTGCCGTATATTCAGTCCCAAATGTTTTGTTCTCATTCACACAGAAGGTACTAATAGCTCACGTGGCCTTTAAAAACCTTACTTCCCTGCTTGCAGGAGCTCAGAGCAACGCTCGGCCTGCGCCAGAGCGGACGGGCAGGAAGAGAAAGACGCGTGCTCACTTTAGAAACGAAAAGTCAGGAATAATCACTGTTTGTCTGGTCGTATAGCCCAAACCTTAGTTGAAATCCGACGGAAAGAATGTCTTTATACGTCTCCTCTCCTTGGAGACACTGAAGCTCACAGTTAACAGATTGTAACGCCCGGCTTTTGCTCACTCCTGGTAACCAATACAAGCTGGTTTCTGCCTTAGGCTCCGGCCCGTCTTTCCGATCCACGAGGAGCAACAGAGGTGGCAGCAAAGCCACGAGCCTCTCAGGCCTGTCTTGTTTTTCACAGCAGTAAACACTGAGCGTGCCCACTTTCGGAGTCGCTGTCCACACTCCAGGCCCTGCCCCCCTGCCCTGGGACACCAGCCTGCCGGGCTTGCACCCTTCAAGACCCAGAGGAGAAGCTACAGAGGTGCCCCCCACACTTGCCTGCAGGCTCCCTGGGCATGTTCTAGTGCCTTCCAAAAGGAGCCCGGGCCCCTCACTTCCTTAGCAAAGCCCACCCTGGGCCAGTGATGGCACGGAAACACTTCTTTGTCCAGGATGGTCAGTGGCTCCTGTTTACACTTTGGGATTTTTCTTTTGTTTTTGTTTGTTTGTTTGTTGTTTGTTTAAGAGATGGTCTCATTCTATTACCCAGGCTGGAGTGCAGTGGCATTATCATAGCTCACTGCAGCCTCAACCTCTTGGGCTCAGGTGATCCTCCCACCTCAGCCTCCCCAAGTAGCTGAGACTATAGGCATGCACCACCACATCCAGTTAATTTTTTTTTTTTTTTAATAGAAACGGGGATCTTCCTATGTTGCCCAGGCTGGACTCAAACTCCTCAGCTCAAGCGATCCTCCCACCTCGGCCTCCCAAAGTGCTGAGATGATAGGCATGAGCCACCGGCCTGGCCTCCTGTTTGCATTTGTTACAGGCTAGACCCACTTAGATCTAGTGGAGAAGCAGGTGCACTGGTCTCGGATCCGAACCACTGGTTGTCCTCAGGGTCTCCTTGGTACAGTTGGGGCCACACTTCAGAATCATTGAGAATCAGTGCATGAGCTTGCTCAAAAACGGCCGATTCCTGGACCCCATCCACAGGGAGCCTGACTCAGTGGGATTCGGGTAGGGGCCAGGAAGCGTGTTGTTGCTGCCATTTCCTCTCAGGGGACTGTGGTGCAGGGCTACAGGACTTTGAAGAAACTCTGCAGAGGAGAGCAATGGGCTCAGGAACCCGGCAGGGCCCACCTGCGGGAGGGAGGGTGGCCCACAAAGGCTAGTATAGTTCTCACTCAGCTGCCCCTAAATCTGTTTCCCAAGTGCCAGGCCAGTGCCCCGTATGCCCCCAGAGACACTCGGCCTTTGCCCCAGTCCAGGACTCTCTGTCCCAGGCGACACTAGAATCGCCCCTCCCTTCCCTGGGCTGGGACTCCAGGACCCCACTGGGTCCTGACGGTGCCAACTTCAGCCAGGAAATCCACTCGCCCCAATTTCAGACCTTCCTCCAGCTGAGACCCCTGAGTCAAATTATGCAAGTACCAACTCCCCACCTCCCCAGCCACCGAAGAGCCAGGCCCGGTGTGGACGGCAGGGCCCAGAGTGGGAAACCCAAGCCCCGCCCACGGGGCCTGACAGGCTGGGGAAAGTGGGATCTCAGAGCATGGGAGATGGTGCCCCAGGAAAGAGGAGGCCGCTTGAGCTCCTCAGGCCATCATGTGCCTCCAAAGCCCTCTGGGTAGGTCCCCAGGGTGCAGTCGCCTCAGAAAAAAAAGGGGAAACTTGGTTTTACCAAGCCTCTCAAGGGGGTACTGGCCGTAATCACAGCAGCCTCCACGCTACACTTCTGTCCCGTCTCCTGTTTTTGATGACCTAAGGTAGAGGTAATCCCCATTGTACACGTGGGAAAAGCAAGGCTGCTGGTTGGAATGCCGATGTGATGGCTGGAGCACAGCAGCCACAGTGGACCTCAAGGTGGAAGCCCCGTGATAAGGATGGAAAAGCAATGAGTCAGAAGGAGACTGGGTCCCCGGTGATGATGGAGCTGCCGTTACAGCCCTGACCTCCAGGCAGACGTCAGCAAGGAGGGGTGGGAAGCCCCAGAGATGTCCCTGCCTTCACAAACTGTCTGGTGGCAGGAACTCCAGTGCAAGATGGGAGGGGACCCCACGCACTGCAGCTACCAGCATGCTAAGAAGAGGGAGATGCGGGCCAGGCACAGCGGCTCAAGCCTGTAATCCCAGCACTTTCAGAGGCCAAGGTGGGTGGATTACGAGGTCAGGAGATCGAGACCATCCTGGCTAACATGGTGAATCCCCGTCTCTATTAAAAATGCAAACATTAGCCAGGTGTGGTGGCGGGCGCCTGTAGTCCCAGCAACTGGGGAGGCTGAGGCAGGAGAATCGCTTGAACCTGGGAGGTGGAGCTTACAGCGATCGAGATCGTGCCATTGCACTCCAACCTGGGTGACAGAGCGAGACTCTGTCTCAAAAGAAAAAAAAAAGAAAGGGGAGAAGCTCCACCTGGAGTAACCCCCGCCACCTGTTTTCCTCCTGCCTCTGGCTGCTGCTCCTCTGTGCCTGGGTCCTGCCTACTCCTCTCCTCCTTCTACCCCCTCAGTCACCTCAGCCACTCCCAAGATGGAAATACCTCCACAAGCTGCTGACTTCACCTCTGCTCAGAGCTCCTGGGTGCCTGGCCCTCGGCAGAGCAAGACAGCAGCCTGGCATCTGGCCATCCAGAACTCCTCCCCATGTCTCCATCACAGTGTGGGCAGCACCTTCCGTCTACCCACATTGCCCTGCCCCACCCCTTGGCCCTGCCCCAAAAGGACCATAATCAGACCATTTCTCCCCTTCCTCTTTGCTACTCCCCAGCTCCTCCTTGGTCAGGAGAGGCAGAGTGGCGAGGTTTCGACTGCACAGGTTTGACAGTCAGCTCCACTGTGCCCTCAAGTAAATCACCTTCATCAGTTTCTCCCTCTGGAAAAGAGACAATAAAAATACCTCACAGTGTTGTGAGAAAGAAGATCAATATACAGAAAACACTGGACTAAGCCTTCAAGAGTTGTTTCTACCCCTCGGCACTGCAGATACTACAGATGGTGGGGTGTCGGCTGATTCTCCAGAGTGGGTCCATACTGGGCACTGCAGGGTGCTGAGCAGCGTCCCTGGCCTCCACCCACTCTGTGCCAGGAGCACCCCAGCCCAATCCTGACAACCAAAAATGTCTCTGGACACTGTCCGTGTCGCCTGGGAGACACCTTCCTCTTTAGCACTCGTCTTAATTGGTGCTTCTTCCAGGAAGCCTTCCTGGGTGCTCCCTGGGTAGATTAGGGTCACTTAGACCCAACTTCCCCACCATACTTTATAGTAATTGTTTGCAAATCTATCTTTCCCACAAGCTCTGCAAGTGAGTAGTTATCATGTGCCTTGTTGAGATGAATTTCCCAAATCTATCACAGCACATGCTCAGCAAACATTGAGGGCATGAGGGAGTGGGGAGGGCCCCCCAGAGAAGGCGTTCTTTACGGTGATTGTGGGAAGGAAGGTGCTGTGCCAGGGAGGAGAAAAAAATGTCCAGAGGAGTGATGAGGAATTCCAAAGAAATTGGAATTCAGGCAGGAGGCCACCAAAGGTTTCTGATGTAATCAAAGCTAGGCTTTAGAAAGCTGTATGCGGGCAGGGCGGATTGCACCGGAAGAAACAGGAGCAGGGGGTCAGTTAGGCGCTTGTTAAGATAGAACAAGTGAGGGGAGAGTTGTGGCTGCAGGGTGGAGCAGGGGCACCCAGGAGCCCTGTGGAGATCAAATTGGTGAGTTATACCTGGTTTGGTTTGTTTTTTTTTGTGTGGTTTGGTCTTGTGTTTTGTTTCGTTTTTTGAGACAGTCTTGCTGTTGCCCAGGCTGGAGTGCAGTGGCACAATCTCAGCTCACTGCAACCTCCACCTCCTGGGTTTAATCGATTCTCTCCCTCAGCCTCCTGAGTAGCCGGGATTATAGGCATGCGTCACCACGCCTGGCTAATTTTTGTATTTTTAATAGAGATGGCGTTTTACCATGTTGACCAGACTGGTCTCAAACTCCTGACTTCAGGTGATCTGCTCACTGCTCACCTCAGCCTCCCAAAGTGCTGGGATTACAGGCGTGAGCCATCGTGCTTGCCTTTTTTTTTTTTCTAATGAACCAGGATAAAAATCTAAAACATCAGGAGTGATGATGTAATAAAGATAAATATAGCTTTGCAAAATTTTCATTTCAGTGTATGTGTGAGTGCACATATACACATGCATTTATGGTATTGGGCTGCAATGTAAAATGCGTTGAATACGCATAGGTCTCCAAAGCCACAGTACCATATATGCATGAGTACAGAGGCTCTCAGGAGGGCTGAGTTGTTCTCAGCCTATTGTGAGATCGTGGGCCCCTCCTGGAATCCTGTCATGGATGTTTTGTGGGGTTTTGCTATCCAGCATCCATCCTGCCTTCTTTTGGAATAACACCCTGATTCTCTTGGAGGAGTGATCTTCCTCTTGTGGCTTTAAATACTGTCTCTGTGTGGGTGGGTCTCACATATTGAGGGAAGCTGTTCCAGGTGGGAAGGGAGGGAATGAGTTCAGCGTGTTGGGGATGGGGGGAGTGGTAAGGAGGCTGGTGTTGCTGGCACAGAGTGAATGGCAGGGCAGGAGGTTGAGGAAAGCTGCAGAGTAATGGGATGCGGGCTTCCTAGGTCCTGGAGAGGAGCTGGGATGCCTCCACTTGAATGTCTCAAATGGCATCTCCCACCACTGGTTAGGCACACAGAACCCAGTATGTATTTATTGCTCAATAAATATTTGATGGAAGGGCCAGGCACGGTGCCTCAAGCCTGTCATCCCAGCACTTTGGGAGGCCAAGGCAGGCAGATCACCTGAGGTCAGAAGTTCAAGTCCAGCCTGACCAACATGGTGAAATCCCCATCTTTAATAAAAACGCAAAAATTAGTTGGATGTGGTGGTGGCGCCTATAAATTCCAGCTTCTTGGGAGGCTGAGGCAGGAGGATCGCTTGAACCCAGGAGGCAGAGGTTGCAGTGAGCCAAGATCGTGCCACTGCACTCCAGCCTGGGTGACAGTGAGATTCCGTCTCAAAAAAAAAAAATTATGGAGGAATGAATTTGATTGGAGGTGAGCAAAAATTAACCTACCGTACCCTGTACCCTGCTGACCCCATCCAACACTTTCTCCTTAGACTCTGAACGCTGAGCTGAAGGGTGAGACTGAAAGCAAAGTTCAGACATCCTGGGGGAGACACCCGGCGCATTGTCCTCAGTGGTTTTCGCTTCTAAGACCTGTTGAAGCTGCCAGTTGCTTCTTTCTTTTTGATCTCATGAACATCCACATAACCTTCCAGCAAATTCCTCCTTGGCTTATATCTTCCAGAACTGATTTCGGGGGGTTGCAATCAATCTCCAAAGAGATACACCCTCAGCACCCAGGAATGTTCTGGCCAGTCTCAGAAGGGGATTCTGAGACCTCGTGAAGCCCTCCCGAGACGACAGCTCCTGTTTTCAAGGTGGCGCGTCCATACGGCTTGGTAACCGCAGCAGCAGGCTGGGAGCGATGTGCCACTAAGACTCCCTACCTCCACTTCCATGGCCTGGCTCATGGAAGACGCCAGAACCCCAGCAGATGCGGAGCTTACGTCCCGGTAAGTTTACCCAGAAGGCAGCCAACTGCCCCTTCTCCTGGAGTTGAGTTTTGATTCATCCCAATCCTCTGCTGCCCCCCAGTGGTCACTGTGTGATACAGCCTTTTCCTTTTCGCAGGGGACACAAAAAGTTGGATTTTTGTCCAGAAGCCAGGCTGATTTGTTTACTTATTTGCAATGATGCATGATAAGAAAGATCAAAAACAAGGGAGTGAGTGAGCTAATTTCCTTCCTTCCCTTCTCTTCCTCCCCTTCTCTTCCTCGAATATTTCCTATTTGTTTACAAAGGCCCAAAATATCCCCCCAACATAACAATGGGAAAAAGTCACCTGGCAGACACCATTTAAAACAAGCGATTGGGTGGGCGCGGTGGCTCACACCTGTAATCCCAGTCCTTTGGGAGGCTGAGGGGGGTGGATCGCGAGGTCAGGAGCTTGAGACCAGCCTGGCCAATATGGTGAAACACCATCTCTATTAAAAATACAAAAATTAGCCAGGTGCGGTAGTGTATGCCTGTAATCCCAGCTACTCGGGAGGCTGAGGTAGGAGAATCACTTGAACCTGGGAGGCAATATTGCAGGGAGCCAATATTGCGCCATTGCACTCCAGCCTGGGCAATAGAGCGAGACTCAATCTCAAAAAAAAAAAAAAAAAAAAAAAGCGATCTTGGCCAGGCACAGTGGCTCACACCTGTAATCCCAACACGTTGGCAGGCCTAGGTGGGCAGATCACTTGAGGTCACAAGTTCAAGACCAGCCTGGCCAACACGGTGAAACTCCGTCTCTACTAATAATACAAAAATTAGCCTGGCATGGTGGTGTGCACCTGTTTTCCCAGCAACTCAGGAGGCTGATGCATGAGAATCGCTTGAACACAGGAGGTGGAGGGTGCAGTGAGCCAAGACTGCACCACTGCACTCCAGCCTGGGCAACAGAGAGAGACTCTGTCTCAAAGAAAAAAAAAAAAAAGGTATAAATCGCCATCATGTGCCCTTGCTAGGACGTGCTGACACAGACACACATCGCTTCTGTGTAATCCCTGCTAAAAACGCTTAACCTGAGTTTCACGGTGAGGACACATCAAACAAACCCAAAGCTAAGGGGCATTCTACAAAATAATTGCAGTACTCGTTAGAAATGTCGTTGTCAAGAAAAAGTACATAAAAAAAGAGGAAATGATCCAGACTAAAGGAAACTAAGGAGAAATGATACCTAAATGCAAGACAGGATCCAGGACTAAATCCTGGAACAGAGAAAGGACACTAGAGCTGAACAGATGAAATGTGAATGAGGTTTGCACATTAGTGAATAGTAGTGTATCAATGCAAATTTCCTGATTTTGCTCAGGATGTGAATATCTGAGGAAACTGATGGAAGTTATATGGAACTCTTCATACTATTTTTGCAACTTCTTTTTAAGTCTGATTGTATTTCAAATTTATTTATTTTAAAATTTAAATTATAAGAGGCCGGGCGCGGTGGTTCAAGCCTGTAATCCCAGCACTTTGGGAGGCCGGGACGGGTGGATCATGAGGTCAGGAGATCGAGACCGGTCATCCTGGCTAACACGGTGAAACCCCGTCTCTACTAAACAAAAAAACAAAAAAACCTAGCCGGGCGAGGTGGCGGGCGCCTGCAGTCCCAGCTACTCAGGAGGCTGAGGCAGGAGAACGGCATAAACCCGGGAGGCGGAGCTTGCAGTGAGCTGAGATCCGGCCACTGCACTCCAGCCTGGGCGACAGAGCGAGACTCCATCTCAAAAAAAAAAAAAAGAAAAAAAATTAATTTATTTAACTTAAAATAAAGAGGCCAGGTGCCGTGGCTCACGCCTATAATCCCAGCACTTTGGGCGGGCAAATCACTTGAGGTCAGGAGTTTGAGACCAGCCTAGCTAAGGTGGGTGGATCACTTGAGGTCAGGAGTTCAAGACCAGCCCTAGCCAACATAGTGACAACCCCGTCTCTACTAAAAATATAAAAATTAGCCGGGCGCAGTGGCGGGCACCTGTAATCCCAGCTACTCGGGAGGCTGAGGCAGGAGAACTGCTTGAACCCAGGAGGTGGAGTTTGCAGTGAGCCGAGATTGTGCCACTGCATTCCAGCCTGGGTGACAGAGGGAGACTCCATCTCAACAAAAAAGAAGGAGAAGGAGAATGAGAAGGGGAAGAGGAAGGGAAGGGGAAGAAGAGGAGGAGGAGGAGGAGGAGGACGAGGAGGGGAAAAAGCAGAGTTGATCAGAAGGAGACAGGAATGTATCACCGAGCAAAGTGAAGGCTTGGGAACCCGGTTGTGGCACCCTTGGCTCTCCACCTCCCAGCACTGCTGACCCCTGGTTGCAGATCAGGTCATGGGAAGGAGAATGTGGCCCTACCCCAGGTTAACAGGATCCAGCCCAGCTTTCTTCCAGAGGCAATTCCAGCCCCAAATCCCTGGCTGATGTGCCTAGTTTGGGTTAGGGGTTCCTGCCATCATGGGCAAGGGGTCACCGTTGGTCACATCCGACATCCTGTTGTCAGGAACTTGAGGCCATGGGTTGAGGGAGAATGGGAAAGGCAGACGAACCAATAAGGCATTCACGATGAAGTCCCTCCAACCTCACCTGGCTCCGAGCTCCTTAAGGGCACGAATTATACTTGATTGATCACTCCCCAGGAATTACAGAAACCTATGACTAATAGAAATTTCCAAGTTTGCTGGATAAGAAAAGAAACAACTTACTGAAACTCCCTGTGCTTGTAAGATAACACAACTGGCTGAAATCAGTTGGAACAACATGGCGGATTGGAGTTTGCACAGAACGAGCTTGCTGATGTCATAGCTTCAATTTCCACTGCATGTTGTAGACTAACACCCCCCAAATTTGCACATGCGATCCATGAGGAGGGATGAGAGATAACTGCGCATGCCAGAGGACTTTCCAGACTTCTATTTTCTTCTACCAATCACCTACCTACTAATCCCACTATCTGACCCCTAAACCTCTTCTCATAAAGGCATTGACTCCCTTAGGGTGGGCGTGGTGCCTCAGGCCTACAGTCCCAGTCCTTTGGGAGGCAGAGGGAGGAGGATCGCTCGATGCCAAGAGTTCGAGACCAGCCTGGGCAACATAGCGAGACCCCATCTCCACACCTGCAGAAAGTAAGGTCTTAAAGCTAGCATGGGGAGAAAGCTTTGAGATGGACGCCCGTCTGCTTGTTAGTCAACTTGCAATAACAAGCTTTTCTCAAAAACCCTCGTGTCCTAGCATTGGCTCCTAGCGCATTGGACAGCAAAGCCCCTTTTGCTCTGTAAAAGCACGACATGCTGGTTCCCTGCCCATGATGGGAAGATGAAAACTCAGTTGCAGCTGTGAAGGCCCCTTTTCCTGAAGCCCAGCTGCAGAACGACCATCCTCCTTGGCTGCAGAGGAGAGAGCGACATAAGTCTTCAGAGCTCAGCTTGGGCTCAGGGGATCCTGGGAGACCTGTATCCTGGGGAGCCAAGGAGGAAGCAGACAGCAGGGAGGCCAATCAGCAGTTAAGGGCGAGTCATTTGAAGGCCTCCCATTTCCTGCCTCCAACCCCCGCAATTAGGAGAAAGCTCTTACTCCTCACTGCAGCCTCCAAGGCCCTGCACACTCCCTCCCTGAGCTCATCTCCACCACCTCTCTTTTTGGTCACTCGGCTCTAGCCACACCGAGGTCCTCACTGTGTAAAAGTATTCCCTCGGCCAGGCACGGTGGCTCACACCTGTAATCCCAGCACTTTGGGAGGCCGAGACAGGTGGATTGCTTGAGCTCAGGAGTTCGAGACCAGCCTGGCCAACATGGTGAGACCCCATCTCTACTAAAAATACAAAAGTTAGCTGGGCGTGGTGATAGGCACCTGTAATCCCAGCTACTCGGGAGGCTGAGGCAGGAGAATCGCTTGAACCTGGGAGGCAGAGCTTGCAGTGAGTTGAGATCGCACCACTGCACTCCAGCCTAGGAGACAGAGTGAGACTCCATCTCAAAAAAAAAAAAAAAAAAAAAAAAAAAGCATTCTCTCCTTCTGTCACTTGTCATAGATAGCACGCTGTTTTATTTTCTTTGTAGCACCCGTCACTATCTCAAGTTATTTTGCTTACCTGTCTACTGTTAAAGTCTCCCCACAAAAGGATGCAAAGCTCCATGAAGGCAGGGCCTGTCTAGTTCATCCCGGGAACCCAACACTGCCTGATGCTTCATAGCTATGGTGGATACATAATGCTGCGTAACGAACATCCCCAAAGTTTAGTGGCTGATAACAGCAAGTATTTATCTTTCATAGTTTCTGGCCGGGCGCGGTGGCTCATGCCTGTAATCCCAGCACTTTGGGAGGCCGAGGCAGGTGGATCACGAGGTCAGAAGATAGAGACCATCCTGGCTAACACGGTGAAACCCCGTCTCTACCAAAAATACAAAAAATTAGCCGGGTGTGGTGGCGGGCGCCTGTAGTCCCAGCTACTCAGGAGGCTGAGGCAGGAGAATGGTGTGAACCCAGGAGGCAGAGCTTGCAGTAACCTGAGATCACGCCACTGCACTCCAGCCTGGGCGACTGAGCGAGACTCCGTCTCAAAACAACCAACCAACCAAACATAGTTTCTGTGGGTGAGCAATGGGAAGGGCTAGGCTGGGTGGTTGTGTGGGGGCTCAGAGTCTCTCATGCAATTAGTCAGTGGCTGCCGCAGGAGCTGTTGGGGGTTGGCTGAGCATCTCTTGGCCAGGGCCTTGCCATGAGATCTGTATTTCAGCTTCCTTACAGCATGGCAGCTGCAGGGCAATTGGACTGCTCACATGGTGGCCAAAAGCTTTCAGAGAGACTGTTCCAGCAATGCTGCAGAAGCTGCATCTCTGTCCGTTATGTCCTAGCCTCGTCAGTTACATGGTGTCATTTCTTCTGTGCTCTACTGATCAGCAAGCCCACCTACATTCAAGGGAAGGGAGCACCCTCCTCTCTTGCTGGGAAAAGGGTCAACGAATTTGGGGCCATATTTTAAAGCTACCACAGTAGGCAATGGAGAAATATTTGTGTAAGTGAATGTTGACTAAGTTAATTTGCTACCAGAGGCCAGATAAGGAAAGCTGGCAGCCATCAACACTTGGAGGAGGCTTGCGAAACCACTGGAAACGTCCTTGACTCATCGACCTGACAGGTTTTGCGTGTCTCAGTGTCCCCTGAAAAGCCATGACAGGATAATATTTAGCAAGTGATGAAACGGTGCTGCGAGTTTCCCAAAGTGTGGGATGAATGTGGTGTGTGACCTGACTTTAGGCGACATGTAGACATGGTGTTAAACAATAATGAATCACATAGACTATGTTAGCCCGTTTTCAATTCTCTTCACTCCTTCTCTTCACTTCAAGAAGAAAGTTCCCGCCAAGTGCTAAAGCGTCTTCAATAACACTCTGACACTTTGCTAATCTCCCTTTGTATCAAGAAAAAAGCAGTCCCAACACCTTGGCAGGCAACAGTATCTACTTTGAATTTGAAAACATTGTTTCATTTTCATTTGCTTTTACAATGGTCTACTCCTGGCTTAGTGGTTTTCTCTTTTAAATGGTGATACAAAGTATCTATTTAATGAAAATTTAAACCAAAAGAAAAGTATCAAGTTCATTAAAGGTCACACCGTTCAGATATGGTAAAGGCTGAGAAGACCTACCCAAGAGAAGTTTGGGGAAACCTGAAAATGAGACAACACCCTAGGAATGACAGATGACCTGAGTTCTACACACTGTGGGTGACCAGGAGGACTGACATTCGAGCTACTCTTAGAGAATTTCTTTGTGGTTTTTATGTTTTTGTTTTTGCTCTGAGACACAGTCTCACTGTGTTGCTCAGGCTGGAGTGTACTGGTGTGACCTCGGCTCACTCCAGCCACTATCTCCCGCATTCAAGTGATTCTCCTGCCTCAGCCTCCCGAGTAGCTGGGATTACAGGTGCCCGCCACCATGCCCAGCTAATTTTTGTATTTTTAGTAGAGAAGGGGTTTCACCACATTGGCCATGATGGTCTCGAACTCCTGATCTCAGGTGATCCACCTGCCTCAGCCTCCCAAAGAGGCTCATGCCTGTAATACCCCCACTTTGGGATACCGAGGCAGGTGGGTTGCTTGAGTGCAGGAATTGGAGGCTGCAATGAGTAATGATCACTCCACTGCACTCCTGCCTGGGCAACAGAGTGAGACTCCGGTATTAGTGAGATCACATTAGTAACTTAATATAGGCCGTGGCTGAAGTATTTACACCAAGAAAATCAGCAGACGCTACAAATCAGGGTTCAATTTGTTTTATTAATTGTCTTGTGGTCTTAAGGAAGTGATAGAAAAATCAGTAAAATTTACAATACACTATATACACACACATAAATACATACTAACAAAAACATTCTCCTCCAGAGAGGCTGTTGTTAAATATTTACCACATCCCACTGGCTGTTCAGAAAAGTATAACAACCATGTAAATAGCTCCAATGTCATAGCTCAACAGTAGCCAGAGATAATATATAAATGAGTAAGCATGGCTGTTTTCAAATGAAATTTTATTTACAGACACTGAAATGTAAATTTCACACCATTTTCACATCAAGAGATATTCTTCTTTTGGTATTTTTTTTTCCCAACCAGCTAAAAATGTAAAAAATCAGAGGGTGCAGTGGCTCATGCCTGTAATCCCAGCACTTTGGGAGGCCAAGGTGGGTGAAGCACCTGAGGTCAGGAGTTCTAGAGCAGCCTGGTGAAACCCTGTCTCTACAAAAAACACAAAAATTAGCTGGGTATAGCGGCACACGGCTGTAATCCCAGCTACTCAGGAGGCTGAGGCAGAAGAATCACTTGAACCCAGGAGGCGGAGGTTGCAGTGAGTCGAAATTGTACCACTGCACTCCAGCGTGGGCAACAGAGACTCCAAAATAAATAAAAGGGAAGGGAAGGAAAGGGAGGGAGGGAACAAGGGGAGGGAGGGAGGGAGGGAGGAACCATTTTTAGTTCATAGGCTATATCTGGACCACAGATTGTAGTACTCCTCATTCTCTTTTAGATCATACTCAAAAAAGTACAGAGCTGGGACTCAAACCTAGGTAAGACCTGAAATACAAGGTCCCAGGCAGAGAGATCAGCAAGTACAAAGGCCCTTAGGCTGGAATGAGCTTGTGCTCCAAGGATGGAAAGACCTACGTGGCTGAACAGCAATGAGCAAGGGGAAACAAAGTGGGGCGTGGGAGCCAAGTTCAGGGGACTTCATAAGCCTGAATAAAAGGTTTAGGATATTCCAAGTTCAGCTGAGAGCCCTCTGGAAGCACTGAGTGGCCTTGATATTTCTCTTTTCCGTCTATGTGTATATATACACACACACATACACACATATGTATGTATATATATGTATGTAGATAAAAACAAAGTATGTCTATATATATGGGAGGGTTCTTGCTCTGTCCCTAGGTGGCAAGTGGCACTGTCACAGCTCACTGCAGCCTCAACCTCCTGGGCTCATGTGATCCTCCTGCCTCAGCCTCCCGGGTAGCCGGCCTGCACCACCACACCCGGGTAATTTTTGTGTTTTTGTAGAGATGGGGTCTTGCTCTGTTTTCTAGGCTGCTTTTGAACTGAGCTCAAGAGATCCTCCCACCTGGGCCTCCCACAGTGCTGGGATTACAGGGGTGAGCTACCGCATCTGGCTGATTATGTTTTTAAAAGACTCCTCAGCCTGCGGCCGTGAGCAGAACAGAGCCTGGGGCTTCCAAAGAATGCAGCAAAGGACGGCAGAGAGGCGGCCGTCCAAGTCTTCCATGAGACTGTCCAAGTCTTCCATGAGACAGATATGGACGATGTGGCCTAGGGTGGTGACAGCCTGGCTGGGGAGAATGCGTGGATCTGGGCTGTATTTTGGAGGCAAGGCCAAGTCCGAAGGATTTGCTGAGAGATTCATAGCAGGTGAGTAGAAAACAACTCCAGGGTGTCCGGGACCCTCCCATGAGCCTTGCGAGTGAGGCTGATGGTCCCATTTTCCAGATGGGGAACCTGGAGGCGCGCGGGGTCCAACCCCCTCCCATGAGCTTGTGAAGTTGATTCTCGTGGCTCCGAGGGGTCGAGTCCCACGCGCCGGGTCCTCCCCCGTCCCCCGCCAGCACCTGGGTCCCAGGGCTGCGCCCCCTCCTCGCGCCTGACCACGACCCCCCGCCCCCGCCGATAAGCTCTGATTCCCCCCCAATCCCAAGCACTCCGCGCCCTCTCGCCACTTCCCCCGTGGTTTCAGGAAAGCGTTTGCTGAACGTAACGGCTCCTAAGGCGGGTAAACTGAGGCAGGAGGTAACGCGTCTCCCGCCCGTGCGTGTGGGAAGCCGCCGCAGGCCCGGGGGTTTACCTGGAGGAAGGCCTCGGCTGCGGCGCCCTGAACTGCTCACTGTCGCACCGAGGGGGATCCCCGGAAAACGAGCGGGAAAAACGAGAGCCTCAAGACCCGCCTCGCGCCGCGCGGTGCCGCCTCACTAAACCTTAGTCGCTGCCACTGCGCATGCGCACTTCCCGGCCCCCCCGCCCCCTCCGTCGGCGGGAAAAGGAGGCGGGAGACGGCTCGTGCGCAGGCGTGTGTTGGGAACGCGGCTCCGCAGGGCAGGCGGCTTGGCCCGGCAGGCGATCTGGGGCTCGCCTCCGCGCGGCGCTCAGCGCGCAGGCGCGAGTTGGCCGCCTCACAGGGAGTAGGCTTGTTAAGTGCGCACGCGCGGGAGTTTCTGGCAGAAAGCAGGCGAGCCTGGGCCGGCGCGGGGCCTTGTGGGAGGGCTTAAGGAAGTAAAATGGCGGACCTGGCGAACGAAGGTAGGGGAGGCGCCGTCGGGGACCGGCTGGCGGCCGGGGAACGGGCGGCGGGAGGACCAGAGGCCACAAGCCCGTGGGGGGAACACCGCAGAGTGCAAGGGTTTCGTTCGCTTCAGGCTAGCGCCCTGGCGGGCCCTGCAGCCGCCCCCCATTGCCTCCCCTCAGGCCGGGCTCACCGGCCCGGCCCATCACTCCCGGCAGCCCCGGCCCCTGCAGCCGTTTGGCTAGAGGAGCCGGGAGGGCGTCGAGATCGCAGCCCTGAGGGCCCTCTGCGTCGCAGCCAAGCTCAGGGCTGAAGGGGGCGGGAGGAGCGGCCCCAGTGCTTCGGCCACAGATGTAAATAGACCTTGGGGCCTGGTCGTGGCCCAGAGCGCGCCACGCTCCCTCCCCGCCCCCTCGTCCTCCGCCACCCGGCATCTCCCCTTCCCCGGCCTGGCTGCCTATCTCCTGAGCCCGTGAGGCCCTCGTCCTCCGCGGACCAGCCGCACACCGCGGCCGGAGGAAGCCCAGGCCGTTTTCACCCCGTCCCCGCCTCGAACTTCGGCCCCCACTTCCCGCCAGTTCCCCCCGGATCCTTCGGGGCGCCTCGTCTCCCCCTCATTTAGGCCCCGCCGCAGGATCTGGGCCGCCGAAAGCCCTGGCTGCTTTTTGGCCCTTTTTGCTGCGCTTCCAGATAGAGACCGTGCGAATCCCTCCTCTGTGGAGCGCTGACAGCCCACCTGAGTGTTTTTGACAAGGTTACACTTCCAGATCCCCCGAGAAGGCACCGTAAGGCTGATGTCTGCTTCCATCCACAGTCGTGTTACCATGGCTGTAGCTTCAGGACTTCTGAGGCCTATTTTTAGCTCCCCCCTTTTCTAGTTGCACAAATGCAGGCAATCTCTCTACCTGTCTGGTCCTGATTCCCTCATCCGGTGCTCCCTGTGGCTGGAGAGTTTTCCATACCGAATTGCACAAATGAATGAATGATGATAGGAAGTGCTCGGTCTTATGGAGCATTTAGGGTAATACCAGTTAAGGTGCAAAGTCTTGACATGCTGTATTCCCTGGTAGGAGGTATAGATACTGTTAGCCCCAATACTTGATGAGGAAACTGAGTCAGCCTGGTTACGTCGCTTATCCAAGGCATGTCACACAACTGGGAAGAAGCAGGGATGTGAACCAAGGTGGCCTGGCTTCAGATGCCAGACCACGGGGTCTCGGACTTTTAAAGATTCTGATTCTGTGTGGTGTTGGGCGGGCGCTGGGCATCTGTACAGGAAGCAGCACAGGTGGGCTCCCTGATTCTTGGCCATTTTATTCTATTTTATTTTTTGAGACGGAGTCTTGCTCTGTTGCCAGGCTGTGCAGTGGTGTGATCTTGGCTCACTGCAATCTCCGCCTCCCGAGTTCAAGCGATTCTCCTGCCTCAGCCTCCCGAGTATCTGGGATTACAGGTGCGCGCCACCACACCCAGCTAATTTTTGTATTTTTAGTAGAGATGGGATTTCACCATGTTGGCCAGGATGGTCTTGATCTCCTGACCTCGTGATCCACCCGCCTCGACCTCCCAAAGTGCTGGAATTACAGGCGTGAGCCACTGCGCCCAGCTGCTACGTCTCTTTTTTTAAGATAAAGGAGCCTGTGGAGGGTTGCAGCGTTCCAACTCGTGAGATCTAGTTACAGAGGGACTGGGTAAGTGGGAATCAATATGACATATTTTATGTATTTACGTCCTGAGCCCATATAGTTTCTTGAACTCGGGACTCATGTCCAGCATCACATTTCGACATCTCCATCTGGATGTGTCATAGGCAAGTCTAGAGCATTTCCAAAACAAAAATCCTTATTTCCACCACACCCACCCATCCCATGGTCTTTCACCCATTGTAGTTAGGCAGGTCCATTCTTTGAATTCCTCAGGCCCCAAACCTTGAAGTCATCCCTGGTTTCCCTCTTTCTCATACTCCACAGCAAATTCTGTCATTTCTACCTTAGAATTATTTCCAAAGGGGGACCACCACTTCTCCCCACCAAGACTGTCAATGCTTGGGCCCCTGTTCCCTGCACCCTCACCCATCTGAAAACTTCTCAACCCACAGTGGGCCCCAGTACCTCCCTGTCCTTCTCTCTCGCCACTCTCCGCTGACTTGCTCTGTGCTAACTACTTTGGCTTTTTCAGTTTTCCTTGAATGTTCCATACACTCCCCGCTTTTAGCCTTTTCTCCTACTGATTCCTCTAACTGAAACAGTTTTCCCCCAGATACCCCCGTGGCTCACTTCTTCTGGTTTTTACTCATATGTTACTTTATTAATGAGAGCTTCTCTGGCCACCTATTTCAAATTATATCCATGTTCTCTGTTCCATTCACCCAGCTTGGTTTTCCTGTACAGCTCTTACGATTCAGCATGCTAGATGTTACTTGCATGTTTGCCTCGTGTAAGCTCCCTGAGGTCAGGGATTTTTATGTCATGATCACCGATTGCCCCCTTGCATCTAGAACGGTGCCTGGCACAGAGTAGGTGTACAAGAAATATTGGTTGAATGAATGAATGAATGAATGAATGAATGAATGAATGAATGAATTCACCAGTGAGGACCCTGTTGTGAGGAATACATTTGAGCACAAAGGGAAAATTATGGATTGCCCTTTTCCAGGGGATACTATTTCTAGCATATGCGGTACACGTGAGCTGTTGGTTGTAAATGGCATAGTTGAACTGGTAAGGACCGAAGAGAGAAATGGAATGTTTTGAACTTCACTTTTTTTCCCTAGTAAATGCCACTCTCACGTAGCACGTTGTCCCTGACGCTAGTTCTGGGATCACTGTCCTGAGAAAATCAAACCTTGGTGGACTTTGTGCCTCACATATCCCTGCGGTCCTTTAATCAGTCATTGTGTTTCTTGAACACTCCATTTCTGGTTTTGGCTTGTACAGCCTGCCAGGATGTTTAATTTCGTATTCACTGTGTAAAGTGGGGCCTCCTTGCCTGCGCCTTTTGAAGTTTTAGGGACTGCCCCGTGGTCATGTGTTTGCTCTTGCTGTTTAAGCTCTAGTCAAATGCCCTCTTGGCTTCTGTCTTTCCAGACTGAGATCTTAAGTTGCTCCACCCTCACACCAAGTCCCTCCTCCATCCATTTGCCGTCTCTCTTCTCTGGGCCAGTCCCACCTCTGTGTCAGGCTGAGCAGCAGCTGTCCACACGGCTGGGCATCAGTATCACCTGGGGAGCTTTCCTGAAGCCACAGATGCTCGGTCCCCACACCCTGCAGATTCCGATTCTCTGTGGTGTTGGATGGGCCCTGGGCCTCTGTGTAGGTAGCAGCACGGGTGATTCTCATGCGTAGCCAGGGTTGAGACCTGCTGGTTTGAGTAGTAGAGGGTAGGTGTCCTCTGCTTGTATATGAGGAAATGTTTTCTGTTGTGTAAAGCATCTTGTTGGATCTCGTCACCATGGTGATCGCTTTTAAAGTCCACCAGAGTGCTTTTACTCTCAGAGAGTGTGTGTGCGTGTTTCACCCTTGCATCCAGGGATAAGTCTCCCCTGCTTGGCATTTCCCCGTTGATACCTTCCAGACTCATTACTTATCCTGTCTCTGGGGTTATTCTGCATTGTAGGCAGCATCAAGATTTGAAAGCAGAGTTTTTTCCCTGGCAAAGGTAAGGAAGACTGGGAAGCGGATGAGCAAAGCACATTTGAACTCCAGGGAATCTTGGATTCTAGATCCTGACATGAAAGGCCCTGTTGGCCTGTGGACTATGTGTGGTGGAAACCCGGGAGACGGTGTGAAGCAGGGCTCTCACCTTTGTTTGGTGCAGCTGACATTTTGATCATTCTGTGTTGGCGGGAGGGGGGCTGTCCTGTGCATTGCAGGATGTTTAGCAGCACAGTAGCATCCTTGAACCTACTCACTAGATGCCGGTAGCACACACCTCCCCTCACTCCCGAGGTCTTCATGACAACAGAAAAAGTCTCCTGACATAGCCCCTGGGGAGTGGGGGTGGGGAGGTTGCAGAATCGCCGCCAGATGAGAGCCTCACTGGTATTGATGGTGGGGACACAGGCTTCGGTCCTTATAGAGAACTGAGTTTGTGTTTTAACTCTGCTGTCCACTCTGAGTCATTTGGGGCAAATTTCTTAACCTCTTTGAGCCCCCGTTTCCACACCAATAAAATGGAAATAATGACAACCACACCCACCTCGTGGTTGCTGTGAGCACTGAAGGAATTAATGCACATCCAGTATTTAGCACCAATGTCTGCTCATGGTAATAAACACTCAGGTTGCTGTTTTTACTACAGTGCACTCTGCTCTAGACACATTCAGCTTAAGGGCTCAACAAAGTCTCCATTGTGTGGGTGAACCTGCCCCACTCAGAGTTGGCTGTGGACTGAGCCCCTGGCAGGAGACCAGCAGGGCCTGGGCTCTGGGTCCTCCTAAGTTCTGTCCTGCCTGTCACTTAGTGATCCCAGGGATCCCAGCCTCAGCACTACAGACATCTGGGGCCAGGCATTTCTCTGTTGTGGGCGACTGCCCTGTGCACTGTAGGATCTTAATCAGGATCCCTGGCCTCTACCCCACCAAATGCTCGTAGCATATCTCCCTCCTCACCCTTACCAGTCATGACAACGGAGGTGTCTCCAGACATCACCAGTGTCCCCGGCGGGGGGCACAATTTCTTTCAGTTGAGAACCATTGATTTAAAAGCCTGACCAGGTATAGAGTTGAGAGATTTTCGAGGGTGGTTTGGCTTCTCTCAGTTTGCACCTTGTTGACTTAAAACCTAGCCCCTGAGAGGATGAGATGCAGCTGAATTTTTATTGGTTAGCTAGAACTGAAATAGTTGGAACCTATCCTAAACAACTTTTGGAAAATTTCTCATGAATCTGTGATAAAAAAAAAAACTGATTCTGGGATTTTTGCTGAGAGCAGAATGTATGTTTTCACCTCCACTGTGCCTCCTGCATCTGTAGCAGAAGGGGCCTGATGGTACCCGAGGGGTGTCCACGCTGCAAAATCTTTTATACACTTTGAAGAGACTTTCCATTTTGCCCAGGGTCCTGCGCATAGACAGAAAAGCCCTCACTGGACTCCTGCAAAATGTTTCAAACAAGTCTTCAGGCTGCCTTTCCGTTTACCAGAAAATGGGATTTTCCCGGCACCCTTGCGCATTCATTAGGTGTTAGGGTCAACCTGGGTCTGGTGTGTGCTCCTCCTCTGAGGTGGTTGGAGTGAGCAGAGGCAACAGGAATGGGGTGAGCTTCAAGTGGCATTTGGAGGAGTTTGGGGTGGAGAAGGGGGATTGAATTCTGGCTTCCTAAGTGAGTTCGGACAGTGAATAGGCCTGAGTATAGTGGGAGATGAGGGCCATTTGAGGAAGGTTGAGATGCATTTGAGGACTCTGAGAAGAGAGTGCCATTCGTGAAAACTTAACAGAGAACCACAGAACTGCAGAGATGGCTGGTATTGGCTTGGCTGGGCATTGGGTAGCTCTCCATGGTACTATGAAGCAATCGTGAGGCAGCTGGGCTTGCATCATTATCTATTCAGGGTCTAGTGGTGTTTTCTGTTTTAAGGGGTCCTGGTGGAGTGGTGTTCTGTTTGACTCTCCCCTACGCAGTAGAGAATAACGTGGCCTGGGACTTCCGGGTAAAGCTCCTCACCACCACCTTCCACATGTCCATAGTTTGCTTCCTCCTTGGTAGCCTTGGCCCTTAGAGCTGCCACACAGCACTAGCTATGGATCTCAGCCCCGGGTGGGCTTCACGCTTGTTTAAGGAGGTTGTCAGGGAAAATCAAAACTGCTGCCTGGGCTGCACCATTGGAGATAGTTCCAGTAGTTCTAGGGTGTCTGTGGTTTTAAAGAGCTCCACAGATGTTTAACAACATGAAGCCAGAGTTGAAAACCACAGGCAGAAGTTGCAAACTTGCTTGAAGGGCAAGCAGACGTATTTCATTTGGCCCATTTAGGTTTTTGTTTGTAATTAGGAGCCAACACTTAAAATTCTGAGATTTCAGAGGGGGAAAAAATCGTATTTCTAATTTCTCAGAAAACAGCAACCACCCTTGGCCTGCATTCTTACACGGCAGTGATTTGTCAGCGCTAAGGAACAGCTGCGCCTGTGGATAGATTAGATTGGATACTGTGGTCTCCGCCATGTTGCTTGGGACCTGGCCCACTTCCTTCTATTCCTGTGCCTGTGACCTCGGTTGGTATTTGGGTTTCAACTCTGTTATACAGACTCCTAGACTGCATCCTCTTCCCTTAGAGTGCTCGTTAGCTAGAACCTTAGCATAAGGCACCTCATGATCTGTAATTAATTCAGGATTTAGGGTCCTTGGAATGCTAGAACTCGGAGAGCACATGGCAGTGGTTCTCAAAGATGGTCCGGGGACCTGCAGCCCCCAAGATCTTTTCAAGGGGACTACCAGTTCAAAACTATTTCGTAACGACACAAAGACATTATCTGTCCTTTTTTTCCACTCTCATTCACTTGAAAATGGACAGTGGAGTTTTTTTCCAGAGGTTATTGGATGTGTGATATACCAACAGATGAACTACAGAAGCAGATAAGAGAATTCAGGCTAGGCACAGTGGCACACATCTGCAGTCCCAGCTACTTGGAAGGCTGAGGCGGGAGGATCTCTTGAGCCCAGGAGTTCAAAGCCAGCCTGGGCAACATAACAAGGTCCCCTTCTTTAATAAAAAAAGAAAGAGAGAATTCAGCTATCTTCTATTAAGCCAGACGTTAAAGAGATTTGTCAAAATGTAAAATAATGCCACTCTTCTCACTGATTTTTTTAAAATATTTATTTTTTGTAAAAATATGTTATTTAGCTAAACCTTTCTGGAGTTTATTATAATCTTAAATATTTTGAAATTATCTTAGGTTTGATTTCCAATATGGCATCAATAGTAGTTACATTCCACATTTCCAAAAGCTCTTGGGGATGTTTGGTCATTGCCAAACGTGGAAAGGGGTCCCAAGCCCAGGAAATTTCAGAGCCACTGCCATGTGCTAGCAGAGCCACAGTGCACAGTGCAGGTTTCTCTGCTGCCTTGCCAACATTGGGAGAATTCTAACCTGAGGCTGACCAGCAGGTTCCCGTTGGCAACTTGTGGCACGGTTGGAAGCACCTGGATTGGCTGTCGTTGGTTTGTATCTTGCCTTCTGCCCTAGAACCATGGGCAGGTTGTCTGACCTTAGCTCCTGCATCTGTAAAATGGGAACGATGATACGCAAGTCTGAGGATTGTGGTACGAGAGAGAATATACTTCTGGTAATTGACCCGCTGGAATGTAGAGGTACATGTCAGTTACTGCCAGCTGCGATTCTCCTAATTGGATGCCTGCGTAGAGAGAAAGCACCCTGTGAGTTATACCAGGGTTTTTCCACCTCAGTATTCTTGACATTGGGGCTGGTGGTGGCCATCTTGTGCATTGGAGGATGTTGGGCAACCCCTCTAGCCTCTACTCATGTGATGTCATAGCACCCACTCATCCCACCCATCCACTCCCAGTCATGAGAAGATAAAAGGTCTCCAGACACTGGTCCAGTGTCCCCTTAGTGGCAGAATTGCCCCCACTTGAGAACATTGGGTTACGGGATTTCACTGACACCCAAGAGACTTTGTGCTCCATAGTTATCTAACCTACTGAGGTCCTAAGACCCTGTACACATTTAAAGCCACAGTCTGAGTGGGGAGGGAGAGAGGAGATGAATCCCAGAAGCCGGGGTGAGGGGTCACCCTGGTTTGTGCCATCTAATCTATGGGGGATTTATTTTGGTGTATAATGTGAGTTACAGATACAGCTCAATGTTTTTGCCCAGATTAATGCAAGATGTCTTACCCTCAGCTCAGTTGACATTTGGGCTTGGGTCATTTGGTAGCAGGGCACTGTTTTGAGCCTCCAAGGATGTTGGTCAGCATCTTTGGTCTCCATCCACTAGATATCTGTAACAGTTTCCTCCCCACCCCCACAAACATGACAACCGCAATGTCTCCAGACTTTGACCAGTGTCCCCAGGGAGATGAAGTTATTCCTGGGTGAGAACCACTGGTCCATAGGATCAAAGGAACCTACCCAGGAATAAATTAATTGCCAGCTAGAGTTTAAGACCCCTCCTCCCAACCTTCTTTTTCCATTCTGGCCTTTTGGCAGCTAAGTAGGCCTCAGTGGACATCATGTCCCTCTTGAGGAAGAACAGTCTTTTGCTTGACCTTTAACACTGCCTCTGGTCCAAGGTGAGGACCTGACAGAATGTCAGGGCTGGAAAGAACCTTCAGGGATGCCCTGAGTCCTGGCTGCACCATTTCACAGGGGCTGAAGCCGGAGGCCATGGAAGCAGGTAGGGCTGGCTAGGGCCAGGGCGCCTGTCTCCAGCCGTGGAGTCTAGGAGTTCATGCTTGTCCTTCCTGGTGAGTCAATAAACTCGAGGTAATGGGCACTCGTTCTCCCCTGAAAACTTAGGGCACTGCATTTCACTGTCACTGTTTATTGTGTTCAAAGAAAGGGAGGAAATTCTAGAGACAGTAGTAGTTACTCCATACACATGTTTAGAAGGCAGGCCTTGCCTTTTGCAGTAAGTTTAAAATGCCTTTGCTAAATTAAACTCCCCCAGGTTTGCCACAGAGAATTTTGGGAACTTGTTTACCCAGAATTAATTCCTGCGTTGCATCTGTGAGAGCAGAGCGTGAGTGGAAAACGGTCCTTGAGAACTTGCCTTTCTCTGGGGGGAGGGTGAGAAACAGGCGGTTACCCTCTGCTTAGAGGAGAGAGGATGTTTTGCAGCATTCATGGTGATGGCCAGTGGGTCCTGAGAGTTCAGGGCCTGGGCCCCAGCCTTTACACTGGATAAATCCAGATTCCTCAGCATGGCCAGCAAGGCTGAACGTCCTATGGGCTCCACCCAGCCCTTCCCGCCCTCCTCCCCTCCAAACATGGGCCTCCAGGCTCTTCCTTTCCTTTGAACCTTGGACTTGGGGTCCCCACTGCCTGGGATCCCCTGCCTTCACCTGGCTCATACCTGCTCACCCTTCATGTGTGAGCTTCAGCGAGGCCTTCCCCATTCACTCACTCTCTCCCACCATCCCGCAGTATTTTCTGTGCGGCACCCAGCTCCAGAATTACCCAGTTATCTCTGCACACAGCGGGTACTTGTTTGTTTTCTCTTTCCCAGTAGAGAGCTGCGGCCTTGTCTGCCATTTCTTTCCTGTTTCCAGTGCCAAGCTCAGCACTTAGCACAAGTCTGCGCTTGGTAGATCCTGCTGGTGAGAGCAAGGCTTGTCCACTCGGCTCGGCCTGCCTTCAGATCCCGTCCATTTCCTGTGACCTTAGAAGGGCTCAGGCATACTGAGCACCTGAGCGTTTGCCTTGAGTGTCCCAGGTGTCCAGGCAGCTCTTGGATCCAACCATTCCACCCCTTAAAAGGGGTCAGACTCTAACGCATTTGTCATTGCCGGGCGCTGGCAGCTGTCCTTGAATCCAAGGCCCATGCTTTAAGGTGGCATCGATGTGTTTGCAATCTTCTAAGCATAATAATGCTACCAGTGCCAATGGGGAATCATCCTGTGTGCCAGCCACTTCCCCAGACACGGTGTGTGCATCATTTCATTTCATCCTTGCCGAAGCTGCCTGGGGTGAAATAACAGCCCTGATATGCAAATGAAGACATTGTGCCCGGCGTACATTGTCTCGTCTGGGATCCCAACCACAAGTGTCCAGAGCAGGTTTGAACGCACACAAAGACCAGAGCCCGCGCTCTCCAGTATCATCAGTTTTGCTCTGCTGCCTCAGCATAAATTCTGTAGTTCTTGGCTTTCCTTCTCGTAAGCTCCTGTGTAGAGAGGGGATTTCTGTTGTCTCTGCTGGAACTTTCCCCGAGTCTTCAGCCACTTGCGTTCAGCTGTGTTGGTGTCACACCACCTAGTGGCGGAGTGGCGGAACAGCAAAGTGCCGTTAAAGCTGGATCCTCCGTCTCTCCATACAGTTTTTTCTTTTTTCTTTTCTTTTTTTTTTTTTTGGAGACAGAGTCTCACTGTCGCCCAGGCTGGAGGGCCGTGGTGCTGTCTCGGCTCACTGCAACCTCCACCTCCCGGGTTCAAGTGATGCTTGGGTCTCAGCCTCCCGAGTAGCTGGGATTACATATCCCACCAGGCCCAGCTAATTTTTGTATTTTTGGTGGAGACAGGATTTCACCATGTTTCCCAGACTGGTCTCAAACTGTTTTCCTCAAGTGATCCACATGCCTCAGCCTTCCAACGTGCTGGGATTACAGGCATGAGCCACTGTGCCCAGCCATCCATACAGTTGTAGGCAGAGTTGCTGACTTTGTATAACTTTCTGGAGTTTCTGTTCAGAAGTACAAGTTCTGCCCCCAGGGGCTTACGGTCTGGATGGGGCAGGAGTGGAGGCTTAGAAGGGTTTGGCTGCAGGGCTGATAAAGGTAGAAATAAAGAAGGCAGAATGTGGCTTGGCCCTCATGGGGTGGAGGGGGATATGAGGAGGATGTCATGGGGATGTGGCTATGATAAATGAGACTAGATATGTAAAGTACCTACCTGGAGTCCAGTAAAGGCCTTTTAACAAATGCCTGTTGCCCCTGCAATGCTTGTTGGAAGTGTAAGTGTCTGGTGGTGAGATTAGAGTGGTGGAGATTGGCTTGGAGTTTGGTAGTTGAAGGTAATGCCAAGAAGATGAGCATTCCAAAAAGAAGTACATAAAATGTAAGATATCATCAGCTCCAAAAAGTGTGTCCTCGTAATCTCCATGAGACCAGTTGAAAGTTATAGAAATATATTGGAGTATTGAGAAAAGAATTGAGTCATCCAGGGTCCCACCACCTTCTACTAGCTAGGCTGGAGAACCCTGAGCATGCTATACACAGAGATCCACAGAGGCATCACCTAGCAACTGCATGTTTGAGATCAGTTCCATTCCTCACCAGAGCATTAGTCGGAGGACAGAGCTGACACGTCAGTGACAGATTTACCTTTGTGCTGTGGCACAGAACTGTTTATAATAATTTCTGAAAAATATAAATGACTTGAAGGGTTGTGATCGTGTCACCAGATTACAGGAGCTGCCACATTTTAACAGACTGTTATTTGTGTTGGCGAGATGCTTTCCATATTTTTTTCACAGGTAAGAAGATTAAGACATATCAGCCCAGGATTAAAGCTAATTTTATACAAGTACCTTGCTGACAGTTTGGTGAGGAGTTCTAAGTCACTTTCTAGATGAGGGCAGTTTCTTGGCAGGTATTGGAGTCATCAGTCAGGAGGGAAATAAACAGAAAAAGCAAAGATAGTCCAGATTCTCTCCTGTATGTGTTTTCCCGGGCCTATGTAGTTTCTTCTATTTAGTTTTAGTGGGAGATCCTCCACGACAGGCTGGAGGCAGCCATGAGCCGGTGGGGAGGCAAAGCTTACTGCAAGGCAGGGCTGCCCTTGCCTTTGTAAATTATTCTCTGTAGCAGTGAGGAAAGAAAGTTTATGTGGAAGAGGAGAGAGGCGGAGGCGAGGGTGTGCGTGTTGTCAGCTTAGATTCTGAATACATTACACAAAGCATTCCAGGGTCGAACATTTGACAGACGAAGACAGAATGCAGCTTGTGTCACCGTTGAGTGTGTGCCTTGGAATGTGTCTTTGATATTGTCTCGACAACCTTAAAGGATTTCAGTCTTGTCAGGGATCAGCCATGGGGTAATCACACGCTGTGTTGGCCGAGGCAGGTGGTCACCTGACCTGCGGGACACCTTGCACTGACCCCGGAACTCATAACTAGCCCCTTAGTTTGATTTGTGCTCCTCCATAGGTGCTTATCCAGAATAGCTACTTTATTCCTGCTATCATTTCTCAAAAGGAAAGAGTGTATGTGTCGTAGCTCTGAGGCCTGCCTGCGCAGAAAAGGTGAGAGGAAGCAAACTGGAGTTCCAGGTGACTCTTCCGTTTTGCACATGTAGTACTTGGCCAGCAGCGGAGCGGAGTGCGGCGGTCAGGAGCGTGGGCCCGGGCTTCAGAGTCGGCCCACCTGGCCAGAAGACCCAGGCCCCCTCGGACAGGTCACTTAACCTGATTATCTGTTTCCTTTCCTGTGAAAGGATGTTGCTGTAAGCCATCTCCTAAGGTGGTTGTGAAGATTTGGTGACATGATGCAAATAAAACCTAACACATAAAGAATTGCTCGAAGAACGCTGGCCACGTACATGAAACCATCCCGCGTCTGGGAGACTCCCTTTGTGGATGCCTTTGCTGTGCGTAACACGGCAGAAGCTAGGAGAAGTCTAAGAAGTAGCACAGGATTCTACAACCCTTGTTCACCTGAGGGTTGGGAAAGTCACTTTTCTACCCTGGACCACCTCTGGGGTCCAGGCCAGCTCCTTGCTTTCTCCTTTCCTTGCTTGTAGTAGGCTGCAGAGACCTCACCCCTTTCCTTAAATCTGGGAAGCCCCCGCCACGCACCCTGTCCCAACGGGCTCTACAGCTCCCTCTCCCCTCCTCGCTGCCTCTGAAATAGACACAGGATTCATTTTGTCATCAAGGTTTTGCCACCAGTCTCTTGGCAGAAAATATACAGATAAAACCTTTGAGTCCTGGTCCCTGGAGGCTGCTTGTAGATGTGCTACCAGGAGGCCTGCTATTTAACTCTCACGTGTAGGCTGTTGAAAACCGCCCTCCTCCTTTCATCTTCCTTACTCTTTGAAGAGGCAGTATCTGGGTCCTTTCCCTACACAAAGATGCTATCCACCAAATTACGGAGGTGACTTCAGGATTCAGGCTGAGGGTTTTATGGACTTCGCGCACACCCCCCCAAGCCATCTGGGTCCTAGGTCAGTCATTCCTGCTTTAGAGGAAGGGCCCACCTCCTCAGAGACCTACTGCTCCCTGCAAGGAGAACAGTTCCTCTAGGGGCAGGAGGAAGACTGTATCCCTCCAGGGGAAGAGGCCACCTTCCACCGCGACCCCCACCTTCATTGCAGCGATCTTTGGCCCTTTCCTCAAAAAAGCTATCGTAGGAACTGCTTCAATTTGATTGGAGTTTTCCCTCTTAGGAGCTTCTGCACTGACCCATACAGGTGTAAATGTGCAGACCTCAGACCCCAGGGAAGGGTGGAGGTGCCCCCTGCACACCCTACCCCTCCACCACCTCCACTTGGCTCCTCTTGCCCCAGGCTGGCCTGTTTTCCAGTCTGTCCCCAAGGCAAGTCCCAAGCACTAGCACAGTACCAGGCCCACTGCATGTGCCATCCTGACCTGGTTCCTCCAGCACTCCTCACTCTGCTGCCGTGTGCTTCCCAGTTCCCGTTCACGTGGCCAAATGCTGCTTGTCCTTCTGTCCAGACAACCCCTCTCCCAGCAGCCTTCCCTGATTCACTCCCTTCCACAGCCTCGCAGGGTTGGAAGCCCCAGCTCTATGTTCCCAGGGCCTCCTGTGCCTGTGTCATATGTTCAGATAAGGTGTGATGGGCACTCCAGACAGGGACATGTCTCCCTGTGTCACTGCCGTGTCTCCAGAGGCCGACGCAGTGCTTGGTGAACAGTGGGTGCTGGGATGTGTGGAATTGCTGAGCAAATATTAGGATTGAATCTTTTCATCCTCTGTGCACCTGGCGGAGTGGTTCCCAGGCTCAACTGGGTGAGCACCCTGACAGCCATAGCCACATGAGGATGACTGGGTAGAGGTTGGGGGGCCGGGCTGAGCAGGTCTGAGGGGTTCCCAACATCTGGTAGAAGTTGGGAAGGAGAGCAGAGATGGGCAAGCTTCCTGTGCTGGGACTGGCTTGCTTCTTAGCCTGTCTGTGCTCATTGCTGGGGCTGCAAAGACCGGGACCAGAACACTGGCCCCCCGTCCTAGGGAATCCCAGCTGGTCCCATTTAGCATCTGAGTCTCACAAGTGGGTTGAGGGTAGCAGGGGACGGGAGGGAGAGCCAGCACTGTGGGCCTGGATGCCAGCAGGGGCTCACTCCTTTCAGTTTCTGGCCAGGCCATCTCCCCTTGCTGTTTTCCTTGGGGACCAGGGGCAGCAGGGGACTCTCCTTGGCCCAGATCTGTGGTCGTCACAGGATCACAGTTGGTGGGCTTGGGCTGGGTGCTGTCTGGGCATGTGAGCTGAGGAGGGTCGCAGTGTAGAGAATGCTGGATGGGAGAAGGGTTTTGAATTCAGCAGTAGCCATGTGGGACTTGGTGCACAGTGCCCCGGAAAGCCATGGTGAGGCCGGAGAGGAAGTATGTGGTGGGCCAGAGCACCCCACACATTGTTTGAGGTGACTTGTGTCCAAGGAAGAGAGGCTCAGAATCTCCCCCATTTCACACACCAGTGTTGTCCACAGTGGTCCAGGAAACGTCATTCTCAGACCTCATCATGGATGTCCCTGAAAATGGGGGAACTCCCTGGTCAAATAACTTTGGGAAGCATCTGGTCAAATGAGTTTCTTTCCTTTCTTTCTCTATGTTTTTGGGACAAGGTCTCACTCTGTCACCTAGCCTGGAGTGCAGTGGCGTGATCATGGCTCACTGCAGCCTGTAACTCCTGGGCTCAAGCAGTCCTCCCACCTCGGCCTCCCAAGTAGCTGGGACTACAGGAGTGCGCCACCATGCCTGGCTATTCATTTATTTTTTGAAGGAATAGGGTCTCATTATGTTGCCCAGACAGGTCTCCAACTCCTGGGCTCAAGTGATCCTCCCTCGTCAGCCTCCCAAGTGCTGGGATTACAAACGTGAGCCATCATGCCTTGTATTGGTTTTCTAATCTCTTAATATACTGATACGTGAAGTCAATCTCCAGACAGACTGCTTTTTTACAAACTAGATTTCAACAGGGAGCATGTTACAGGACCGAAAACAACAACAACAAAAAAACCCAACAATTGGTTGACAGATTCTGGGTCAAATAGTCTGCATTTGATTCTATTTTAATGTTTTAGGTCTTCATGGTGGGTCTGTAGAAATCTCCAGTGGTGATTTTCCCTTGACCTGTGAAAGAAAAGCTGGGCTAGGAATTGAAGCAGGTTGTAGAAGCCTTGCTACTTCTGGCCGCCTGTCCATTCCCCAAACTTGAGTTGGAGGTAGCTGAACACACGCTGCTTCCTCACTGATATAGCCAGAATCAGCCTGGTGATAGGGAATGGCTACAAACAGCAACCCGTGTCTCTGGTGGTTGGGGGGAGTGGGGCGGTCCTGCCTGGAATGGGGCTTGTGTATGTTGTCTGTTTGCGTTAGCGGTGCTGATTTGCAGTTGATCAACCTTTGGTCTGAGTAGAAATGCAGCGTGAGTAACTGACGCTCTGTGCTTTGGGTGGAGATGTGACTGAAGCTCATTTCTACGTGTTAGTTAGTGCAGTGGCTGGGTCAGTCATTAATGCCAGACCTGCCATCAGCAGGGGTTACAATGGACCGAGATGGGCCAAGTTCATCTCCTGTTGCTGTATACTCTTGGTTCTGTTCCTCTGGAGAACCCTGACCATGCCTCCCTGGGTTCTTAGTCCTTGCAGCATGTGACATTTCATTCACTCCCTAACTGCCGGTTGAGCGCCTGTTATGTGTGAGGCTCTATGTTTGGCACTGAGAATACAGAGGTGAATGGAAGAGATGAGGCCCCACTTTCTAGAACTTAACATCTAGGGGCAGATGCTGTCACCACACACCCCTCTGGGAGTGCCAGGGCTTCGCAGTGCCTGGTCACCAAGTGCAAACACGCCCCTCCCTTTCAGTCAGATGTTTTCCCCTGAAGCGTCTGCCCTCAGCTTCCCATTCTCCACTCTTCCTGTGGCACCCTGCACAGAATGAGGGCTTAGTAAATATTTGTGAGTGCATAGCAGCTGGTGTTGTGTAGATGAACAACAGATAGAGGGCCTAGTTCAAACACTCATTGCAGGGTGTTGATGCAGCGTGTATTGGGTGATAGGCTGTTTCAGCTGCTGTGGCCATGGTCTCTGCCATGCCCTATGGCAGGATACAAGGCCTGCTTGGGAGGGAGTGCAGCAGGGCGGGCACGTCTCTCACAGTGGAGCTTCCTGAATGAGATGATGTCCTTGCAGGAGTATACACTGGCCATGGAAAACGAGGTGAACTTACGGGCTCTCGGTAGCGGGACTAAACCAAGCAGAAGTCCAGAAGTGCACCCTGAGTGTGGGTCGTGCACGGACAGCGGGCTTTTCAGTGCCGCCACAGTGGGAGATGGAGGGTTAGTGGCCGGGCGTGGCCTGTCTCAAGGTGCTCAGCCTCTACTCTGTGGGAGACACTGCAGTTTTGTTTTGTTTTTCTTTTTCTTTTCTTTTTTGAGACGGAGTTTCGCTCTTGTTGCCCAGGCTGGAGTGCAGTGGCGTGATCTCGGCTCACTGCAACCTCTGCCTCCCAGGTTCAAGCGATTCTCCTGCCTCAGCCTCCGAGTAGCTGGACTTACAGATGTGCACCACCACGCCCAGCTCATTTTTTGTATTTTTAGTAGAGATGGGGTTTCTCCGTGTTGGTCAGGCTGGTCTCGAGCTCCCGACCTCAGGTGATCCGCCCATCTCGACCTCCCAAAGTGCTGGGATTACAGGCATGAGCCACCGTGCCCAGCTGACACTGCAGTTTTTTTTGTTTGTTTGTTTTGTTTTGTTTGTTTTGAGAAGGAGTCTTGCTCTGCTGCCCAGGCTGGAGTGCAGTGGCACAACCTCAGCTCACTGCAAGCTCCGCCTCCCGGGTACATGCCATTCTCCTGCCTCAGCCTCCCGAGTAGCTGGGACTACAGGCTCCCGCCACCACTTCCAGCTAAATTTTTGTATTTTTAGTAGAGACGGGGTTTCACCATGTTAGCCAGGATGGTCTCGATCTCCTGACCTTGTGATCCGCCAGTCTCGGCTTCCCAAAGTGCTGGGATTACAGGTGTGAGACACCGTGCCGGGCCGACACTGCAGTTTTAAGTGTGCGTTTCATTACAGTGCTTCTGGCTGCTCTGTGGAGGCCAGATCTAAGGGAGTGAGAGTAGAGGCAGAGAAGGAAAGGAGGGCTGAATGGTGGCAGGGGTGGGTACAGGAACAGGAGATGGGAGGCAATTGCGGAGGATCTGATTGGATGTCACCCTGGCTTTCTGTTCTCTGGGTGGCTCCTGTCAGAGCTTGACTTTCACGTCCCCTTCCATAGCCTCCCTCTGTCTCCAGCTGGGTCACATGTCCAGGCACAGGGCAGGGTCGTTGCTCCATCAGAGGGGCCCTCTCCTGGCCCATGCCCCCCAGCCCTGCTGTGTGTCCAGAAGGCTCCAGGCAGGACCTTGGCACCACAGCCAGCCCAGGCCTCCCATAGTTACTCAAGTAGCTGCAGTCCTTTCCTCGTACCTGCAGATCCACTGACACGGTTCTCATCACCAGCGCACACTCCTCTCCATCCAAATGGTTCTCTCTCTTCTAGCCCTTCCTGACTAGCCTGGCACCGAGTGTCTTCGCCTCACATTTTCTCTAATGTCCCCCTCCCCTCCCCTTCATGAAGTGTTTGTTGAATCCATACAGTGTGCCAAGTACTGTTCTCAGACCATGGGGTACCCAGGGGAACAAAGCAGTCTCTGATCTCATGGAGTTTATATCTTAATGGGTGAGACAGACCATAAGCCCATCAATATGGAGTGGATCAGGCAGTGACACTTGCTATGAAGAGAGGAAAGCTTCTCAGCGTCACTTTGAGGCCTGTCCAAGGTCTCTTCCACAGATACTGGCCTGCAGCATGTGTGTAATTAAGTCTGCAGTGACTGGACCATGCCTCTCTCAGACTGGAGTCTGTTAGTGACAAGGGGCAGAGATCGAGCTCAAACTGGCTTAAGCAAAAATCAGCACTGATTGGCTTCACTGAAAAGTCTGGGGACAGAGTTAGCTTTGGGCCAAGCTTGACTCAGGGCTGAACACAGGCCAGACTTAGTCCTCCCGCTCCTTCTGTGACTCTGCTACCCTCTGGTTGGCTCTGGTTCAGGGCCCCTCTCGGTGACATGGGATTGGCATGGCAGCCTCAGGGTCATTCACCAGCAGCTCATCAGCCCCAGGATCTCCAGCGAAAGGCCCGGCCTTGTTCATGTGCTGTGTGTTTGCCGACGCATGCGGGACTCTCTTTGTCAGGCCTGGAGCTGGGACTGAGCTTGGCACCCTCTGAACCAGGGACAGGGGGATGAGGGGTGGGTAGCTCCCTAAAGAAAATGGGGTTGGAGAGTGCCAAACTGGCTGAAACCCTGGCTCCTTCCTGTGCATCTTGTGACCTGGCAGCTGGCAGAGAGGCAAATGCAGAGGTCGGGGCTGGGCTTGTGGGGTACAGACGCGGCACTGGAAGGCCTCTAGGATCCTGGTAGCAGACACAGTGTGGGTATGCTGCTGCTCTGTCCCAGAGCCCTCCAGCATCCCTTTGACATCATTTATTGCCTGGCATAGGCGCATTAGTTCACATTTGTCAAGTGGCACCTGTGCGTTGTGTTGGCAAGAAGTCTGCTTAGGGAAACCTGGAAGTCTGGTTGGAGACCCCTCTGACCCCCACCTGCTCCCTTGTAGCCCCTGGGTCTCGTGCATGCCAGTCACCCCAGTGTTTACCTTGGCTGTACACAGTGAATTGGACCCCACCGTGCCGAGGCTTCAGGGAGGATGGTGGGGAATGTCACCATCAGTGGGCTGCCTGGCTGTGGACTGTCGCCCCAAGGTTAAGACCAGAGTCTGTCCTGCTTCTGCAGGAGTGGGATGGTGTCTGTTTGGTCATCTTGGTGTTGTCCCTTTCTCTCCACCTCAGTCACTACCCACCTGGTCTCCCCATGGCCACCCTCACTCTCCCTTCCCCAAACTGTTTACTTTCAAGCTAAACCAACCCCAGGCATCCCGTTGCCTTTTATGACATTTCCCCAGCAAGTCAGCATGCCCACCGCCTGCCCCCACCCCCATTACCCCACAAGCTGTGCCTTCAAGCTGCTGCTGCTCTGCCTTCCAGCTCTTCTTGAGACCCCAGCACAGCCCCCTCTTCTCGTGGACCTCACCTGGACTCCAGAGCAGACCGGGTCAATGCCCAGGCGGAGTGCCTTCGTCATGATCACAGGCAGTGCATGCTTCCTGGCTAATGTCTGGCTCCCCACAATAGGGGGGGCCCTGCGAAAGCAAGGCTCTGCCCAAATCCTGCTCACCGCGGAGGCACCAGTGTGCGGCCCGCAGCAAGCACTCATCAGAGTCACAGCGGCTCTTGCTTGGCCTCCACGCTGGGCCCTCAGTGCCCTGAATGGTGAAAGAGGCCCTGAGAGCACCCCCAGGGTTCATCAAAGTACATGCAGGCCCAACGCCATGAGGCAGGTGTGGTCTGCACCTCCTCGTGGGGTCGAGGCAGTCCTCATCTGTGCTTCCCATGGAGGCAGCAGGGCCTCCTAGGCTATCACCCACTCTGGGACTGAGTGGCACAGGGCTGTGGATCTGGCTGCCTCTGGGTAGGAGACAGATGGTGTTGCATGGGCATTACAGGCTGCCTTGCTCTTGTCCCATCAAGGGACAGAACACCCCAGAGTGTTTCTTCCTTCAACAGCCGCGGTGCAAGATGAACTCTCAGACCTCTAGCAACTCCAGACATCCTTTCCTCCCTACCAGCACTCACTTAGAGATCCAGGTTGAGCGTTGGGATTGTTCTACCAGAACTGTCTCTGCAAAGAGCATAAGCAACATGGCCCTTTTTGGTTGCCCTCTGGCCTGTAAACTTTAAAAAGCTAGATTAGTCTCTTAACATTTGCAACTCAGGAAGTGCCACGTAAAAAGCCAGTGTCTGTGCGCCACATTCCTGCAAGGCCGTGGTTGATGGCGCCAAATAGCGCTGCCACGCTCTCCACTGCTCTCCCACTCCCATTTACACGCCCAGTCTCAATGAGTCTTGAAAGCTCCTTATCGACGATAAATGCATACAGCAGAGGGCACACGTCACATCATTCTGGGTGTGTTTCACAAACCCAGCACACCTGTGCATCCAAGCATCCAAGTCAAGATGCTGTTCTAAGTGATTTGATGTTTTCTGGAGTTACTAGTTTTATTTATATATATGTTTAACATATTACAAACAAATGTAGCTTTGTTTACTGTATGCATATAGTGTTGGGGGGAAAAAAACTAATTTTTCTTTTTGCAGAAAAGCCTGCCATTGCTCCGCCCGTCTTTGTGTTTCAGAAGGATAAAGGACAAAAGGTAAGGGGCTGGTACGTTCTCTCTTCACTTCGTTACTCTGATTTGTTCTCTCTTCACTGAGAGTCTCTTTTCCAGGTCGCGTTGCCAAGGCCACTTCTGCCCACAGACGGGGAGACCTAAGCAGAGGCCTTTACACCTTCACGTTGAGTTTGGAGGGAAAAGGCCTGGTGGCTTTAGATTACCGTGGAGAGAGGTTAGGATGGGTCTGTTGTGGAAAGAGCTCAGAGAGTTTATTGAAACAGTGTTAGAAAGCTTCCTCCTAATTCCTGATGATTTGTTTGAAAAATGCCACTGTACCTTAGGAAAACCAGTAGCAGAGGGACAGTAGGGGGCAAAGGGAGGAAGGAAGGTGGGGAGGAAGTCAGGGAGGGAGGGAAAGGAGGAGAGCAATGGTGGTTACAGGGGAAACAAGACCTTCAAGACTGGATTCATTGGCCCTAACCAACTTGGCATACGTGCATTTACAGTAATTGTTCATTTGTTTGCATTATATATTTATACCCTGTGTCCATGAGGCTGCTTCTCCCTTGGATTCAGGGTGTCTGGGTCGCAGTGTGGTTGGAAGTACCTCGCCTGATTCATGGCGATGAGCTGGCAGCCTGTGGAAGGTCTGATTGGCGCAGCAGCAGGGTTCTGTGATAAGACAACGATGGATGCTGTTTACCTTGAAGCCATCGGCTTCTCTCACTGACAGATCAGTGTGGAAGGTCAGAGTTGCGTCAGAAGTTAGTCGGTGGTGCTGTGTGGCAGTGACTCCTCAGCTTGCATGGGGACCCCCACTGTTTATCCAGAAATAATGTGTGGTCCCTCCGCACTGATGCCCAGTGGCGGTACTCCCCACCTCACACCCATTGCAACATGTTAGAGTGACCAAGTGCTGTGCTATTTCGGTGTGTTTTGAGGATGTCTGCATCTTGTTGGTGATAACAGCCTTTGAGAATCTCATCAACTCCATTCTCCTGTGGCTTCTGTCCCCTCACAGGTGACCAGCTCCCAGGCTGGAAGCCGCTCTCATGATCTGGGACTCACGGCTGCTGGTCTTAGGTCCTGTCCCGAAGCCAGCATTTATCTTGATGTGGCCCAGTTTTCCTGAGCAATATTCAAGTGCTCTGTGGGGGTCGGGTGTGTGTGTTTGGGGGGATTGGGGAGGAGGGAAAATGATTGTCCTAAACCTCCCCCAACACACCCCTCCCAGGATGCCTGTGTGTTAGCCTGGACTTATTTACTAATTTGTGAAACTTTCCCATTGTTACTTTTTTTGCTGAAGAAGAAATCCAGAAACATATGAAAACTTTCTTCTAGTTTTGTTTTGGTTCTCCAGGTATTTCCAAGATAAATCTGCCTCTGCTATCTCCTCTCCCTTGGGCCCTGACAAGTACAGCTTAATGACGTGGTTTTATGATTTGTCTTTTGGAGGTTCCTTCAGTACGAAAGGACTGGTGCATTTCTCTAGTTTTAGAGAATAGTAAAGGCTCAGGACTTTACTATTGTTGGAGCTCTGTTGGAAATGTTATAGTCATTCCTGAGGTGTTCAGTAAAATCAGGATTTTCTAGAATTTTACGTTATGATTATCTTTTGAACCATTTTTAGTTTAAAACAAAGGTTAGCAAATTAAGGCACAGCACTGTCACCTGTGCTTTTTTTGTTTTGTTTTGTTTTTTGCTGCTGTTGTTTTATATGTTTATGTTTTTATCTTTGAGAGACGGAGTCTTACTCTTTGGCCTAGGCTGGATTGCAGGATCGTGATCACAGTTCACTGCAATCTGAGATTCCTGGCTTCAAGCAATCCTTCCGCCTCAGCCTTCTGAGTAGCTGGGACTACAGGCACCACCACCGCACCTGGCTAATTAAAAATAAATTTTTTTTTTTTTTTTAGAGATGATGTCTTGCTATGTTGCTCAGGCTGGTCTCAAACTTATAGCTTCAATTAGTTCTCCTGACCCAGCCTTCCAAAGTGCTAGGATTGTGGGCATAAGCCAACAAGAACAGAACCACAGCAATCCCCTTTGCAGTAGCCTGTGGCTGATACAGCAGTAGTATTTGGACAAAGACCATGTGGCCTGCAGAGCCTTAAGATATTTAGTATCTGACCCTTTGCAGAAAACAGCTTGCCAACCCCTGGTTTAAAACAAATGATAGAAATCAATAATTCTTTAAATCCGAAGACTTTAGGGCAACCAGCAAGATGAAACAGTAACATGTAATATTTGCTCAGATGAATTTAAAGTGCTTTTAAAGTCACTACCTGCTGCATCAGTAATGTTTTCACAGCTAAGGGGGTTTCGTTGCTTTGTGATTTGCAGGCTAATTTGCATGTATGATCTTCAAGGGGTCTATGCCAATTACGTAAACATGTTGGAGTTGAACCGGAAGGCTAGCTAGGAAGGCATTTTTAAAAATGCCAAGTAGGCCAGGCGTGATGGCTCACACCTGTAATCCCAGCACTTTGGGAAGCCGAGGCGGACAGATCACAAGGTCAAGAGTTCGAGACCAGCCTGACCAACATGGTGAAGCCCCATCTCTACTAGAAATACAAAAAATTAGCCAGGCGTGATGGCAGATGCCTGTAATCCCAGGTACTCAGAGGCTGAGGCAGGAGAATCGCTTGACTCCGGGAGGCAGAGGCTGCAGTGAACCGAGATCGCACTGCTGCACTCCAGCCTGGTCGACAGAGTGAGACTCCATCTCAAAAAAAATAAAAATGAAAATTAAAAATAAAATGCCAAATATAGGTCTTATCAGAATATTGACTCACAGCCATTCTAAATGGACTTCTAAAAATAACTGCCCTCCAGCCTTGGGAGTCGGGCTGCCCACTTCTGTCACTCGCACTTCTGTGGCACCGTCGCCGGAGAGGCATGTGGGAAACCTCTGTGTTGAGGCCAGGAGCGGGAGGAGTCTTTGTGGGTGTCCGCTTCCCTGTCGGAGGACAGTGTCCACATGGCTCTGGAGTCCTTCCTGCCACTCGGGAGTGAGGTGGAAAGTAAACACACAGGGCGGGCGGCTGGCTTTGTTTCTCCTTGGCTTTCTGGTTCAGGGCCTGCAGGGAGCAGCTGCAGTATGTGTCAGAAGTGAGGGTTTGAGAGCCCTCCTGGTTTCGTTCTCTCTTGCGGAGGTCATCAACCCATCCCTGTCTTGCTCTCTAGAAGCCGAGCTTGGAGCGAGCTGTCAGAGCTGCTGCCGTTGTTTTTCTGAGGAGGTTCCCCACCCCCCACTCTTTTTGCTTCAACATTTTATTTTGAAAATTTTCAAATCCTTGGAAAAGAGTGACACTGCAAACACTTGGGTATCCTGCACCTGGCTTCGCCGTTAACATTGCTGCCCTCAACTGGGAATCCTGCCCCTGGCTTCCCTGTTAACACTGCTGGCCTCCGCTCTGATACTGGAAGTTAAGCCCATGTGACATTTCTGCCCTGAATTCTTCCACGGGTATCTCATAGGGATCAGGCCATTCTGCATGGTCTCACTACCATGTTACTCCTACGAAACGTTAATTCAGTAATATCCTCCAATATACAGTCCTCGTTTTAAATTGTCCCCCAGATGTTACTTATAGTGACTTTAACAACTTCTTGATCTCCAAAGATCAAGAGGTCTCATCAACTGTGGGACCAGCTGACTTACCTTTCAGTAAACAAGATCTCAGACCACCCTATGGGGTGCAAGTAAAAGAGCCCCTTCCTCTCCACCATCTGCCCTCACACCATTCAAAGGAGACAGCTCTGTATGCTCAGGTTTTATTGCTGAATCATGATTCAACATGATTTGGAGTTGAAAAGAAAGACATGAAGCTGCCAGCCCAGGAGTTAATTTTGTTTTTGTTCAGTGGCAGAGCCACACAGCGGTTTTCTGTGGGCCCCATTGATGTGCCAGATTGCACTTCAGCACACTGCAGATTGGGACCGTGGCCTGCGTGTGGGTGCTGGTGGCATCACTTAACCTTGGGTGAGGTTGCCAAATCCTATTGTTCCAGGGCAGAAAAAGCCATGTGTGGTTTTAATTGTAGTCCTAGCGCCTAAAATGAAGCCATGGCCAGATTGGCAGCACAGGGATGTTGCTTACTGCCTTTCCATGCCGGGGCTTCCTGGGGAGGGCTCTGCTGTCTCGGCGAAATGCCTGCATTTACATGCACCAGTGTTTCCGGGGCAAAAATGAAACTTTTCCTTCTTAACTGTCTTGGATGGAGGTAGAGTTCTTTCTTTTTCTTTTTAATGTGAAGAGAACTTAAATATCCTTATGTGGGCTGTTCCATTATTTGTAAAGACTAAACATTTCTTTCAGTTGCTCTCTCTCCAGAGCGTTTGTTAATCTGAAGTGGGGAGGCTTTGAGGTTGTACTAGCAGAATAATGCCCATTTGGTAAAAAGACAGAAGGCAGTTACAGAAATGCTATTTAGCAGAAAGTACAGTATCACTGAAAATGTGGTCGTAGCGTGTTTAGACCTGCTTTTGAGGCTTACTGTTGTTGTGATGACCTTAGCCCTGGTGCACGTGGTTTTCGCCAGCCATGTGTATTTTAGGATGAGGTCAAAGGCTGGCAAAATCTTGATGTCTGATTTTACCAGACATGTTGAAAACCTCCAGGCTTCACCTTGGTTCTTTAGAGCTCACGCTTCCTGCCCAGGAGAAATGCTAGGACCTGAGTAGAAAATTCTGGAATGACGTTGTTAATTCTCCCATCTGAGAGAGGAAGTGATGTAGTACTTCTCAACAAACTCATCTTAACCGAAGATGACGAATTTGATCCTGTTTTGATGTCTCGATTTCCATGTTTGTGACTTACTTCTTGGGCCTCCTGTTTAGCATTTTGAATTACCATGAGGGTGTTCGAATATTTACATTTCAAAAGCAGGGACTTCAAAAAATTCAAGAGGTTCTAAGTAGAGATAGGCAGTGCCTCACAGAGCTCTGGGTTTAATTTTTCTCTTGTGAGGTGTTAAGTCTCTCCCCATAAAGTAGCAACAGACATGGGTGGCTGGACCAACCACGGTGCCCTGTACAGGTTTAGAGAGCGGCTGGTCTGTGGATCTGCCCTGGATACAAAGAGGCAACAGTGTCCCCTTGATTACTTTTGAGATGTGAAGATTGCTTTTGCTTTCCTAGGAATTTGTGGACATTCTCCTACATCCTCTTTGTGTAGCTCCTTTCATCCTCCTAGATCACTACTTTTTAAGTAGTGCCCAAACCCCGTCTAAAGAGGTCAGCCACTTCACATCCAGAAGAAACACATCCACATCCACAGGGAGACGGGGTAGCCCTGTAGTCATTTAGGTCGCTGAGTGCGAGAAATGGCTCCATGTCGTTGTATAATGCCAAGAGGGAGGTTTGGGGACTGGAGCCTGTCTGTTTTAGGATGCCAGGTGTTTAACCCATTTCTCAAGAAAAGTCTTGGAGTTATGGCCACAGAGCTCTCAGCCCATGGAAGCCCTGCTGGAGTCCCAAGAACCACCTTAAAGGATACCGGGTGTTGTACTCTGGGGAGGAAGACCCAGGACCAGCTGCTCTCACCTTGGCAGCTTTCCAGATGAGCCCTTGCCCAAGGTGTTGAGGATGCACCTGGGAGAATCCTAGGCCAAGGGGCACTGCGGATGGGCCCCCCCCCTTCAGCTGAACTACCTGCCTGCCAGTGATGCAAAAACCAGCTCTCGGTGTCCATGTCACCCCACACCTGCACTCACTGAGGTGGGAAAGCGCTTTCTGCATCCTGGGTGTAAGCAGAACAAATGGAAAGTGCTAGAAGAACTGTAGCGAGAGACAGAAGCCCTTGACCCCCGCCTCCCTGGTTTCTCCCAAACTGTGGGGTTCCAGGCCCACCTCCCCCTTTCCTGAAGCACAGAAATGGTGCTGATGGCTGGCTCCCCCACTTCAGTATTTTTGAGATCCTGAAAGGGTTTAAATCTTTTGCATGATCATCCCTGTTCCTTGATCACCAAGGCCCATAAGCCAAGTAGCTCCTTATCAGGCAGCCCATAGTTTTGGAAACGAGGGTCCTGCTTCTCATACATTGTAGAGCCCCTTGCAGAGTCACATGGCACCTAGTCCACTCTCACTTTCCCTTCCGTCAGCCAGGAGAGCCGGTTTTGCTGAGTAGCACGTGCCTGCTCTCCCCACCTTCCTCCCAGGCGCAGGAGCTGCTTGAGCCAGCTCCAGCCTCTGACCCCTGCCCGCCCTTCCTGCTGTGTGGTGCAGCCTTTATTCACATTGAAGGAAAATTGTCTTTTTTGCTCCCAGTCCCCTGCAGAGCAAAAAGACTTGTCGGATTCGGGAGAGGAGCCTCGGGGGGAGGCTGAGGCCCCCCACCATGGCACGGGTCACCCCGAGTCAGCTGGCGAGCATGCCCTAGAACCTCCTGCCCCTGCTGGCGCCTCAGCCAGCACTCCTCCGCCTCCCGCTCCTGAAGCCCAGCTTCCTCCTTTTCCGCGAGAACTGGCAGGGGTAAGTCCACACCTACTCGGCACTCCTACTGCCCAGGGGGAGCCCAACCCAGACCAGCCCCTTTCCCTTCGGGTCCCTCAGATCCTGGCCCTAGCTAATTGTAAGCAGCTAATGGTAACTTAAAAGATGACAAGGATTTCTTCCAACTCCCTTTAATTCATGCTGCTGAAAAGTCAGGGAAGATCGAATCCCCTTTTAGCCTTTTCTAAATTGGGGGAATATATACCCACAGCAAGAGGTGAATCGTGTTTCTCGAAAAAGACATGAGGGGTCAGGAGGAATTGAGTCGTGTGAAGTAGAACCTTCCAAACCTGATTTGACCCCTTCACCCTCCTTCCATTTTTCTTTTTCTTGTTTCCCTGAATGTGGGCATTCAAGTTTAGCGTCTTAGAAACCCAAGAAGCTAAGGCTTCCTTTGATATCTAGGAAGAGGCACTCTCCAACACAGATGACTTTGCAAGACTGATTGTGTTTGGACTGTGGTTAAGGCGGTGAACTGATTGTCTTCAATCAAAGCAGGAAGAAGAAAAGACTCTTCCTTTGAATCCAGAAGGAATCCCCTGAGCCCTTTATCTTTGTATTAAGAAGCCTTTTGAAGATTATAGGTGGAGAAGATTGTGAACTCTCAAGAACAAGAAATGTCTTGGGTTTTTGAAGTTTGATAAATTGGGAAAGGTAAACATTATCCTACATTCAGGATTGAAAACTCCATCCTCTAGGTAACTCATGACAGAAGACCCCCATTCTCAGGACAGGGAAAAAGGACTCTTAACAAGAAAAGAAGGGACCCAGCTCTACCTGCCTGAGCACTAGGCAGCCTTCCAGGCTAGTATGGTCCCAAACCTTACCCCAGACCTCAGCGTTCCTTCTAGCACATACCAGTCCCCAGTTTTTAAGGAAATTATTAACATTCAGCTACAGCCACCAAACCCCAGGACACTTAGGAAACACTATTCAGCCAGGGGTGGGTTGGAGTCCTGTGTTAACATTTTGGAGGAGTCAGTGTGTGATGGAAAAAGAAGCAACAGTCTTTACTTGTGCCAGAGGCTATGGGGAGGGGGTAACGGCGGTCGTGGCCTTTGTGACACAAAAGTGGGTTTGGGGTAGTGAGACAGGAGCCACGGGAAGGAGTCCAGCCAGGAGGCGCTTGTCCTACAGTGCACTGGGATTACAGCCCTCCCACAAGCTCATGTGACAGCCACCAGAGCGAGAATTAGGAGGTGGCTGCACCCTTCTTTTGTTGGCAGAGCAGCTGCTGGAAACTTCTCCTGAATCGGGTATGGTGAGTTACTGCATCTCTGGTCCTTGAGAGCACAGGAAATGGTGTTCTCAGGTTTCCATCTTCAGCCCTCTGGGAACAGATGGTCTTTAGGGTCCACCCCAGAGGCCTTCCACAGGTGCCTGGGTTTGAAAAACGCAGCCCACATAGAACTCTCCAGCTGCAGAGGTGATGGTTTCTAGAATGAGAGTAGCAAACAAGTGGATCACAGAGTTTTTGTGACAGCAGGTGCTCTTCAAGAGCGCACGCGCTGTTCTGTGCCCTGTGTACTTCTCAACAGAGGCTTGTGCGGGAGTGTCCGGAGGGGCCTTACCTCATCCAGATGTTCATCTCTTTGGCCTGGCCAGCCCAGGTAGATCTCAGCATCCTAATTCTCATGGACTTTGGGTCTGAGGCTCTGATCCTAAGAAATTCAAGCAGTCCCCCACACTGGCAGGGGGAAGGTGAAACTGTATGGCAGGGAGCCTTGGGGTGAGCTGGGGGTCACCGTGGGAGAGCCAGGATTGGGGGCTGCGCGGAGCAGTGTGTAAATGTTCCAGTGTAGCTCTGGTGGCCATGCGCATAACATGCACCTTATAGTTTTAGCATTTGTAACTTTCGGACACCCACTTTCAGGAACCCCAGGAGAGCCATCGTCAAGCCCCTTGTGACAGCTCTGAGCCAACCAGGGCTCCTTCCCTCGGGCTGTCTGCAGAGAGCACCCTGACTGGTTGCTGAGGGCTCCTGTTAATTGGCTTTCTCTACTAATTGGGCCTGCTCAGAGCAAAGTAAACTATTTTAGGTTACTTAGGCCATAGATCAAGTCAGATGGAACCCGATGCCAGCTGCTTCTTGGCCTGAGACTTTAATTTGGGTCTCACTCTGTATCACACTGGCGTTCAGGAAACCGCCCCCATGTTACCCGGCAGGTCTCATCCATCACGTATAGTCTGTTCACTTTATTCCACAGTCCCTGGGGGGAATGTAAAGCTGAGAGTTCTTGATAAATTGTGGCTCGCTGAATTGTTGCTTGTAAAGGGCCCTTATCATCTTTCAGTCTCGTCAGAACCCTGGCCGTGGAAGAGTCAGTACCAGGAAAAAGTCTCTATATATCAGACTTCCTGGCTTCAGAAGACGGTCTGAAGAAGATCAAACCACATCCCGATTAAGTTCTCTGTTTCATGCGGAGAAAGCAGGCAGCTCTGGGCACTCACTCTGAACCTGGTGGAATTGTACTGGACTGAAGCTCCCTGCCAAGGACCTGCTGAGCTTCAGATATGTTTATTATACCCACCAGGGAGCTTAAGGAGGTTCTGGAATGAATCCCTCTGGCCAGTGTCCCCCACCTTCTAGTCCCTGCACAGGATTTGGCCCTCAGCACCCCGCAACATTCAGACCTTTGGAAGCCCCCTCTCACTGGCTTTTCTCAGGGCCTGCCCTTTTGACAGGAATTTCTCAGCTGGTTGCCTCTGCCACTGAATAAAAAGCATTGAACTGGCCCATCATTTATTTTGTATCCCAGCCATCCAGCCATGACCAGCCAGGTTTTCTAACTTGTCAGACTCACTGAGACCCTGGTACGCCTCTTGGTTGCCACAGTTTTATAGAGGGAATTTATCTCTTTTTTTGACATGGAGTCTCGCTCTGTCGCCCAGGCTGGAGTGCAGTGGCCTGATCGCCGCTCACTGCAAGCTCCACCTCCCGGGGTTCACGCCATTCTCCTGCCTCAGCCTCCTGAGTAGCTGGGACTACAGGTGTCTGCCACCGTGCCCAGCTAATTTTTTTTTAGTATTTTTAGTAGATACGGGGTTTCACCATGTTATCCCGGATGGTCTCGATCTCCTGACCTCGTGATCCGCCGACCTCGGCCTCCCAAAGTGCTAGGATCACAGGTGTGAGCTACCGCGCCCAGCCATCTAGAGGGAATTTATCTGATATGGCCTTGCTTTCTGGTCTTTCCTAGGGGACCAGGTAGACAGTGCCGTTCCTCCCTGCTTCTTCCTTGTTGGTCTTTGTGTCTGGAGTCGGCTTCTGAAACTGTCCCTTTCCCTGGGCCGCCTTGGCAGCCGTGTCCTCCTTGAGGCCACACCAGACAGTCTGACAAGATCCGTGTTTTTTGGACAGGGCAGTTCTTAATAAATGTGACAACCACGATTTTCACTGTTTCATTCCTTATGCAACAAACAAACTTCCCACCCCTGTATTCCCATTCCAGATGGGATGTGCCCCCCGTCTTGTGTTTAGCGACAGGGACTCATGCGCCTCACAGAATTGAGCTACTTCCCGCAAGCTCCCAATGGCTCCTGGTGGGGAGCTTGCTGCGCCGCCAGCCCCTACCCCGCTGGCAGGGACGCAGGGCACAGGGTCAGCACTCACAGTGCTCACTCCTGAGCAGCCTGCAGCCCGAGCCGCGGGAGGACTGCTTCACCTTCTCTGAGCCTGCTCCGTTCGCTTCTGCTGTCCCAATGCCAGAAAGAAATCAAAGGGCCCTCTGGTCTTCTTTCTCTTCTGCTTCCTTATGATTACTCTGGGACGCTGTCATCATGGTGTTGAAATGGGTGCTGACCCAGCGTTCCCGGGTGTCATCCTGAAGCCCTGCCCCTCGCAGCGGTGGAGTCTAGTTTGGGAAAAGCGGAGGAGGAGGAGGAAATGGGGCTCTTGTGTCCTGCTTCTGTCCTCACCCCTCCCCGTTAAGCTCGCGTCCTCAGAGCTCGCTCTTTTGTTTGTTTGTTTTTTTTCTCTCTCTTTTCTTTTTTTGAGACAAAGTCTCACTCTGTTGCCGGGGCTGGAGTGCAGTGGCCCTATCTCAGCTCACTGCAAGCTCCGCCTCCCGGGTTCAAGCGATTCTTCTGACCCAGTCTCCTGAGTAGCTGGGATTACAGGCATGCACCACCATGCCTGGCTACTTTTTGTATTTTTAGTAGAGACGGGGTTTCTCTATGTTGGCCAGGTTGGTCTCGAACCCCTGACCTCAGGTGATCCACCCGCCTAGGCCTCCCAAAGTGCTGGGATTACAGGCGTGAGCCACTGTTCCTGGTCTGGAGCTTGCTCTTAAAATCCTCCTGAGCTCTGGTTGCAGACCTCTGGGCGCTGACCCCGAGTGTGTCCCAGGCATTGTTTGGGACCAACTCCTGAGGACCCACTGCCTTGTTTGGGATGAGGGGTGGCCCCAGACTGCCTTGACACCAAACAGGTCCAGATTCCTGGGCTGCTGACTCCAGGAAATGGAAAATGTGGAGCTGGCATTGGCTGTGTGCAGGGCTGGGTGGCTCAAAGGAGGTTCCTTCACCCCAAACCTTTTCCTGCTTTGGAGAAGACAGCACAAGCCAGCTGGACAGCAAGTTCCAACGTCTCCTGAGAGGAAAGGCCCTCCATCCCAGCAAGGCACAGGGTGTGGAGGCCTGGACGGGGACAGAAGGCAGGCGGTGCCTCACTGGCCAGTGGGTTAGGATTCAAGAAGAGCTCTGTCCACAGGCACGCATTCCGTCGTCTTGCTTCCCTCCGCTGGGTCTTAGTGGAGAGTTGCTGGCAGGAGGTTCCCCTGTTGGAATCTTCCTGTGTTGTCCTTCCCAGGCCTTGGCTTCCCAGCCTTTCCAGGACCAAGAGGCCCCCCACTTTGCTTCAGGCAGGTTCTTAGAAGAGATTTGGGGCACGGATTTGAGGGTCTCCTGAGGTCAGGGGTCAGACAGCATCTGAATCTTGTCTGTCTAGTCACCCATTCTTCTCAGGGTCACTGAAGGGGGACACGGTGGAGGACACAGCCTCCACCCATGCAGCAAGTCCTCAGCAAGCACCTTCTGTGCAGGTGTCCCGGGTGTCAGGTGAATGAACTGTGTTGTAGGAGACACCTCTGAAATCATCTCCCTCTGTGATAGAACAAAACAGGGTAGCTCCCGAGAGGGGCTGGGATAGGGAGTGAGTACGTGCTTACCCTGGAGGTGGTGCTCACAGCATCTCAGACACGCAGGGACAGGGAGGGAGGGCGCCTACGGAGGAGCAGCACTCAGTGAGGCAGAAGCAACCAACATGTTCAGAAAACAGGAGGCCACATGGCCAGAGCCTGGTGGCAGAGGGGACTCTGTGCCTGAGGAGGCTACCAAGGCAGGAGGGAAAGGTACGTTCTCCAGGATCTAGAGCTAATGGGACTTGCTGGCAGGTTGGAGGTGGTGGGTGAAGGGGAGGATGAGTCCAGAATGCCTGGGGACACCACAGTGTTCCTGGGGCTGCGCCTAGAGCCACGAGGCGAGGAGACCCCAGGAGACTGTTGGGAGCCCTGGGGCCACACTCTTGACCTGGGCATGCTGCTCTAGAGAGAGCATCCATGGCATCCACGATCCCTGAGAGGCATGGGGTATCGTGAAAAGAGCCCCCAAAATGCGCAAAGCAAAAACGGACAGAACTGAAGGGCATAATAGTCGAATCAGCCGTAAGAGTTGGAGACTTAGTACCCCACGTTGAGTAATGGATAGAACAAGATCAGTGAGGAGCTGGAGACTCAGTGCCTCATGTTGAGTAATGGATAGAATATCTAGACAGGATCAGTAAGGAAGCAGGACTTGAGCAACACAAAAACCAACCAGACCTAATAGACATATAGGACACCCCACCCAAACAGCGGGGTACATGGCCTTCTCAAGTGCACATGGAAAATTCTGAATGGGAGACCATTTGTTAGGTCACCAAACACATCTCAAATTTTAAAGGATTGAAATATGGGGTATGTGCTGCAATCACAGGAGATAAAATTGAAAATCAGAAACAGGGAAACTGGGAAATTGACACGTGAAAATCAACCTAGATAACCACTGAGCCAGAGAGTTAGGTGTGGAGGCAGCAGGAGAAACATCCCGTGCAGGGGTGAGGAGACATGAGGGAGCTCGGGGACCAGCTGCCTCCGTAAGGCCAGACTCAGGTCTTCTCCGGCTTCTCCATAGGCTGCAGGGGGCCTGGGATGCAGTGTCTTTTTGTTGAACAAATGCTAAAGGGGCTTCTACCGTGAGGATCAGTTCCTTCCTAAGTCTAGTGGGGTCCCTGACACAACTCCCAGGATCAGAATAAGCCACAGAGAAAGACTATAAGGAGCCTGGAGGTCATCTCACCAAGGGGTTCGTTCTAGCCTGAGGGAAAAGGAGGATGTCACTAGATGAGAGAGCAGGTTGTCTACAGAGGCCAGGGAGGATATGGCCATCTCCTGGTCCCAGAAGTCATTTAGGAAGGGACAGATCCCCCAGGACCAGGGAGGACACCATGTAAGGGTTTTGGTACAGTTGAAATGCTCGTTGGATTAAAAGGGGAGAGAAAAGCCTAGAGCCACAGGATGGGACTTGGGGGCAGGGATGTCCTGGGCCTGCTGTTAGAAATGGATGGGAGGACAGGTAAGGCCAGGGAAGCCAGAGGTGAGGCAAACAGTGCGGTGTCCGAGGAGATCGGGCTGTGCCGAGGCAGCTGGCCTCAGACGGGGACCTGCACAGAGCATTTGGAGGCCAAAGCCAGCCTGCGGGGCTCTGGAGGGCGTGGATTACCCAGAGGGCAAGGAGGCTGTGTTAGGTGTCGTTTCTCAGAGCTGCCTGCACTGGGAGGCTGATGTAAGGGCCCGTTAAGGGTGGTAGCTGGCTCAGGCATGAGATGCCCAGGCTCATCACGAGATGAACAAAGGTTTTGGCAGCCCGGGTGGGCAGATGCTGCTTCTCTTTGTTTCTGTCACCTTTGCTAAGTATGAGGGTGAACAATAGCTGGAACCTGTACCCACCCCACAGATGTCACCCAAGAAGAGGGATGCCAAGGTGGTGACAGCTGAGCACTATCAGATGCAACCCCAGGCTCTGGCATCTCTAGAAAGGTTCCCAGTCCAGGTCTCTCGCCTCCTGGCTGCACCCAGGACTCACTCCACACCCCTGACTCCCTGTTCATGCCTGCCTTGAACTCGAAAGCCCTGCCCCCAGCGTAGCCTCAGGGTTTTACATCAGTTGGGAGTTTGGTCTCATCAGGTGTGGGTCACGAGCATTGTAATCATCTGCTCCCAGCGCCAGGCTGAGCACCTTACCTGCCCTGCCTGTCGCCTCATGATCCCCGTTTTCCGGGTGAGGAGACCGAAGCCTGGCCGAGGTAAGGTTTCACCCCGAGAAAATGGTAGAGCCAGAATAAACTTGACAGTTCTTGCCTTGAAGAGGCAGCAGGGACTAAGCAGCCTCTGCGCCCCCCGTGCTCTTGTCCTGGCCAGAGTTGGTACTGACTCTAGGGCCAGGCTGCTTGATGGCATCGCGTTTTGGACTCAGTGGTATTTTCACAATTGCCCCAGTGACTCATAGAACCCACTGTTGTGTTACAAGGATTTTGTGTTTCCCACGCACTTTGATGATGTCATCTTGTGGGGATAGTGATAATCAGCCCTCACTCGTACAGTCCCCTGGGACTATTTCCAAAGCCGTCTCAGAACACGGGCCTCAAGCAAGCAGCTCAGGCTTGCTTTTCCCACACAAACCCATGTTGTCAGCTCACATGGGAGGCGAAAGTCCAGGGTAGGGTTTTTTCTGACTGTCGTGAACGAATTATGTGACTTCAAGTCAACGTTCTCTGGGTTCTCACTGCCACACGCTCCAGTCCTGGGCCTGTAAGCTAAGATGATGTTTACATTTTTAAAGGATTATAAAAGCAAAAACAAAGAAGAATATATGACAGAGACCAAAAGTGGCCCACAAAGCCAGCAGTACCAACAGTCTGGCCCTTTATGGGAAAATGCGCCACCCGGACTTAAAGGGGGTCTCCCTTGGCTCCTGTGCTCTTCGGTTTTATTTATTGCAGTTTGCTTTCCCAGGCCCCTCTGCAGTTTGCAAAGCACTTTCACATGCATCATCTCCCGTGAGCCCCAGCAGCTTGTCGAGGCAGACGGGCCTCATTTGGCTAAACTTGACCTCTGAGGAACATGTTTGAAAATAAGAAAATTGGTTCTTCTGCTTGCTCTTGCGGGGAGTATGCCAGGAGGAGCGGCACCCACTCATCGCTGTGCTTTTGGCTGCTACATTCTGAGACAGGACATAAATGAGGGATTGTGTTGCAGGAGAGGATAAACACTACTCATTTTAAGTTTTGAGGGATTTTGTTTTGTTTTGTTTTGTTTGAGATGAGATGTGTCCTTCAGGCTGGAGTGCAGTGGCATGGTCATAGCTCACTGCAGCCTCAGACCCCTGGGCTCAACTGATCCTCCTGCCTCAGCCTCCCGGGGAGCTGGGGCTACAAGCATTCACCGCCGTGCCCAACCAATTTTTGTGTGGTTGGGTTTTTTTTTTTTTTTTTTTTTTTTTTTTTTTTTGAGATGGAGCCTCGCTTTGTCGCCCAGGCTGGAGTGCAGTGGCACGATCTCGGCTCACTGCAAGCTCCGCCTCCCGGGTTCCTGCCATTGTCTTGCCTCAGCCTCCCAAGTAGCTGGGACTACAGGCGCCCACCACCACACTCAGCTAATTTTTTGTATTTTTAGTAGAGACAGGATTTCACCATGTTAGCCAGGATGGTCTCGATCTCCTGACCTCGTGATCCGCCCTCCTCGGCCTCCCAAAGTTGTGGGATTACAGGCGTGAGCCACCGTGCCCGGCCTGGTTTTTTATAAAGACAGATTCTTGCCATGTTTCCCAGGCTGGTCTCAAACTCCTGGGCTCAAGCGATTCTTCTGCTTCAGCCTCCCAAAGTGTGCTGGGATTACAGGCGTGAGCCACTGTGCCCAGCCCATTTTAAGTCTTTTTTTTTTTTTTTGGAGACAGAGTCTCCCTGTGTGGCCCAGGCTGGAGTGCAATGGCATGATCTCAGCTCACTGCAATCTCTGCCTCCCGGGCTCAAGCCATTCTTGTGCCTCAGCCTGTAGCTGAGATTACAGGCGTGCGCCACCACGCCCAGCTACTTTTTTTTGTGTTTTGAGTAGAGACAGGGTTTCATCATGTTGGTCAGGCTGGTCATGAACCCATTTTAAGTCTTGGTTGCTAGTTGTTCACACTCTAAAGCTAAAGTTTGTGGAATAGGGAATTCTTCAGGTCCCTCCCCTCAACCTGTGACTGGGCTTTGTCTTTGATGGTTCTGTTCTAAACGCTTCACAAGCGGGCTTTGGTCCAAAACATCCAAACTCTTGCTTGCTCTGGAAATAACGGCCCACCCTGAGACAAGGATGTGCACGGTAGAATGTTCCAGGGCTAGGAAGGGAAACCATTCCTATCCGGTGTGATGCGACCGTTTTACACAAGTCCTCTGCCTCAAGGGTGGAGAGGGTTGCTTTTCAGCTCTTGGCAGGATGAACAGGGGCCAGATGAGTTTGGCTGCGTTTGAATTTGGGGGTGGCGGGCCAGTTAGCGTAACCTGTGGAGAAACAAGAAACTGATCGGGGTGCTGCGGATCCTTTCCCAGCCACTGAGAGGATTCCTTGGCATGTGTTTGTGAAGCTGGGTGCAGAGGTTCACCAGGGGGAATTTTTGAGCTTTGGGCTGAAATCCTGGCTCGTTCGGGTGCTGGGCTCTGGGAGTTACTGGGAGTTAGCTGCCCGCGGTGCATGTTGGGATATTTGTTATGGAGCCAAGAGTTGCTCGGTTGCCGTGAGGCTGATGCCCTCTGACCCCGGCTGTGTGCTCCTTGTTTCAGAGGTCAGCTGGCGGCTCCAGTCCTGAAGGCGGAGAAGGTAAGGAGCTCTCTTAACACCTTTGACCATCTTCAGTTTTAAAAACAGAAGCAACCTGATTTTTCTCCTCCTCTTCTCATCATTTTCTGTAGATTCTGACAGAGAAGATGGAAATTACTGCCCTCCTGTCAAGCGAGAAAGAACGTCCTCTTTAACCCAGTTCCCACCCTCACAGTCAGGTAAAATATGCAAACTTAACCGAATAGTAAAAGCGTTTATGTTTACAAACCCGCCGTTCCCCTCAGTGCTGCGCATCCATCTGCTGTGTCCTTCCTGCCCAGCTCCGGTTAGAGTCGATCTGAGGCTCAGACTCGGTCAGGAGTGAGGTGAGAGCTTGCCCAGAGTGTAGCACCAGGGGTCCTCGTCTAGAATCAGTGACACTGACAGCATGGTGAGACTTGGTGGCCTGCGGAAGACTGGGAAGAGATCGTCCCTCTGAAATGGAGGAAAGGGGTTGACTGCTTAGAGCCCCGTTGGGGCCTCTGCCTGTTAATTACATCTCCTCTTTCCAAGGCTGGGCACAGACTGGGGGTTTAGGGGTGGGGTGTTCTCCTGACCCCTCAGCTGTATGCCCAGCACAGGCAGTCCAGTGCAGTAGCCCACACATGCACATGCATGTGCACACAAGCATGCACACACAGTAACCAGCAAGCCAGGAGGCCCCAGCAGAGGCCCGTGTGTGATGCTGTGAACTCCCAGAGGAGAGGAGCTTGTGGGGGCCTGAAAGGGTGGGCCAGGCTCAGACTGTGGAGTAGGGCAGGCTAAAGGGCTTGGAGGCCCTGGACGTGAGGCCTGGTCTGAGCACAGGCATGGAGGTCAGCCTGGGGACTCATGCAGGCTGGTACAGGAGAGAGGTTCCTGAGGCAGATAACGCTATCAGCACTACTTAATGTGACACTCAGAAAGCCTGGCCTCCAGCCATGGAGACGCCTGTGCAGATGTGAAGGTAAACGCCACCGCAGGGCTGTTCTCTCGTCACCGTCTTGACTTCCCACTCTGACATTGTCTTGTGGCCTCTGTCTTGGCTGTCTGTAGCACCAACTTGGAGATACATGAGTGTTTAGACAGGTTCTCCAGTTACCCAACTGAAATCCATTCTTGGAAAGTTCATGTAAATCATTTTACACTCCTGAACCTTCAGGATGTCAAGTTGTTTCTGTTTATAGAAGTCACGCATGCGTTACAGGAACACACAGTGTAGGAAGCCAGGCTCCTTCCCAAGTCACCCCTCCACACCCCCGCTCTCATGCCCCTTTCCCATCGTGTTGGTTTTAGACATGGCTGCGTCTTTTTGCAAGGCTGCATTAGGTTTTCCAGTGCTATTACTCTGTCGTCTGCTGACCAGATATTGTGGAACTGTCCAGATGGCTTGCAGTCGACATCCTTTATTTAATGATCTCTGCGCCCGTGGATAGGTGCTCTGTGGAATGAGGGAGCTCCGCTCCCTGCTTGTTGATTTTATTCCTTCCCACTCACTGCCCAAGGCTAGACCGTGCTTGCTGCATCGGAAACCAGCATAGAGAAGAAGTGTTTGGGCTGTGAATGTAGGCTAAAGAGGTGAGGGACCACTGTTCTTCTCCCCTGGCCCACTTCAAATCACCTCCCGTCCAGTGCGGCAGCCCCCAAGAGACAACTCAGCTTTCCATCTTCAGGGCAACTGGTGGCGTGAGGGGCACCGATAATTTGAACAGTGTTGTCTTTGGTTCCATTCTGCGTAGAGTGAGTTCTTCCCCTACGAATTCCACTTCATTTGTGGAAACCTGTTGGCTGGCCCACACCCTGGGAAGCAGTTGCCCTGATGAAGGAGGATCTTAGGTGGGGAAGGGGACCCCATGGGCAATCCTCCATAGGTGAGAAGGAGTCAGGGTCTCCACTGTGGCCTGGAGCATCCGGCACCTCCCCTGCCGGCTGCCCCTGCAGGGGTGCAGGGACAACGGGGTGGCCCCAGTTGACCAGAATTAACTGTAGTCATCAGACAGATGAAGGCCATCGGGCTGGAGACCCTCGTAGTGCTATAAAGAGAGTTTTGGGGTTTGCTTTCTGGGGAAAGACTGCATGCCCTGTTCGCGTGCTGTCCCATCTCCTCCCGTGGGACATGAGGGTCCACCCCACCCATTCATGCTGTTTTTCCTCTTGTTCCCTCCCCCACCTGCACCTCCTTGCCGACAGTTTCAAAAAACAATGTTTTTATGCCATCAAGCTTCTGCCAGCCATCTGCAGGCAATTCCGACTCAGACCCAGGTGAGCCCCCGCCCCTCTGCCTTCCCGCCCAGCCTGGGGGTTCTCCTGGGAGGAAAAGCAATTGGTGTTGGAAAATCGGATCTTCAGCGGACATTTAAAGTCAGTCCTTTTTCAACTGTTAAAATTTTCCCCCAACTCTTCAGCTTATAGTTTGGGGATCTGGCGTGAAATGAGGCTTCATAAGCCCTTATGTTTGTTTCTGCAAGCAGGGCCTGGTTGCATGGGGCCTTAAGTCCTCTAAAAACAACCTGTAAAGAAATGCATTACTCATTTTTCAAAATTTTATACAAGTAATGCATTCATAATTGGGGTTTTTTGTTTTTTTAAACGGAGTTTCACTCTTTTTGCCCAGGCTGGAGTGCAGTAGCGCGATCTCAGCTCACTGTAACCTCCACTTCCCGGGTTCAAGTGATTCTCCTACCTCAGCCTCCCGAGTAGCTGGGATTACAGGCTCACACCACAACACCAGAGTAATTTGTATTTTTTAGTAGAGATGGGGTTTCACCTGTTGGCCAGGCTGGTCTTGAACTCCTGACATCAGGTGATACGCCCGCCTTGGCCTCCCAAAGTGCTGGAATTACAGGCATGAACCACCGCACCTGGCCCATAATTGTTTTTTCTTTAAAGTAAATCAGAAATATTTCAAGTAAAAAGAATCCCTGCCCCTTCCCACTCACCCTGCCATCCCAGAGGTAACGCCTGTGAAGTTGGTGAATTTCCAGACCCCTTTTCAGTGTATTAAATTCTCACATTAATGTTGCTTAGATCTACCTAGATAAATATGTTTATTTAATCACAGCTTCAAAACTTTTTTGTGTGTTTTGGAGATGGAGTTTCGCTCTTGTCCCCCAGGCTGGAGTGCAGTGGGACGATCTCGGCTCACTGCAACCTCCGCCTCCTGAGTTCAAGCAATTCTCCTGCCTCAGCCTCCCAAGTAGCTGGGATTACAGGCATGTGCCACCATGCCCAGCTAATTTTTGTATTTTTAGTAGAGACGGGGGTTTCACCATGTTGGCCAGGCTGGTCTCGAACTCCTGACCTTGAGGTGAACTGCTTGCCTCAGCCTCCCAAAGTGCTAAGATTACAGGCGTGAGCCACCACATCCGGCCCCCAGCTTTAAAATTTTAAGGACAGCCGCTCCCCCTTTCTGAAGAACATGGAGCCTGCCTTTTTGGTCTTTCACTGGAGAACCAACTCCAAGGTTTCCTGAAAGTTTCTCCCACGTGGCTGAAATTCCTCATAAAAGATTTAACGAGCAAGTTCAACAACCTGAATTCTGTAACCCAACCTACCTTATATAAATTCATTGCCGACTTCAAAAGCATTGTGAGATAAGTTAGCCGCTGGCATGATGTCCGTGTCAAGGGAAGAGGTGGGTTTTTATAACTCTGAGCATTGAGTTGATGGCCCTGTTTCAAAGAGTCATTTTGACTCTAAAAGCAAACTGTTTTGAGCCAACCGCCTGTTCTCGTCCTGCAGAAGGGCCTTGGTGTTTCAAGGTTCTCAAGAAGGGCAAAATGTTGGTTATTCCTGGGGTGTCGCTTAGCAGGTGGTGGTCTGGACGGGAGCCTGCCGTGGTGAGGCAGGTTCTGCTTTAGGTGATCAGTTTCTAAAGCTGTTTGTCTGGTGCCATTTGTGCTGCTGAGCTCTGTTACAAATCTCGTGATCACTTCTGAGGTCTGTGAGCAACGGCCTCCCTCCTGGCTGTCTGCCCACAGACCTTTCCCCTCCAGTCTCAGGAGCAGGGCAGCTGTTTCGCAGGCCCACCCCGACACGGCATGGTTTAAAGCCCCAGCGCCCTCACGCATGAAAAGCCGGTCATATTAGCCTCACATCAGTTCTGCAAAGCCAACTTCACATCCTTGTCTGCCTGCCTTCTGTTTTTTAGCTTTAATTTTGAAAAGGTTTAACACAGAAGAATTTATCTGTCCCTTTTATCTGGAGACCCCATTTAGCTTTCTCCAGTCGGCTCCATGAGTCCATTAGGAAAAAGGACTCAGACCCTGGTCCTGCCCCACATACCTCCACTTTCATCAGGAATGGGTCTTCAGGCTTCCCTTGACTTTCATGACCTCGAGGCTTACAGGTCAGCTGTTGGGTAGAAGTCTCTCAGTTGGGGCCTGTCCAGTGTGTCCTGGTGGTGAGACCCAGGTGTGGCGTCTTGGATGAGAACGTCACAGAAGCCATGCACAGTACTCATTTGTCCCCTTACCAGCACGGAGTAGCTGTGACCTCGATCAGGGTGCTGTCTGCCAGGTTTCGCCACTGTAAAGTTACTTTCCCCTTTGTGCTGGATGGTTTCTGAGAGACACTTCAGACTAGGGACTGTGTGTACCTCGTCGCACTCGTGCCCTCCAGTGCTCGCTCCCAGTGATGTTTACAAAGTGATGTTTCCTGCTGACAACTGCCCCATGGGATTCTCTTCCTTTTTTTTTTTTTTCTTTTTGAGACAGTCTCGCTCTGTTGCCCAGGCTGGAGGGCAGTAGCACAATCTCGGCTCATTGCACCCTCTGCCTCCCGAGTTCAAGCGGTTCTCGTGACCCAGCCTCCCAAGTAGCTGGGAATCCCACCACCCGTGGGATTCTGTGAGCACCATCCCTGCTGCGTTGATTAGTGGTGTTCCCTGGAAGGAGGAGCTTGCCTTCTTCTCCCCACGTGTTTGTTGATTGATGAGCTTCTGTTGGCATCAGTGGGTGACCGTCTGTGGTTCCTGGTTTTTATTTAATGTTCAGATTGTCCCAGATTCGGCCAGTGGAAGCCCTGTCAGGCAGGTCCCCATTGTTCTTTTGAGCAGTTACCTTACTTTGTCGCAACAGGAGCCTCCGGCTCATCGTCTTTTCTCATCCCAGTCCTGGAATCTGCATTTCTCAGAGGCACGCTGATTCTTCATGGAGCATGGTCTTTAGAAGCCGAGGTCTGAGTGTTTGGTGCGGCACTGCGATCTCACTGCCTCAGGTGTAGCCCTGCTTCTGGCCCTCTGCAGACAGAGCTAGGGACACACACATCTTTGTCCACATGATCTGTCACTCTGTCTACCTGCCGGCATGTGGAGATGACACCAGGGGCACGTGGGTGCCTCCCTTGGTATATTCTGCCCCTCTTCCAGCACCAAGAAACCAGTGCCCTCTGTCCTCCATGCATCAGGCATCACCCCCTGCCTACCGCATGGCTGAGCCTCCTCCCCACTCTGCACCAGCGCCGTCCATGCACAGACCATGCGCACTCCAGCCAGGCTGCCTTCTCAGCATCTGATGGACACAGTCTCATTCCCATCCCTTCCCTGGTTAAATTGGGACTCCCTGGGGGGTAAGCATGGCTTCCCGCAGACATCCCTTGGGGCACCCTGAGGCAGGCAAAAAGCACCCTCAGACAGGAGCCTGCTGGCTTCCCAGGAGGGCAAAGGCTGCCAGCGGGTGGGTCCTCTTCCTGTCTGGAGTGATGCACGTCCCTCAGAGACTGGCGCAGCATCCTCTAGGGCCCGCACCCCTTGGATATGTGGCGGGCATCGGGTTCTGGCCATGATTCAGCCATTTGTGTTGCGACCTGTGTTGCGGAAGAAAGTTTCCGGAAGGAGAAGAGACCACCCTTGTTTTCATGGAGCAGGGCCTGTGACAGGGACCTCCAGAGTTTGGCTGCCCCTGGAGCGCGCCTTGTCTGCCTGCAGCTCTGGAGAGGGCCAGCCTCTGGGCCCAGCACTAGTGGCAGGTCGGCAGGGATTATCCAAGCCTCCCACTTTGCCTGGCAGCTTGGGCCAGCTCCCAGGCTCCCCTCAGTGTTAGCGCCAGCTCTGCACGGAGCAGAGTGTGGAAGGGCAGTAGTCAGTCTGTGGCCAAAACATCAGCGTCGAGAGCCAGCTTGAAGAGCTCGCTAAAAATTATCTGAATTGTGAATTTGACCTTTTAAAAATGTATCTAAATTGCTAGCCTTCTCCTGCATAGCTCCGTGCTTTGGAAATGTAATTGAGTGTTTCCTTCGGAAAAGGAACATCTGGTGGCTCACCCCCGCATCCTGCAGGATCTGGCTCTCCTGAGTTTGTTTTTTATGACCAGTCTATTATGGGAGAGGCACCAGGTCTGCTAACACAGACTGCCAGAAGCCCCTGGGGCTCAACTCCTTCATACAACTCTTACAGTAAGAAGGGTTGCTGCAGTCCTGCTGCCCAGGCACAGCGGCGCCTCCGGGGCACAGCGGGAGAGGAGTCTTCCTTGGCCTGCTAAATCTTGATTGGATTTTGGGTCTGAAAATGTGGGCTGACAAGGCGTTTCGGGTTTTGTCATCATCGTTTTAGTGTACAATTGAGTGGTTTTAGTACATTCACAGAATTGTGCGCCCATCGTGATTCATTTTAGAACATTTCCATCCCAAAAAGAAACCTCATCCCCGTTCGTCACAGCGGGTCCCCAGCTCCCTCCCTGAGCCCTGGTAACCGCTCAGCTCCTTTCTACCTAGTTGGGCATTTCACAGAATTGGAATCAGCATACCACCTTTGGGGGTGTCTTTCCATTGATTTACACCTTTAATTTCTTCCAACAATGTTTTTGTTTTGTTTGAGACAAGGTCTTGCTCTGTCACCCAGGCTGGAGTGCAGTGGTAGAATGGTAGCTCACTGCAGGCTCAAGTGATCTTCCCACCTCAGCCTCCTGAGTAGCTGGGACTACAGGCATGTACCACCATGCCTAGCTAAGTTTTTAATTTTTTCTAGAGTTAGGGTCTTGCTCTGTTGCCCAGGCTGATCTCAAACTGTTGGGCTCATGCAGTCCTCCTGCCTCAGCCTCCCAAAGCTCTGGGATTACAGGCGTGAGCCACTGCACCCGGCCGCAACATTGTTTTATAGTTTTATTTTGTGAAATGTATTCCCAAGTGTTTTCTTTCTTTTGGTGTTATTGTAAATGGAATTATTTTCTTAATTTTGCTTTTGGGTCATTCACTGCTAACGTTAGAAGCACAATTGATTTTTGTATATTGATCTCGTGTCCTGTAGCTTGACGAGGGGTGAAGCTTAACCTGAACGCAGGGCCACCTCCAGGAGCCATAATACCACAGCCTTGCCCAGGAACAGGCTTGCCTGCCTGAGTCACAGGCCTCTTATGACAAACCTTCCTGGTGTGGATCAGATTAGACCACCATCCCTACTCCCTGTATGGGCACAGTTGCCAAGACACGCAGATGAAGGGGTCCATGTGGACAGGTGGCTGGGCGAGGCTGGGCTCTCGAGCCATCCCAGGAGCCCCTGAGCATTTGCCTTTCCCTCTAGCTTTGTGAATTTGTCAGCCCAAACTCCAGCCTGGGGGGAGCTGGCCTCCTCCACGTGGCCAGGAGTGCTCCCTCACTGAGACAGGAAGCTCGGCAGGCACATCTGGAAAGGGGAGGCAGGCGCACTGTCTGCCACCTTTGACCTTTTCACCATAAAAACCTGTCTCACTTCCCAGACATCTGTAGTGGTGCCAAGGTTCTTCCTGGCCACAGATGCTTGCTCTGACGGACAAACCTTCTAGGAAAGGGAAGCAGGGCCTGGGCGCCTGTGTTCCGTGGCTCCCTGACATTCTCCAGGGCCAGGTGCAGGGCCCCTGAGCAGCTCAGCTCCTGAGCCCGCAGCAGGTCTCAGGCCACTGGGAAGGCAGCTGATGCCCTGCCTGCCCCCATGGTCAGCAGCTGGCCCAAGAGCGGTCGTTCCTCCTGCCCTTGCCTCTCCCTCCTCCAGGTGCCTTCTAGGCCTGCTGATCGGACGGGACTTCTGTTGTAATTTGGAAATGTTCTCCAGGCCCGAGGTCACTGAGGCCAAGACCATAGTCCTGTCCTGCCCTTGCCCCCCAGGCCCAGCCCCCGTCCAGGCAGGCCTGCTATTGATCTTTTGTCTTGTGCTTTTAGAGGAAAGGAGCAGTGGCTTCCGGTTGAAGCCGCCAACGCTGATCCACGGCCAAGCCCCGAGCGCAGGTAGGTCACCCACCTCCCTGGGGCGGGGGGTGGCTTTCTGACGTTTTTCAGACCTCTGCTTGGCCAGACCAGGATAGCACAGGCTCAGCCTGATTTCTAGAAAGTTCACTTGTAACCTGACCCATGAGCCCTGGAAAGTTCCTTTAAAGAGAGGCTGTCCAGCAGGGAGGTTGAGCTTTGTGTGCTCAGAAAAGTGGGCGGTGGTTGCACAGGAGCATGCTAGGCTTGGGGTGCATCGGGCAGGCTCCGTGCCCAGCAGTAGCGCACTTGGTTCAGCCTGTCTGCCCTGCGTGTTCTGGCCCCCACATACCACAGTGTTCACCCCAGTTAGCAGGGTGGCTGTATTCCAGCAGCACGCTGCTGGGGAGCCGGCTGCTAGTGAGGCTGCACAGGGCAGGGCATGTGCAGGGGTCCTTGCCCTGTCTGCCTTTGGCAGAGGGACTTCTTCAGCATGGCTGTTTTGAAAAACAGGTGCAAAACGTGCCCGTACCTGACCCCACATCGAGTCCTCAGCCTCCGGGTAGCTGCCTGTGAATTCACTGCTCTCCCCTCAGTCTCCACTTGACTGTTGAGTCCAGCTCACAGAGAACAGCTGTCCCTCAACGCCCCACCACGCTACCATGCCAACTGGATTAATTCACAGACATCGGTTACTGGGAATTTCACTTAATCATGTATAAAAACGCCAGATCTGTCCAGTTGTTAAAAAAAAGACCTCAAGTTTTTTAAAAAGTGCTTCCCTGCAAAGTCTAGCCCACAAGGGGCATGGAATGGGTTGTCTCTGAAGCGCCTGGGGGCAGGCAGGGGTCCACGGGCACTGGGAAGGCCACCTTCTGTTCCCAGGTCTGCCAAGCCAGAAGCCCAAGGAGCAGCAGCGGAGCGTGCTTCGCCCGGCAGTGTTACAGGCTCCGCAGCCAAAGGCACTGTCCCAGACCGGTAAGAAACGGCAGCCCTGGCGCCCAGGCCCAGATGGCAGGGTAGAGCGTTCCTGAAGTCGCACCCGGGACAGCAGTGTTGTGACAGAGGTGACTGCTGAATGCACCAGAAATACAGAGAGATCAGGGAAGATGATCCTTTAAATCACCCCCAACCCCAAGCCTCCCAAGCCCTAGCAACGGAGGAGTGAGAGGCGGTTCCACAGCTTCCTCACAGCTCTCGGCCGAGTGTGACTGTGTGGGTGAAACCTGCTTTGTTCATTCACAGTCTTCATAAAAGCAGGCCGGCTCCTGGGAATGAGATTTATCCCTGTGTGTTTACAGACAGAATTGCAGCCTCAGGTTTCCGCAGTTATCTTTAAAAACTTGAAAGGGTCATTTTTTTTTTTAATTTTGTATTTTTTATATGTATATAGATGGGGTCTTGCTCTGTCACCCAGACTGGAGTGCATTGGTGCAGTCATAGCTCACTGCAGCCTCGAACTCCTGGGCTCAAGCGATCCTCCCAAGCGATCCTCAGCCTCCCAAGTAGCTAGGACCACAAGTGTGTACCACCGCACCCAGCTAATTTGTTTTATTTTATTTTAGAAACGGGGACTTGCTGTGTTACCCAGGCTGGTCTCAAACTCCTGGTCCCAAGCAGTCTTCCCGCTTCAGCCTCCCAAAACACTGGGACCACAGGCATGAGCCACTGTGCTCGGCAGGTTTCTCTTTTTTGTTTGTTTCTCTTGTTTTTTTTTAATCCAAGAATTTTGACTCTGTAGAGATACCAGGTCCTTCCTTAAAAAGAAGACATGTGCTGTGGGCTTTACCATGGGAGGGGCCCTAGACTAGACATGGCCCAGCCCCTCAGCTACGTGAGTGGGGGTGGGAGGGCTGCCAAGCCCCTGTGATTCCCCACTCTCCTTCCCTCCCACAGTCCCCAGCAGTGGCACCAACGGGGTCAGCCTCCCAGCAGACTGCACGGGGGCAGTGCCAGCAGCATCCCCTGACACTGTTGCACGGAGAAGTCCTTCTGAAGCTGCCGATGAGGTGTGTGCCCTTGAGGTCAGTGGGTCCTGGGGCAGGGAAGTGCTGCGTGCTGGGCCCCTTGGGAGTGGGAGGGCAGCCTTCCCAGCACGCTGTGGAGTCCACGTGCTGTCACCTGTTCCTAGCAGTTTCCACGTGGGCCTGTTGTAAGGCTCTCTGGATTTGCTCAGTAGGCTCTGTGAATAACAGTACCTGACTAACCAAATAACTAGATTCCCAAGGTGGTCTTGCTGAGTCAGTCTGAAGAAGTGTCTCCCAAGCAAGTTCTGCTGGAAGGGCCTGTTGCCCGAGGCTGACCACCATGTGTCTCAAGGGAGTGATCCTTGAGGGAGGACCTGAACCACTGCACTCCAGGGAGTCACTAGGGCCTGAGGAACGGCTGTCGCTGTTGGGTGTCTTGCAATGTTTAACGTGAGGAATGTCTCCCCTCTCTTCATCCACACCCACACCATCCTCAGAGACTCCTGTCTGTGTGGTTCCAGTTGAAAAATTTGCCTTGGGAGTCATCTCAGAAATAGTTCGTTTAGGCCGGGCACGGTAGATCACACCTGCAATCTCAGCACTTTGGGAAGCCAAGGCAGGTGAATTGCTTGAGGCCAGGAGTTCAAAACCACGCTGGGCAACATAGCAAGACTCTGTCTCTACAAAAAATACACAGATTAGCCAAGCATGGTAGCATGCACCTGTAGTCCCAGCTACTCAGGATGCTGAGGCTGGATGATTGCTCGAACCCGGGAAGGGGAGGCTGCAGTGAGCCGAGGTCGCGCCACTGCATTCCAGCCTGGGCGACAGAGTCAGACCCTGCCTTAAAAAAAAAAAAGAAATAGTTCTGTTTAAGCGGGGATATGGATTGGATTATATGGGCCAAAAGCTGTGTTTCACAGCCACCGTGAAATAAGGGACGTTGATGAAGAGCCTCGTTTGAAGTTGGCAGAGATGGGTTTAAAGTCAGAGTTGGGGTAACACCACGTGATATCTTCCGTGTAAAAGCCAGATTGGATCTTTGTGTTTATTTTCCGCTCTGTGTCCATGGCCTGCGGTTTTATACCTCCCATCCCCAGTAGACGCTCTGGCTCAAAGGGTGAAAATAGCTGTCCACAGTTAAATTTTAAAACATCCCCACGCCCTTTTTCAAATGAGTTTGCTGAATTGGAAATAGGGATCACTTCCACTGCATACTGCGGCTTGGAAGCTTTGACTGCTGAGGTCTGAGCAGATCAGATGTATGGTTCTGAGTTGGAGAAGGACTTAGAAGTGACCCAGCCCATCCCACCCTCTCCCAATGTCTCTGATTGTCCCTGACAGTGAGCGCACAGGCTGACCTGGCCACACCCGCTACCAAGAGCTTGCCCCTCGCTGGAGAGGCCTTGCTGTGTCCCATCTCAGGGGACATAGTCCCTCTTCCTGCCCCTCCTCAGCAGTGTACACAGCTTGTTCCCAAATCATTGAGCTCAGAAGTTGTGATGTGCCATCTTCCCTCTAGCAAGCTGGCCAGCCCCAGTAGCTAATGTTGATCCTTGGACCCCATGGTCCACTGGCTGCCATTCCCAGCTCCTGCGTCTGGTTCCAAAGCCACTGCTCCTTGTGGGTCATGTGGGTCTGGGGTGGAGCCACACAGCCACACCCACACTGCCCTCTGACCACACCCAGTGCTGTTGAGATTCGCCAGGCTCGCCATGTGTATCTTTCTCTGGCCCTGCAGCAGGAGCCTGAGCCTTTCCACGCCACCCACGAACATGGTACACACTACTTATCAGGAACGTGAGCTAAGTGAGGCATCTCCTGTAAGGAGGGCTTAGATGTTGGGGCGACCCGTGGGGGAACTTCTGGTACTGTCTTTGGGAAAGTGGGGAAGAGGCTTCCCCTCCCGCCCTACACATACAGAGTCTAAGACTGGGTACAGGCCTCAGGATTCACTTATCAGTTTAAGCAAATCCTCTAAGCAGGCCCCGCCAGGTCGTAGACATACGCTGTGGTCAGAAACATTTTGCTGTTTGCCTGCCCCATCTCAGGTGACTCTGTGGGTTCCGCCCACCCGGGATTAGCACCAGTCAGTGTGAGCAGGGGGCGCACAGCACACAAAGCCAAGAGCCAGGGAGTGTTTCTGCCGGAAGTGCATCCCCCCACGGTCTGCAGGCAGCCCTAGTGGGGCTGGGGATTAACCCATCCTCTGAGGACTTCCAGGTCGCCAAACACGGTGTGTGTTTAATTTTTAAAAGCCACGTTCACTCTTGCACAGGCACAAGGATGCAGCATGAAGTCAGCAATAGAAGAATTTCTAGGGAGCACAGTAGAGAAACATTTAAACTCTTCACTTTCTTCACAGTTGGACCAGAAAGTGCCCTCAGTGCTGTGATCCACTGATTCTGGGCCTGGCACTGTAACTCCAGGCTTCCCTGCCCGCTGGACACACTGAGGCAGTCAGAAGCTGCCTGCAGTTCTCACCTCCGAGTTCATGGTCGTCAGGTCCCTTCACAACATCTCCCAGGAAAACACTCCCTGCCTCATGTTCATGTCCACTGTACACATTCCCAGAGACCTACCAAAAGCCTTTTAAAATTTCTTTTCAAATTCTACAACACCTTTTTTATCATGTAGTATAAGAAAGACATGTACAAATTACTAGCAACTTCATATTCCATTATCTCAAGATAAATGCATTTGGTCTTAGGATATTTAGTTACAAAAGTCATGCCTGCATGTTGAAAATATTTACACAAAATGGAAATCCTAGAAAGTAACAAGTGAAAGCCACCCTCCAGCTGAGAGGGCCCCCGGTAAGCTCTGTCAGTGGCTTGAATTCTCTCCCGGCTTATTTTCCTGAGCATTCCTCAACACAAACACCACACACACACACACCACACATACCACACGCACACACCACACACACCACACATACCACACGCACACACACCACACACACACATCACACATACCACACACACACACACCACACATACCACACGCACAGACACCACACATACACACCACACATACCACACGCACACACACCACACATACCACACACCACATACACATACACACACGCACACATACCACACACCACATACACATACCACACACAACACATACACAAAACACACACAGCACACACATACCCCCACACACACACCACACATACACACCATACATACCACACACCACATACACATATCACACACGCACCACATACACACACCACATACCACATACACATAACACACACATACACCACATACACACACCACACATACCCCACACACAGCACACACACCACACATGCACACACACACCACACATACCACACGCACGCACGCACACCACATACACAACCACACACACACTGCATACATACCACACACACACCACATACACATAACACACGCACACATACCACACAGCACATACACATACCACATACAACACATACACAAAACACACACACCACACACATACCCCCACACACAAACCACACATACACACCATACATACCACACACCACATATACATATCACACACGCACCACATACACATAACACACACATACACACCACACATACACACACACACCACACATACCCCACACACACACACGGGACTGGGTTTGCTTTAACAGAAATGGAATTGCACTTCTGTGTCCCACAAGCCGCTCTCTTTTCTGATCCGTGTATTGTCAGTATGTCAGAGGTCTACCTCCCTCTCGGTGGTAACAGCTGTGCTGTACTTTTTTTCCTCATATTTTCTAACGTAAATTATTTTGTTCCTCAGCTAATGATGAGCATCTAGGTTATTTCCTGTCCTCTGCTGGCACCAAGGCTTCTGCAGGGCACAGGTGTTTCTTTTTTGTTGTTTGGAGCTAGGTTCTTGCTCTCTCACCCAGGCTGGAGTGCAGTGGTGTGATCTCAGCTCACTGCAACTCCCAGGCTCAAGCAGTCCTCCTGTCTCAGCCTCCTGAGTAGCTGGGACCGCAGGCACGTGCAGAGGAGACGCGTGGAGTACATGACCTGGTGTGGGATTACTGGGCATCCGTCTGGGCCAAGTGTGGCACTGGTTTTGATTACTCTGTTTTGTTTTTGTTTTTGATAGGAGAAAGAGCCCCAGAAAAATGAGTCCAGCAATGCCTCTGAAGAGGAAGCCTGTGAGAAAAAAGACCCCGCCACACAGCAAGCCTTTGTATTTGGGCAGAACTTGAGGGACAGAGTTAAGGTATGTGAGCTGTTGAACCAGCACATTGACTTTTTATGCCTTCCCCAGGTTCAACAGCAGGCAAGTCAGTAGATTTTCCTTTTAACAGGGGAGGGGAAACGGGGGACAAAGAAGGTGTTAGTGAGGCAGCCCCATGGCTCCCGGCACAGTCAACTGTTGGTGTGCGTGTGCTGGGCCCTGGCAATTCCCCACCAGCGGCCCAGGCTTTGGAGCCCTCACCTGCAGTGGCTTCTCAAGTCAGGGTCCCTGGTACTCATGGTAGCAGGGGACAGGGGAGGTGACTGAACCAGAGGCCTCAGGCTTTCATAGCAGAGAAGAAAGACAGCACGGTCCAGTGCTCTCAGCTCTGCCCAGAGGTTTCTGTTCCTGGCTTCTCCATTTCAACACAAGCAGCATTATGGCTGGACCATTCCTAGTTTCTGAGGAGTCACCCTGGATACTGCAGGTTGCTGAGCAGCATCCCTGGCCTCCACCCACCCAATGCTCCTGACATCTGACAACCACAAATGTCCCCAGACGTGGCCAGTATTCCCTGTGGAGTAGAATCGCCCCCAGTAAGAACTGTAACCTTATTTTTTTTTAAGTGGGGCAGGGTGGGGTGATGACACAGTCTTCTCTCCTGAAAAGGAGCAAAGCATCTGCCACCTCTTGGCTGCCCTCCAGGCATGTGGTCCTAGTTTGGAGACTGGGGTGGGGAAGGGCTGGCAGTAGTTGGGAACAGTGGCCCTGGACCATGCTCTGGGACTCTAGGAAGACCGGGGTCAGCCGGCACCACCTTTCTCAGCCACAGACATGGCATGTGCTACAGCATCTCTAGAAACTCCACTGGCCAGAAGTTTCTTTCAGAGCCCGAGAGGCGGCATCGGTGGCTGTTTCTAGAGACATTTGTGGTTGTCACAACTGGGAGGTACTTCTGGAGGCCAGGGATGCCACTCCACCCGTTGCAGTGCCCAGGATAGCCACACCACAGGGAATGATCTGGGCCCCGTGGCAATATGTCAGTAGTGTTGACGGGGAGGGCCCTCGAAATCAACAAAAACCTCTCTAGCATGCAGAAAGCAGCGGCTCGTGTTTTCTGCTTTCCTTTCTGTTACTCACCGTCCAACAGAAGCCCAAGTCGAGAAGCATGGAAAGTTGATGTTGCTGTCGCCATGGCTTTAGGCAAAATAATGAGTCCCTCAGGGGCTTCTCCCTCCAAGGAGGAAAGGAGGGCAAGAGGCGGGGAAGGGCTTGGCCCGTGGAGCTCAGGCCCTGTGGAATCTCTGCCTTGAGTCTGGGGAGACGGCTGCTTTGAATTTGGTGGGGTCGGCTTCTTGCAGAAGTCAGAGACTTGCGTGCACTTCACAGTCTCAGTCAAATCCCAGCCTCTCCTTCCAGGGCAAACGTGAGCCATGGATTCTTTTTTTCTCTTTGGACACGGAGCCTTGCTGTGTCACCCGGGCTGGAGTGCAGTGGCTTGATCTCTGCTCACTGCAACCTCCACCTCCCGGGTTCAGGTGATTCTTCTGCCTCAGCCTCCCAAATATCTGGGATTACAGGCGCCCACTGCCACACCCAGCTAATTTTTTGTATTTTTAGTAGAGGTGGGGTTTCTCCATGTTGGCCAGGCTGGTCTCGAATTACTGACCTCAAGTGATTCCCCCCAGCCTCAGCCTCCCATAGTGCTGGGATTACAGGCATGAGCCACTGTGCCCAGCCAGAGCCGTGGTTTCTTAACCCTCTGAGCCTCTGCTTCCTTGTTGGTCCCTAACATCCCCCTCTCAGGCCTCATGAGGATTAAAGCAGATCGTGCATTTGACAGACTCAGCATAGCAACTGGTAGGAAAGAGGCCCTCAAGAAATGCTGTTTCTATCATGTTCATAGTAAACCCCCCAAAACACCAACTTTATAACATTGTGTTCTCCTTACGAAGCGTTGACCAAGAGGCCAGCTTAGGCGTGGTTTTATAACGAGGCGGAGAAGGCTCCCTGAAGCCTCATGAGCTCTCTCTCCATCTTAACTGTTAAAGCAAAAGGTGGTAGAGTTTATTACAGCCCTGCCCCCCAGCATGTGCACGTGCACACCCAGGCGGCTGCAGGAGAGGGCTCATGACTCCTGGCAGCTCCATGCAGCTCAGGGGCTCTGCAGACACCACCCTACCCCCCACCCTACCCCCGATTACTGAGCACTTTGTCTCATTCCCAGCTGATCAATGAGAGCATGGACGAAGCCGACATGGAGAACGCTGGACACCCCAGCGCAGACACGCCAACTGCAACGAACTATTTCCTTCAGTATATCAGTTCCAGGTGTGTGTCTCAGGCCCAGCAGCCAGCCTAGCATGGGGATGCAGGTGGTCGCAAGGGCTTCTGCCACAGAGGGGTCTGTGGTCCCCGTGCCTGACTCAGACCCACAGTCCAGGTTCCTCTTGGGCCCGTCTCTCATTCCCCACTCTGGGCACAACCGTGGGCGGGCCAGGACTGTAGGCCTTGTTCTGCGATTCATGGACGCCTGAGACAGGACCAGAGTTCTGTGGGCTTGTCCAGGGGCCCATGGAGGATACAGCCCAGCCCTTGGAGTGTGCCCTCTGTCTCGCGGACCTCATGCCCAGAGCAGAACAGAGCAGGCTAGAGGCGCCTCCTTATCCTGGGTTTGGGCACCTGGGGCAAAGACCTCAGCATGCCCTTGATTGGCGTGGCTGCTACCCACGGCCCAGCTGCCCCTCCAGGTATGTCAGAAGAAAGCGTGTCCCGCCTGGGAGATGGACGGGCCGAGCAGGTGGAAGGTGGCTTCCCTCATGCTGTGGGTCCCTCCATCAGAGCGAGCTAAGGGTTCATGTTTCCAATGGCACAGGGAGGCATGTGGCGTCCTGCCTCTGACACGCCACCCTGTGCACAGTAGGGGAGACCCCTCCACTGTGCCCTCTGCGCCAGTGTGTGCTCCATGGGTGCCCACACATTTGCCTAGCCACATTCCCACATGACGCCCCCACACTCACTGCACATCTTCTCTTCAGTTTAGAGAACTCAACCAATAGTGCCGACGCCTCCAGCAACAAATTTGTATTTGGCCAGAACATGAGCGAGCGAGTTTTGGTGAGTGGCCATGTTGGGAATGTTCTTAGGGACCAGAAGTGCTCGGCATCAGCCCCAGATCGAGGGGACATGGAGAGCGGGGCTGCTGTGTTGTCCTTTGTGAGATGGGGATGGCTTCAGTAACAAGTGAGAGAGGGAAGACCCTGCTCAGACTTGGCGTGAAAACTGGCCAGGGCCACTGGCTGCCCAGGAGCTGGCATTCGCTCTTCCCAGCTCCTCTCTGCTGACCAGGGCCAGCTTCATCCCCAGATGGGCTTCCCTGGAGGCTGCAGGGCCCTGCTGACAGTCGGAGTCCACGGTTCCTCCCCACCAGGCCAACTGACAAAAGTCGTGTGGGACAGGGCTGCCGGCCTCCCTGCTCCTGTGAGCATAACTGCGGCCAAGGCCTTTTGTGCAAGAAAGGCCCGTCTCCATTCCCAGGAGCCCAGCCAGCCTGGGAGAGGGTTCTAGAATGGCTTGCCTACCTCTTTACCTTTTTCTTCCTGATTCCACCTATCTCCACTGTGACTACGTGAGGGCCTGTCCTGAGCTGCCTGGTCACTCTAGCTGTCTTGAGTTCTGCTGCATTAAGGACTCTGCAGCTTCTCTTCCTTTATGGCCACGCTGCCTTTTTTCTATTTCAATGAAATAGTCAAAGTCTTGCCTCACCCAGACGGAGTGTCCAGTGTGGTCCGAGGGGACTGTCGGCTGGTGGCACTCACCCCCTGCTAATGCCTGAGGGACCACGTGGAGAGCTCCCAGGCAGTTCAGGGTGTCACCAGGAGCGGGCAGGAGTGCTGGGGGCAGCATGCTGTTGGGGGCCAGGCAGAGAGGTGCTCAGAGCTGCAGCTGAAGGACCACACAAGCTCCCTCTTCCTTGTATGCCTGCAGAGCCCCCCAAAATTAAACGAGGTCAGTTCAGATGCCAACAGGGAAAATGCAGCTGTCGAGTCAGGGTCTGAGTCCTCGTCCCAGGAGGCCACCCCTGAGAAAGGTACGTTCCCATCCCACCACTGCATGGGGCTCATGGTAGGTCATCTTGGGGGATGATGAGGGGATGCTGGGTCCATTCACACCCCCAGCGGGAGGGATAAGGGGCCCAACTCCCGCAGCAGTAACGACCACACGTGAACCAGCTACTAAGCCAGGGCCGTGACCTCCAGGGTCCTGCCTTGCAGTGAGCAGAGACAGGGGTTTATGATAAAGAACTCGAGGGGCTGTGTCGCCTTGTGGCTGTGGGGAGGGTGGGGTGGCGCAGACAGCAGGCGTGGAGGAGTCCCTCACTGTCCCCCGTCCTCTGCTCAGCAGGAACAGGAGAGTCTAGGGCCACACTTGGCCCCCAGATGGTCTCCCTGCAGCTTCCGAGACCATGTGCCCTAGCTGTGTCTAGGGACCACTTGGGTTGCCAGGTCGGGCCTGCCAGGGGCAGCTGGCGTCCTTGAGACCAGAACCGACCCTCTCATCTCCTGTGAGCTGCACGCTCTCCCCTCGCCAAATAATTAGTCAGTCTTTTTGGCCAATAACTTTTCAGAGTCCCTGGCCGAGTCGGCAGCCGCCTACACCAAGGCAACAGCGCGGAAGTGTTTGTTGGAAAAAGTGGAAGTCATCACCGGGGAGGAGGCGGAGAGCAATGTGTTACAGGTGAGGGGCCGGCCCCCCTTCGATGGCCCTGGGTCTTCCGTGCACCTGGGGTCCAACCCCAAGGGCTGGGCGCACATCCTCTGAGCACACAGGCCTGCCGCTGAGATGACAGAGGGGCCACTGGCTCTGGAACTTTGTTGGTGGCGCTTGTAGAGAGAGCTTAGGCTCTCTCTACAAGGGGTTTCTTGCATGTCTTTGGTTTCAGAGGAGGAGGATCTGTTTGAGACACTCTTTGTTTTGTTTTGTTTTAATTTTTTTTGAGACAGGGTCTTACTCTGTCATCCAGGCTGGAGTGCAGTGGCACGATCTTGGCTCACTGCAACCTCTGCTTCCTAGGTTCAAGGGATTCTCGTGCCTCGGTCTCCTGAGTAGCTGGGATTACAGGGGTGCACCACCACACCCGGCTAATTTTGGTATTTTAATAGAGACGGAGTTTCACCCTGTTGGCCAGGCTGGTCTTGAACTCCTGACCTCATGTGATCCACCCGCCTTGGCCTCCCACAGTGCTGGATTACAGGCGTGAGCTCCCGTGCCCAGCCTGAAACATTCTTGATGGTTCAGGGAATGACAAAGACTGTCATAACAAACATCTCTTGTAACCCAGAGCTGACAACTATATTTGTCACCTGGCATCCTGTGGTGTCTTCGTAGGGAAAAAAATCAGGTGCAGCCAGAGCTTCCATCCCACTGTCCCCTGTTGGCATCCCCCATCCCCTCCTCCTGAGGCCACGCCACCCAGGTTGGGCAGCATCCATCTGCTTCCTCTCCTGTGGCACATAAGCATGTGTCTGTGTCTGTAAACCGGGTGGCGTATTGTGGGGTTTTTAAGAACACTGCTTTTTTTTCCCCACTTACATTTTGTAATCAGTTCATGTTGAAAGAGATTGACTTAGCGGGTATGTGGAAAGCCATGTAGGGGTGTCTGTCTCGTATTTTTCTTTGTTTATATATACACAACCGCTGTATTGAAATACAGTACACATGCTATATAATCCACCCTTTTAAAGCATATACAATTCCGTGGTTTCCAGTATATTCACAGAGTTAGACAACTTTCACCACAATCTAATGTACATTTTTGCCCTCAAAAAGAACACTGTCCCATTCCCCCAGAAAGAGCATCGTCCGTTTGCAGTCACTCCTCCTCCCTCCCCAGCCCCTGGCAGCCACAAATCCACTTCCTGTCTCTGTTTTTTGCCTGTCCTTGACATTTCGTATAAATGGTGTCAGTGCACTATGTGGCCTTTCGTGTCTGGCTTCTCTCGCTGAGCCAGGGGTTCATCCACCTTGCGACAGGGGTTGGAGCCTCATTCTTCCTTAAGACTGAGTGAGATGCACTGTGGGGACGGGCCACATGTGTCGGTCCATTCCTCCTTGAGGCTGGGCTACGGCGAATGATGCTGCTGTGCGCGTTCATGTGCGATCTGTGTGTGAACACGAACAGATGTTCCATTTCTCTTGGGTACATACCGAGGAATGGAATTGCCCGGGCATGTGGTCATTCCTTATTGAGCACTTTGAGGAGCTGCCAGACTCTCTTCCACAGCAGTGGCACCGTGCGGCCTTCCCACCGGCAGTGTGTGAGGGTTCCAGCTTCCCCACGTGGGTACAGCCATCCTAGAGTGTGCAGAAAGGTTTCTCACTGTTGTTTTGCTTTTCATTTCCTTAGTGATTCTTTTAATTTCTGATACCCCTTTTACAACGTAAAGCCTGTTCTAGCTTGAGGGCAGGACAAAAACACTGACGAAGGTGGCCCCCAGGCCATCATTGGCCAGCCCTGGCAGTCCACACAGGCTAAAGGGCGACTCTCAGGGTGTGGCTGCAGCAGGACAGCAGCTGGGGTCTCTGCTCACCAGCGGCTACTGTGTTCCAGATGCAGTGCAAGCTGTTTGTCTTCGACAAGACCTCACAGTCCTGGGTGGAGAGAGGCCGGGGGCTGCTCAGACTCAATGACATGGCATCCACAGACGACGGCACGCTACAGTCCCGACTAGGTGAGCTGCAGAGGGCTGCGCTGTGGCCGCAGGAGGACTGGGGACTGTGCAACTCCAAAGGGAATGAAGCTGGGGAGATCCTGACCCTACCCTTGTGAGAGTCAAGGCACAGAGTCGGTCCCCCATGAGAGCTGCCCCTCAAACCCACTCCCTGCACACAGCTCTCAGCACCACCCTCGCACACTGGCTCCAGCTGCCAGCTTGTCCGTGACTCTCTTAGTGTCAAAATGGACAAAAGTCTATGGAAGTTTTTAAACTGATTTTCTGACAGTGAAAGTGGCAGGTTTATGATAGAAAGGAAAACAAAATCAAACATTAAGTCTAATCTCTTGATAAAGAGAAATTTTGACCAGGCACGGTGGCTCACGCCTGTAATCCCCGCACTTTGGGAGGCCGAGGTGGGTGGATCACTTGAGGTCAGGAGTTCAAGACCAGCCTGGGCAACATGGCGAAACCCTGTCTCTACTAAAAATACAAAAATTAGCCAGGCGTGGTGATAGATGTCTGTAATCCCAGCTACTCAGGGAGGCTGAGGTAGGAGAATTGCTTGAACCTGAGAGGCAGAGGTTGCAGTGAGCCAAGATTGAGCCACTACACTCTAGCCTGAGCGACAGACCAAGACTCTGTCTCAAAAAAAATAAAGTATACTGTTTTTGAAAAACTTTTTTGTTAATATTCCACTGACAGTTAATGGACTTTTCCCTATTGGTGGACGTTTAGCTTGGAGTACCTGCATACACACACCCACTTAGGGAAATCAGCCCGTGTGTGCACATTTGAAATGTGGGTGTGTCCTTTTTTTTCTTTCTAAAAGTGATTTCACTCCATCACCCAGGCTGGAGTGCAGTGGCGTGATCGTCGCCTCAAATTCCTGGGCTCAAGTGATCCTCCCACCTCAGCCTCCTGAGTAGCTGGGACTACAGACG
>NC_045454.1:46794098-46809834 GCF_002776525.5 Piliocolobus tephrosceles
GAGTCAAAGCATCTTCTGGCCTTTTCATAAATACGGGTTTCAGGCCCAGCAGTAACTCAGGTGGCCCCCTTGAATTCAGGGTAGTGTTCATGCACTTCGATCAGAAACACTGCCCTAGTCAGAACAGACAGGTGTCCCTGCAGGCTGGGACTGCTCTTTTGTTCCCCATGAATGTCTTTTTTTTTTTTTTCGAGACGGAGTTTCACTCTTGTTGCCCAGGCTGGAGTGCAGTGGCGCAATCTCGGCCCACTGCAACCTCCGCCCCCCAGGTTCAAGCGATTCTCTTGCCTCAGCCTCCCAAGCAGCTGGGATTATAGGCACCCACCACCAAGCCTGGCTAATTTTTTTATACTTTGAGTAGAGACAGGGTTTCTCCACGTTGGTCAGGCTTGTCTCAAACTCCTGACCTCAGGTGATCCGCCCACCTCGGCCTCCCAGAGTCCTGGGATTAGAGGCATAAGCCACCATGCCCCGCCTTATGGACATCTTGTGTTTTTCCTTTTGTCTCATGGAAATGTTCAAATGTCAGTGGAAGGAGAGGGCATGGAGCGCTGAGCCCCCAGGTCATCCCCTCTGCCTGGGTCATCAGCCTGTAGCCCCGTGGCAGCAGTGCCCTCCCCAGCCTCAGGGAGAGCAAAATCACCCCTATCTGTCTCCCACTCGGCCTCTGAGGTGGGCACCTGGGCTCAGGGAGATCTGTTTGCTGAGCCAGGGCAGGGGGACAAGTTTCTGACCCTCTCCAGGCCTGCTCCAGTGGGGAGAGGCAGCCAGCAGGAAGATAGGGGCTTGGCTGAGTCCGTGGGGTGGGCCCAGGCCTGGTGCGGGGGTGTTCCATCCTCTAGAGAGTAAGGCCCTCCCATTTCCCTCCGTAATCTGCTGCCCTCAGTCCTCTTGTCCCCTCTCCATGGAAGCGCTAAGCTGTGGTCCTACTCTGCCTTCTCCTAAGGAAACCAGAGGGCAGGGCTGGCCCACTCGGGAGAGGCCAGTCAGGAGGGCGTGGACTCCCACGGAGGCCAATGTCTCACACACACAGGAAGCACACACACCTTGAGTATCGGTCCCTGCCTCCCGCAGCCCACCCCGTGCTCCTGTCTCATCCCCCCTTCTCCAAGGGAACTGCCATCCTGGTGCCCCCTTGTGTGGACCAAACACAACCTCCCACAAACTGCATGTGGCCTCTGGCCACTAATCTGCAGCACCAGCCTGTGCGGCCACCCACACTTGCGGCCTTCAGTGGTCCGGCTTGGGGAGGAGGAGCCCACCCCGGGAGCAGGTGTGCCAGGGCTGGCCTCACGGAGAAGTCTTGCTCTGTGGGTAGGTCCTGGGAGGATCTTGGGCTTTTGCGCGGTGATGTTGCTTTCCCTCTGGACTGGGTTGGCTCTCAGAGCTGGCTGTTTGGGAGGTGGCCGGGGTGGGGGCCAGGGCTGAGTGGCCTTGCTGGTTGCAGTGATGCGGACCCAGGGGAGCCTGCGACTGATCCTCAACACCAAGCTCTGGGCCCAGATGCAGATCGACAAGGCCAGCGAGAAGAGCATCCGCATCACAGCCATGGACACCGAGGACCAGGGCGTGAAGGTTTTCCTGATCTCGGTGAGCCAGCCACGCGGTGCATCTGGGACCCTCATCCCGCCGGCTATGTGGGGGTTCCTGGGCACACAGATAAGCAGGACGGTGGGGAGGGGAGCAGGGAGGGGCCTCAGGTGCTGCCTGGGACACCAGAAGCACGATGGGACCTGCCAGTCCCAGCCTTCAGGAATAGAGATCATAGTCCTCGTCCCCTTCTCACCCCAGAGAAGCCGCTGGGGTTTGGCTGAGGGGTTGTGATGTGTTCAAGGCCAGAAGCCCTGTGGGGCGGTCACCTCTGTCCTGTGTCATGGTGTCACAGTCGAGTCCACCAACCCTGACCTCTGGGATACTCCCAGCCACCTGGGAGTGGTGGCATCCTTTCAGGGAGGGGCCGGCAGGCCCAGGGCCTGGGGCCAGTGGCCTCCCCACAAGGCCTTGTGGCAGTGTCACCTCTGAACCTTGGGACTTGGGGCACTTGTGTTCTGCAGAAGACAGGAGAGGGTAGGACTGGGGTCCGGGGGTCTCATACCCTCCTCCCGTCCCAGGCCAGCTCCAAGGACACAGGTCAGCTGTATGCAGCCCTGCACCACCGCATTCTGGCGCTGCGCAGCCGTGTGGAGCAGGAACAGGAGGCCAAGATGCCCGCACCTGAACCTGGGGCAGCCCCGTCCAACGAGGAGGATGACAGCGACGATGACGATGTCCTGGCTCCTTCAGGGGCCACTGCAGCTGGTGAGTCTGGTGGTCCCTACCCTGGGGGGATAAAAGGAGCTGCCCACCATCCTTGATCCAGTGCTGATCTCCTGGCAGGGGTGGCCAGACCTGGGAAGTGCGGGCTCCATCCTGATGCAGGGCTGCTGCTTCCCTGCAGGTGCTGGTGACGAAGGGGACGGGCAGACGACCGGGAGCACATAGCGGCCGGGAGCCCGGCTGCACACCAGGCTGCTGCTTTGTCCGTCTGTCCGCCCGCCCACCCGCCCCCACCCCGCAGGCAGCGTCCAGGTGCGGGGCCGGGAACCACACACCCCGCTGGGCCGGCCACAGTCTGGACCCGCACGTCCTGTTCAAAAGCAGACTCGGGAACTGCCTGAATGTGGTTTGGGACATGAGACCTCATCATATTGATGAGCGAAACAAACAAGAACATTTCCTCCCTCCCCTCCTTCGAATTGAAATGGCACATTAAGACTTGTCACGGCTTCTCACTGGGACTGGAGACCTCGTTCCTTCACCCTGCGTGTCGCCAGCCTCTGGGTCCAGCCAGAGCCCCTGGCTTCTCCGCTGCCCACACCCTTCCCTCCCTGCTGCGGGGCCCCGCCCTTGTGGGGAGCAGCTGGCCCTCTGTCCCTGCCCGGGACTCCCCGACGACAGTCCTGGGACCCCCGCCCAGCCCGGGGACTGCTCTGAGTGTAGACACTGGGCCCATTGGACATGCCGTTAACTACTATCTTCATTTCCCACTTCTCCTCTCTGATTGGGGGTGTATATTTTACATCTTTTTTTCTTTTTATTTTCAAAGGCTTTGTTTTGGTTTCTTAGGTTAAGATGCTCTCGAGCGTTGAGCAGGCACAGCTCCGTTGAGGTCCCTGTCCCCGACCTGTGGTTCTGGCCTCTGAGGTTGGGGGGTCACTTGTTTCCCACCCCAGGTACCTCCAGGCTGAGTCACGGGGTGATGAGGATTTGGGCCCTGTCTGTCCTAGGCCTGGAGAGTGCCTATCTAGGAAAAGGTCACTGGACCTGGAAGGGTCCCCAGGGTCCCCGACTCCTGTCTCCATCTGTCACGTGGTTCACCATCATCAGGCACCAGGCGCAAACTGCTTCCCGCTGTTGGCCACCCCTTCCCCAGCCGCAGGTGTCACTGCCCCCAGAACTGTCCAGGGCCAGGGGCCGCTGAGAGGCAGAGGGGTACCCTCACCAGGTCTTGGTGGAAGAGCCAGGGGGCTGGTCCCAGAATAGACCGTCTCACAAGCACGCAGCACACTGGAGTGGACGCCTGTGCCCACCTGACCCTGGGGTGTGGCCAAGAGCCAGCTGGCACCACCCACCTAGGGAGGCTGAGGAGGAGGTCCCCTGGGCACAGGGCCTCTTTGGGACTTCAGAGGAAATCTCCCAGCCCCACCCTCGGAGGGTTAAGAGAAGACCTCCTGCAGCTGTGCCGCCCACACCTCTAGGTCGCCAGAGCCCTGGCCCACAGCCCCCAGCAAGCCTGAGCCAGGGAAGAACCAGAGGCCCTCCCGAGAGACCCAGTCACACGTCTCTGCTTTAAGCCTTAGCCAGCTAGTGACGAGTACAATGAGATAACGCCCATGTGTTTTGGAACATTTATGTAAGATTGTCATATGAAATGTATTTGGGAACTACATTAAACTTTTAACTAAAACCCCAGCCTCTGCATGCACCAGGGGCCTCAGGAAGCCCCTGATCAGGAATGTCCTCCACCTCCCCGGGCCAGGACCTCCGGCAGCCTGGGGCCTCATGCTCCCACCCCACGTGTCACCAGCACTGGAATCCAGCCACAGCCCTGGTCTCTCCACCGCCACCCACACTTTAACCCCAACCCCCGCTGCAGGGCCCTGCAGGTCTTCTGCCCCCGCCCAGGGCTCCCAGCCTCGGGCTGCTCATGGGAGTGTAGACACGGGGCTCGCTGGACATGTGAACTGCTATTTTATTCCCCACTGCCATCTTCTGATTGGGGGTTGATGTTTTACAGATGTTTTTCTCAAAGGCTTTTTTTTTTTTTGGTTTCTGAGGTTAGGATGCCCCCTTGCCTGTCGCTCCACACATGGGCAGGTCCAGACTGCCTTCCAGGATAGCCTCCACACACGGCCTCCCATCCGGGGTCACCTGGCTTCCTGGGGGACGTGCAAGGGAGGGGGTGGGGGAGCAGCAGGCTGGGTGGGGGGATCAGGGGACCTTGGCGGGGGCATCCGCAGGGGCTGCAAGGCCTCAGGTCAGCATGGTGTGGGTGGGGACAGTTTTTCTCCCTGGGGTCCTGAGCCAGTGAATTGTGTTAGGACCTTTGTCCCACCTCCCCCTGGTGGCCCAGCAGGGACCTGGTCTAGCCGGTCCTGCAGCCTCCATTCCCCCACCTGCCCCTCCCCGCTCTGTGGTGTGGCTGCCCGGGAGAGAAGAGGCCCAGGGAAGGGAGGTCTCCAGCGGGGGTGGGGAGTGACAGGCCAGGGCAGCAGGGCTAAGCCTGGAGCTGCTCACAGCTGCCAGGCACTGGTCATCATGGCCACGAACTCCTCATCTGTGTTCATGGAGGCACTCACGCCGCTGTAGTAGTCCTGGAATTCCGCCAGCGTGACCTGGAAACGGAGGGCCGTGAGGGGGCGGCCCAGGAACTGCCTGGGGAGGGGACCCCCTGCGCAGACACCCACCTGCCCGTCCTTCTCAGAGGAGTCGAAGTTGTCCAGGAAGCGGCGCAGCACCTCGTCCTCCGTCCACTCCCCACTGCGCACCTTGGGGTGGGCACGGCCACTGTACACCCCGCGGAGGTCATCCACCGTCACTACGCCGTCCCCACTGCGGTCCAGCTTGGCAAATGCAGCTGCGATGACTGCCTCCCGGGCCTGGGACATGGGGGGCTAGGACAGGAGGTGGTGACTGCGGGTGCTGGATAGCAGACCCAAACCCCCAAGACCCCCAAGACACTGCAGAGCACCGGGGCTGTCACCCCTAGCAGGCGCCTCTTAGCAGCTCTTGGGGAGGAGTCCCCTGTCTCCACATCACAGCATCCTCTGTCGCCTCACGCCCAGGCCACACGCCTTGACTGCGAGGTGGGGGCTCACCCGCAGCGCCCGAAGGAACTCCTCCAGATCCAGCGTCCCGCTGCCGTCGCGGTCCCACCTTCTGCACACACCCTCTGCCTCCGCCTGGTCCAGCACCAGCCCGAGTTTGGCCAGACCCCGCCGGAACTCATCAGCGTCCAGGGATCTGCTCCCGTCCCGGTCTAGTTGGCGGAAAAACCTGGGGACAGGGGACACGGTTGGAACAGTGGTCTCAGGGGCCAGGGTCAGGAAGGCGAGAGGGGACAGCTCACCTGGCCAGGCCCTGGATGCCTGAGGCCCCGCGGGACAGGCACTGCGCCCGGAGTTTCTCCATGGTGGCGTCCACAGCGTCCATGCTGGGTCTGGGCTCTCTGAGCAGCTGGAAGGGAGAGAGGTCAAAGTGGGGACTCCCGCAAGCCCACCCTGGCCAACTGCCCCTTGTTCAGACGCTCACCTGGCCTGCGTCTGTCCCAGAGTCCTGCCTGCCGGGCCTTCTGTTAGCTGTGCCGTGCCTAGGGAGACTGTTGCTAGCGGGAGGTGCCTCTGGAGACGGGGCGGGGCCCAGCTGCATGAATGCACTGTGCTAGCCGACAGTGGATGGTGGGGGAGACGGGGAAGCGAGGGGAGGGGAAGGGGAGGGATGGCTGCACCCAGCCTGACTGCTTACTTAACTGCCAGCCCCATAGGGCCTGGGACACAGCCAGATCCCTGTGGCATTGCATCCCTTCCTGGCTGCAAGGAGGAGGGGCAGGCCACTGCCCTGCAGGGGATGAAATGCCCTGGGTGGAGACAAGTCTGTGGTTAGGGAGGCTTGAGGCATGATTCCCGTGTGACCCTGGTCAGGTCCCTTTCCCTCTCTGGGCTTCATGGGGGCTTCGCAGCCCCAGCCAGGGCTGACAAAATTGCTGAGGAATCAAAGTTCAAAAAGGGCCCCAGGTTCTGACCAGCCACAACGGCTCATGCCTGAAATCCCACACTTTGGGAGGTCTAGGTGGGGAGGATCACTTGAGCCCAGGAGTTTGGACCAGCCTGGGGAACATATAGAGACCCCGTTTCTATTGTACAACAACAAAAAAGCTCCAGGTGGGCTGGGCACGGTGGCTCACACCTGTAATCCCAGCACTTTGGGAGGCCGAGGTGGGCAGATCACGAGGTCAGGAGTTCGAGACCAGCTTGACCAATGTGGTGAAACCCCATCTCTACTAAAAAATACAAAAATTAGCTGGGCATGGTGGTGGGTGCCTGTAATTCCAGCTTCTCAGGAAGCTGAGGCAGGAGAACCTCTGGAACCCGGGATGTGGAGGTTGCAGTGAGCCAAGATCGCACCACTGCATTCCAGCCTGGGCGACAGAGCAAGACTCCATCTCAAAAAGAAAAAAAAAAAAAAACCCAGGTCCTGGGGCCTCAAGACCTCCTGCCCAGGCCCACCTCCAAGGGTAGGTCCTGCAACCCCACAGGGACTGAGCTGAGCATGAGGAACACCTCTGCTCACTGCCCCACAAGGCTTGTCACTGGCGATCGTTAGAAGCCAGTCCCAGGACTTCTGTCTTTACAGATGTTTTGTTGTTGGTTTTCAGGCCTGAAATGTGACTTAGTGGGCTCGCTCCTGACAAGGTGGTGAGCCAGAGGTTGTGACCCCAAGTGGAGGAGCAGCCCTGATCCCGGACATAAACCTCAAGGGACGAAGCCACCTCACCGAAGGCCTTCAACAGAGACGTCGGATATACCTGTCCGCTAAGGTGGGTGGGTTTCCCAGGACTTGCAACATGGGCCCTGTTTGGGGACCCACCATTCCCCCGGAACTAAGAATCATCAATCAGAGCCTTCTCCAAGCCTGGCCTTACCTCGCCCACAGCACAATTATATTGTCAGAAGTTGCCTTGCCTGAGCGCAGTGGCTCATGCCTATAATCCTAACACTTCGGGAATCCAGGGCAGGAAGATCACTTGAGCCCAGGAGTTTGAGACCAGCCAGTGCAACATAGTGAGACCCCCCATCTCTACAAAAAACACAAAAAATTAGCCAGGCATGGTGGTGTGTTCCTGTAATCCCACCTACTTGGGAGGCTGAGGCAGGAGGATTGCTTGAGCCCGGGAGTTGGAGTCTGCAGTGAGCTAAGATTGCATCACTGTACTCCAGCCTGGGTTACAGAGCAAGACCCCGCCTCTTAAAAAATAAATAAACTGACCAGGCGCGGTGGCTCACGCCTGTAATCCCAGCACTTTGGGAGGCCAAGTCGGGCAGATCATGAGGTCAGCAGTTCGAGACCAGCCTGGCCAACATGGTGAAACCCTGTCTCTACTATAAACACAAAAATTAGCCAGACACGGTGGCTCATGCCTGTAATAACAGCACTTTGGGAGGCCAAGGCGGGCAGATCATGAGGTCAGCAGTTCGAGACCAGCCTGGCCAACATGATGAAACCCCATCTCTACTAAAAATACAAAATTAGCCAGGCGTGGTGGTACCCGCCTATAATCCCAGCTACTCGGGAGGCTGAGGCAGGAGAATTGCTTGAACCTGGGAGGCAGAGGTTGCAGGGAGCTGAGATCGCGCCATTGCACTCCAGACTGGGGGACAGGAGCAAGACTTTGTTATCAAAAAAAAAAAGCCAGGCACGGTGGTGGGCGCCAGTAATCCCAGCTACTCCAGAGGCTGAGGCAAAAGAATCACTTGAACCTGGGAGGCAGAGGTTGCAGTGAACGAAGACCACACCAACTGCACCCCAGCCTGGGCAACAGAGTGAGACTCTGTCTCAATAAACAAATAAATAACTTAAAAAAGAGGTCAGGCGCAGTGGCTCACACCTGTAATCGCAGCACTTTGGGAGGCCAAGGCGGGCGGATCACTTGAGGTCAGGAGTTCAAGACCAGCCTGGCCAACATGGTGAAACCCCATATCTACTAAAAAAAATAATAATAATAAACAGCTGGGCATGGTGGTGCATGCCTGTAATCCCAGCTACTCGGGAGGCTGAGGCAGGAGAATCACTTGAACCCTGGAGGCGGAGGTTGCAGTGAGCCAAGATCATACCACCGTATTCCAGCCTGGGTGGCAGAGTGGCAGAGTGGCAGAGCCAGACTCCGTCTCAAAAAAAAAAAAAAGAGCTTGCCTTTGGAGTCTGAAACCAATCTGTAGGTTACAGGCAACCCGGTGTCTTGATTCAAGCCACCACTGATGTAACATCATCAGTTTTATGAGAAACCATGGTGACATCTGGCTGCCAAAATCCTGAGGGCTCACTACAATCCAGAATTATTTAAATAGGCAGAGAAATACTTTCATGTCTATGAGTGTTACAAGCAGCATTTTTTTTTTTTTTTTTTTTTTTGTCTGTGTAGAGAACTATAAAATATAACCATTATTGAAGTGCTGTTTTGGCATCTCATTTTTACATGTTTAGTAAGGATTTCTTGGGAGGCCAATGCAGGAGGATCACTTGAGGCCAGGAGTTCAAGACCAGCCTGGGCAATGTAATGAGACCTTATCTCTAGAAAAAATGCAAAAAACTCAGCGAGGCATGGTGGCATATGCCTGTGGTCCCAGCTACTTGGCAGGCTGAGGTGGCAGGATAGCTTGAGCCCAGGATTTTTTTTTTTTAGAGGGAGTCTCCCTCTGTCACCCAAGCTGGATTGCAGTGGCACAGTCTCGGCTCACTACAGCCTTCATCTCCCGGGTTCAAGTAATTCTCTTGTCTCAAACTCCCGAGTAGCTGGGATTACACGCATGTGCCACCACACCCAGTTAATTTTTGCATTTTTAGCAGAAACGGAGTTTCACCATGTTGTCCAGGCTGGTCTCAAACTCCTGGTCTCAAACTCCTGTCCTCAGGTGATCCACCTGCCTTGGCCTCCCAAAATGCTAAGATTATAGGTGTGAGCCACTGTGCCCAGCCGAGCCCAGGATTTTGAGGCTGCAGTGAGTTGTGATCACACCATTGCACTCCAGCCTGGGCAACAGTGAGACTTTTGTCTCTCTCAAAACAAAAAGAAAGAAAACAGAATTTGAGCAGTAACTTCCCCCCAAACTGAAAGTGGCCCTGGCCCTCCAGACCTGGAGTGTGTTCCCTTCACACCTCTGGGCCTCTGGTTTTGTTGTTGTTGTTTGTTGTTGCTGTTATTGTTTTTTGTTTTTTCTCTGAGACCGAGTCTCACTCTGTCGCCCAGGCTGGAGTGCGGTGGTGTGATCTCCACTCAGTGCAGCCTCCGCCTCCCGGGTTCAAGCAATTCTTCTTGAGTAGCTGGGATTACAGGTGCCCGCCACCACACCTGGCTAATTTCAGTATTTTTAGGAGAGACGGGGTTTCACCATGTTGGCCAGGCTGGTCTCGAACTCCTGACCTCAGGTGATCCACCCATCTCAGTCTCCCAAAGTGTTGGGATTACAAGCGTGAGCCCCACACCTGGCGTGGGCCTCACTTTCCACAGCTGTAAAATGAGGACAAAGCCTATGTCTACAGGGAACTCGAAGATTAGACGCAATCGGTGTAGAGTGTGCTTTGCGCATGCTCCCTAGATTCCACCTGGCCCAGCAGGACCCTACCATGAGGCACAGATAACACAGAGGGCCTCCCTCTTGCCCCCAAGCCAGGATGAAAGGATGAAGGACCCAGGCCAGGAAATCATCCGGTTTATTCTTGAGCGCGGACAGGCCCCAGCCTGCCTTTCCTTTGTACAAACAACCCCCCTCCTTGTTCATCCAGAGGAGAAAATGGGCCCATTGTCACTGCACTGAGGGGTCACTGTTGCCAGGCAGGCAGGCAGGCGCCATCCTGAGGGCCGTGGGTGGCCTCCGACCTTTCTGGTCTGAAACAGGCTGTGCCCCTCGGCGGTTCCTGGTGTGACAGTTCCCTGAGTGAGGAGGTGGGGGAATGGCTGGCCCCGAAAGGCACAGGAGTTTTCTCCTTTCCCTGGTTTGACAAGTAAAGCACCCTGAATGTCTTGGACTAAGAAGGACAGCGCAGAAACAAGGAGTTCAAAAATAGATTCTTTAGGGCGTATAAAAAGGAGACAGTTGTGTGCTACAAAAGCTAGGCTAGGGCCGGGCACGGTGGCTTACCCCTATAATCACAGCACTTTTGAAGGCCGAGGCGGGTAGATCACCTAAGGTCAGGAGTTTGAGACCAGCCTGGTCAACATGGTGAAAGCCCCTCCCCCCGTCTCTACTAAAAATACAAAATTAGCCGGGTGTGGTGGTGGGGTGCCTGTAATCCCAACTACTCTGAAGGATGAGACAGGAGAATTGCTTGAACCTGGGAGGCAGAGGTTTCAGCGCGCCAAGATCACACCACTGCACTCCAGCCTGCATGACAAAGCCAGACTCCATCTCAAAAAAAAAAAAAAGCTAGGCTGGCTCGAGGGGGTCTCATCACGTCAGCAGATGTACTAGGGGTCCCCTGGCTCCCTTTAGGAGCCCACAGACCCATCCTGTTCTTCCTGGGGTATGTCAGGCACTGGTGACAAACAGAGAACAAGACAGACAAAAATTCCTGCCCTCATAGAGCTTACACTCTGATGGTAACAAGTTCAGTAAAGAAAATAAAATGAAGCTGGATGTGGTGTGGTGGCTCATAAGATCGCTTGAGCCCGGGCAATATAGCGAAAGCCTGTTTCTACTAAAATTTTAAAAATTAGCCAGGCACGGTGGCGCGTGCCTGTAATCCCAGCTACTCAGGAGGCTGAGGCAGGAGAGTCACTTGAACCCAGGAGGCGGAGGTTGCAGTGAGCCGAGATGGCACCGCCGCACTCCAACCTGGGTGACAGAGGGAGACTCCGTCTCAGAAAAACTTTAAAAAAATAAAATAATTAGCTGGGCATGGGGACACATGCCTGTGGTCCCAGCTACTCGGGAGGCTGAGGTGGGAGGATCTCTTGAGCCCAGGAGTTCAAGGCTGCAGTGAGCCATGATCACACCTCTGCACTCCAGCCTGGGCGACACAATGGGACCTTGTCTCTGTAAAGAATAAATAAAGATAAATTTGTCTTTATTGGCTGGAGCCTCCCAATTCTGGTGTGGGATAGAAAACTAAGAAAATGCATTAGTCCTGGGATCGGGGCCGCTTCAGTAGGAACAAGAATCAGGGCAGCTCCCCGCCCCCCACAAAAAAAGGAGAAAAACTCAACTAATGGGGAACTTGATACCATTTGCATTCACCAGACAGAAAAAGAGAGGTCTCAATTCAGGTGCTTCAGGGGCCAGACAAACTAAGAGAGGTAAGACCAACAGAGGCCAGGCACGGTGGCTCACACCTGTAATCCCAGTACTTTGGGAGGCCTAGGCAGGCAGATCACTTGAAGCCAGGAGTTCAACACCACCCTGGTCAACATGGTGAAACCCCCATCTCTACTAAAAATACAAAACTTAGCTGGGCGTGGTGGTGCGCATCTGTAATCCCAGCTACTTGGGAGGCTGAGGCAGGAGAATCGCTTGAACCCAGAAGGTGGAGGTTGCAGAGAGCCAAGATTCCACCACTGCACTCCAGCCAGGGTGACAGAGTGGGACTCTGTCTCAAAAAAAAAGACCAACAGAAACTCACACCCTGGCTAAAGAGGGTGCCCTGGACTCCAGGCAAGCATGGCCAAATCTTGCCAGAAATCCAGATCTTTGTGTTTGCATTACCGGGTTTTTAGCAAGGGTGACTGATTCAAAGTTTAAAAACAAACAAGAACACTTCTGTGTGGGTTAAACGTCTGCATCTGGCCTGTGGGCCTATTTGAAAACTTTGACTGTTTAGCCCGTTCTGATGCTTAGACAGGACTGTGGCTCTGCCATTGGGTCCCCCTGCAGGACGCTGGTGACTCCCAAGGACATTGACAGCAGTGGCTTTCTGTCTCCATTCTGGAATCTGCATTCCGGGCTCACACTGTGGTCCCAAACACCGCAGGCTGGAGGTGGTCCCTGTCCGCCTCTTCCCCAGTGCTATTGGCAAGGGGTGGACCAGGCCCACCGGGGGATGGGTGGCCGGGGTCACTGGCCGGCACGGGCCCTAGGCGCTCAGCCTCAGCCAGGGCAGCCAGCAGCCCGGCCAGGGGTGGTCGGCGGCGGCAGATGTCCTGCAGTAACTCAGCCCGGGGCTGCAACTGCCTAATGAGTTTGTCCCTCTGGTGCACGGCGGCCTGCAGGCTGTGGACAGTGGCCTCTGAGGTCATCAGCTGCTCCTGGAGTGTGGCAATCTCACTGGCAAGAAGGCAAGAGGAGGTGATTATGGAACTGAGGACCACAGCGCCTGTTCCTCCCTGCTCCGGACCTCATCACCTTTGGGGTCCCACATTCCTCACCACTGCCTCAGGGTCCTCCCTGGTTATGAACGGAATGTTTCTTTGTTTTTACTATTATTATATTTTACTTTTTTTTTTTTTTTGAGATGAAGTCTCGCCCTGTTGCCCAGGCTGGAGTGCAATGGCACAATCTCAGCTCACTGCAACCTCTGCCTCCAGGGTTCAAGTGATTCTCCTACCTCAGCCTCCCTAGTAGCTGGGATTACAGGTGCCCACCACCACGCCCGGCTAATTTTTTGTATCATCAGTAGAGACGGGGTTTCCCCATGCTGGCCAGGCTGGTCTGAAACTCCTGACCTCATGATCCGCCCACCGTGGCCTCTCAAAGTGCTGGGATTACAGGCATAAGCCACCATGCCCAGCCTATTATTATAATTTTTGCGACAGAGTCTCGCTCTGTTGCCCAGGCTGGAGTTCAGTGCAACCTCTGCCTCCCAGGTTCAAACAACTGTCCTGCCTCAACCTCCCAAGTAGCTGGGTTTACAGGCATGTGCCACCATGCCCAACTGATTTTTGTATTTTTAGTAGAGACAAGGTTCTGCCATGTTGGCCAGGCTGGTCTTGAACTTCTGACCTCAAGTGATCCACCCGCTTTGGCCTCCCAAAGGGCTGGGATTATAGGCTGAGCCACTGCACCCGGCCTGAACTGAATGTTTGTCTCCCCAAAATTCATATCATGAAGCCCTAACCCCAACGGGAGGTGTATTAGTCCATTCTCACAATGCTATAGGGACATACCTGATACCGGGCGATTTATAAAGAGGTGTAATTGATTCACATTTTCACATGGCTGGGGGCAGCCTCGGGAAACTTACAACCATGATGGAAGGCACCTCTTTACAGGGCAGCAGGAGAGAGAGAGACCAGCAAAGGGAGACTCCCTTATAAAACCATCAGATCTCCCTGACTGATTGATTGAGACGGAATCTAGCTCTGTCATCCAGGCTGGAGTGCAGTGGTGTCATCTCAGCTCACTGCAACCTCAACCTCCCGAGTTCAAGCAATTCTGCTTTAACCTCCCTAGTAGCTAGGACTGCAGGTGTATGCTACCATGCCCAGCTAATTTTTTTTTTTTTTTTTTTGTATTTTTACTAGAGACAGGGTTTCACCATGTTGGCCAGGCTGGTCTCGAACTCCTGACCTTAGGTGATCTGCCCGCTTCAGCTTCCCAAAGTGCTGGGATTACAGGTGTGAGCCATTGCTCCCAGTCATCAGATCTCGTGAGAACTCACTCACTATCACGAGAACAGCATGAAGGGGAAACTATCCCCCATGATTCACTTACCTCCCACCAGTCCCTCCCACGACACGTAGATATTACGGGATTACAATTCAAGCTGACATTTGGGTGGAGACACAAAGCCTAACCATAGCAGAAGGGTATTTGGAGATGGAGCCTTTGGGAGATGATTAGGGTTAGATGAGGTTGTCAGGGTGGGGGTCTCTATGATGGGATTAGTATGCTTATATGAAGAGATACAAAAGAACTCCCTAGCTTTCTCTGCCCTGTGAGGATGCAGAGAGAAGCCAGAAATCTGCAAGCCAGGAAGAGGGCCCTCGCCATAACCTGACCATGCAGGCACCCTGCTCTCGGACGTCCAGCCTCCAGAACGCTGAGAAACAAACATCTTGTTTAAGCCACTTAATTTATGGCATTTTGTTTTTTTTGTTTGTTTGTTTGAGACAGAGTCTCTCTCTGTCGCCCAGGCTGGAGCGCAGCGGCGCAACTTCTGCTCACCGCAACCTCTGCCTCCTGGGTTCAAGCGATTCTCGTGCCTCAACCTACCGAGTAGCTTAGGACTACAGGTGCATGCCACCACACGCAGTTACTTTTTTATATTTTTAGTAGAGACGGGGTTTTGCCATGTTGGCCAGGCTGGTCTCAAACTCCTCAGCTCAGGTAATCTGCCTGCCTCAGCCTCCCAAAGTGCTGGGATTACAGGCATGAGCCACTGCCCCGCCAGTTTATGGCATTTTCTTATGAGAACCCTCATTGCGTCCCCTCACTCTTCCTGCAGTTCCTTCTTTTCCAGTATCTTTCCCCATCTATTCTTAGTAGGCTCTTCCTCCGGGAAGCCTTCCCTCTGAGACCCCTCAGAGCCCCATATGCCCCTCCATCACAGCCCTTAACCACCGATGATGTAACTGCCCAGTGACATGTCCGTCTCTCCACTGGACTGTGGACGCCCAATGGGCAATGCTGAGTAGGTCTTACTGATGTGCTCCAGTACCCAGCATAGTGCGTGATACACAGTAGGGGTTCAAAGAAGATGAATGGATGAGTGCCTGGCACACAGCAGATGCTCGGTAAAAATGAATGAATATGTCCAATTAGCTCTGAATTAATAGTTCCCACCTGGGCCCCAGCTCCTCCCACCTTCCTGGGTGCCTGTCTCATCTCTTTCATCCTCAGCTATCAGAAGGACTCTTCAAAAATGCTGATATGGGACAGCATGGTGGCGCACACCTGTAATCCTAGCACTTTGGGAGGCTGAGGTGGGAGGATCGCTTGAGCCCAGAAGTTGCAGGCCAGCCTAGGCAACACAGTCTGACCTCATTTCTAAAGGATTTTTTTTTTTTTAAATCAGCCAGGTGTGGTGTTGCACACCTGTGATCCCAGCTACTTGAGAGGCTGAGGAGGGAGGGTGAGACTGTAGTGAGATGAGATCGCACCACTGCATTCCAGCCTGGGCAACAGAGCAAGATCCCATCTCAAAAATAATAAAAGACAGATAGGCATGGTGGCTTATGCCTGTAATCCCAGCACTTTGGAAGGGTGAGGTGGGAGAATTGCTTGAGCCCAGGAGTTCAAGACCAAACTGGACAACATGGCAAAACTATTTCTACAAAAAAATACAAAAAAATTAGCCATGCGTGGTGGTGGACGCCTGTAGTCCCAGCTACTGGTGGTGGTCAGACTGAGATGGGAGAATCACCTGAGCTCCGGAGATCGAGGCTGAACTCCAGCCTGGGGCATAGGAGTGAGGCCCTTCCTCAAAAATAATAAACTTAGGCCGGAGGCGGTGGCTCACGCCTATAATCCCAGCACTTTAGCAGGCTGAGGCGGGAGGATCACCTGAGGTCAGGAGTTAGAGACCAGCCTGCCCAACATGACAAAACACA
>NC_045454.1:46826414-46842821 GCF_002776525.5 Piliocolobus tephrosceles
GGCACCTGCAAGCCCTGGACGGATACTTCAATCTCACCATGTCCTACCGCAGCGACTCTGACATCTTCACGCCCTACGGCTGGCTGGAACCGTGGTCCGGCCAACCTGCCCACCCACCGCTCAACCTCTCGGCCAAGACCGAGCTGGTGGCCTGGGCGGTGTCCAACTGGAAGCCGGACTCGGCCAGGGTGCGCTACTACCAGAGCCTGCAGGCCCATCTCAAGGTGGATGTGTACGGGAAATCCCACAAGCCCCTGCCCAGGGGGACCATGATGGAGACGCTGTCCAGGTACAAGTTCTACCTGGCCTTCGAGAACTCCTTGCACCCTGACTACATCACCGAGAAGCTGTGGAAGAACGCCCTGGAGGCCTGGGCCGTGCCCGTGGTGCTGGGGCCCAGCAGAAGCAACTATGAGAGGTTCCTGCCACCCGATGCCTTCATCCACGTGGACGACTTCCAGAGCCCCAAGGACCTGGCCCGATACCTGCAGGAGCTGGACAAGGACCACGCCCGCTACCTGAGGTACTTTCGCTGGCGGGAGACACTGCGGCCTCGCTTCTCCAGCTGGGCACTGGATTTCTGCAAGGCCTGCTGGAAACTGCAGGAGGAATCCAGGTACCAGACGGTGCGCAGCATAGCGGCTTGGTTCACCTGAGAGGCCAGTGTGGGGCCTGGGCTGCTGGGAACCTCATTTTCCTGGGGCCTCACCTGCTGAGGTGGGGCCTCATCTACCTAAGGACTCGCTTGCCTGAAGCTTCACCTGCCTGGGGATTCACCTACCTGGGTCCTCCCTTTCCTGGGACCTCACCTGCTGGAGTCTTTGGTGGCCAGGCATGTCACTTACCTGGGATTTCACATGCTGGCTTCCAGGAGCGTCCCCTGCAGAAGCCTGGCCTGCTGGGGACCTCATCTCCTGGGGACTTTGCCTACTGGGGACCTCGGCTGTTGGGGACTTTACCTGCTGGGACCTGCTCCCAGAGACCTTGCCACACTGAATGTCACCTGCTAGGAGCCTCGCCTCCTGGGGACCTCACCCTGGAGGGCACTGGGCCCTGGGAACTGGCGCCCTTGGGGCCCCTCCCATGAGTGATGGTTCTGGCTGATTTGTTTATGATGTTGTTAGCTGCCTGTGAGGGCTGCAGAGGGACAATGACGGTACCGTTTCCAGATGTAATATTGCAAAGACAACCAATGATGAGGCTGGGCGCGGTGGCTCACGCCTGTACTCCCAACACTTTGGGAAGCCAAGGCAGGTGGATCACATGAGGTCAGGAGTTTGAGACCAGCCTTGCTAACATGGTGAAACCCCATCTCTGCTCAGAATACAAAAAATTAGCCGGCGTGGTGGCGGGTGCCTGTAATCCCAGGTACTTGGGAGGCTGAGGCAGGAGACTTGCTTGAACGCAGGAGGTAGAGGTTGCTGTGAGCCCAGATCATGCCATTGCACTCCAGCCTGGGTGACAAGAACAAGACTCCATCTCAAAAAAAAAAAAAAAAGAGAAAGGAAAAGAAAGCTGATGATGCGTTCTCTTCATTCTAGGATAGTGGTTCTCTCCCCAGGGTGATTCTGCCCCCAGGACATTCAGCAAGGTCTGGAGACACTTTTGGCCATCGAAGTGAGGAAGGGGGACGAGGTCACCTAGCAGGCAGAGGCCGGGTTACTCCGAACCCCCTACGATGCACAGGATGCTCCCACAACACAACCACAACCAATCTGGTTCCAAGTGTCCAGAGATAGAAAAACCCTGTTCTAGGGGCTGGGCGCGGTGGCTCACGCCTGTAATCCCAGCACTTTGGGAGGCCGAGACGGGCGGATCACGAGGTCAGGAGATCGAGACCATCCTGGCTAACACGGTGAAACCCCGTCTCTACTAAAAAATACAAAAAACTAGCCGGGCGAGGTGGCGGCGCCTGTAGTCCCAGCTACTCAGGAGGCTGAGGCAGGAGAATGGCGTGACCCCGGGAGGCGGAGCTTGCAGTGAGCTGAGATCCAGCCACTGCACTCCAGCCTGGGAGACAGAGTGAAACTCCGTCTCAAAAAAAAAAAGAAAGAAAGAAAAACCCTGTTCTAGACCTTTCTATGGAGCTGGAGGTAGGTGTCAGAGCCCTGTGAGATGCATCTCCAGCTGCTTCCTGGGGGTGGGATCTGACAGAGTGGGGTCAGGAAGGACCAGTGTGGGTGGGGAGTGGGGGCCAAGCTGCCTGGGGGTCAAAGTAGGGCCTGGCTGGGACAAGGGGACCTTCCCTGCCCAGACACAGTGCCAGGTGGGGCCAGATAAGTCAGCTGAGTTATTAGGGACAGGACGGAGAAGGGCAGAGGTTCCCTGAGAAAGAAGGTGGTGGGCGTGTGGGTGACCTTCAGCATCGAAATGCCCATGGCTGGGGCGACACTCAATGTGACTGCCACCGTGTGGCTGCTAGGAACACACCACTGTGGGTGTGGCTGCAGGTGTGACTGTGTTTATGTCATGCAGACTACATATAACAGGGATGTGTATTCGTGTGATTATTCCAAGCGTGAGACTGACCATGAATGCCCTGGGAGTGTTTTTTATTTTATTTATTGTTTTAGAGACAGGTTGGAGTGCAGTGTCATGATCACGGTTCACTGCAACCTTGAACTCCTGGGCTCAAGTGATCCTCCCACTTCAGCTTCCCAAGTAGCTGGGACTACAAGCATGCACCATTACGTCCAGCTCTTTTTTTTTTTTTTTTTTTTTTTGAGAGATGGGGTCTCGCTATGTTGTCCAGTGGTTTCTCACTATGTCTTGAACTCCTGGCTTCAAGTGATCGTCCCACCTCAGCGTCCCAAAGGGCTGAGATTACAGGCGTCAGCCACCGTGTCTTGCCCTTGAGTGCGCCTTTGCATCCGCGACAGTTCAAGGGCCCCTCTCTGAGTGTGCAGGGCTGTGACTATGTGGGTCTCTCACTATGTGGCTGCTGCAGGGCTGTGCATGTGTGTAAGTGTGTCAGCAGATGTGATGGAATGGATTGTGAGTGACTGGGGCTGTGTGTGCACCCTGAGTGTGTGTCTGTGACCACAGGAGTGATGCTCTGTGCTTTTGTGAATGAGAAGTGACTTTGAGAGTGTTCCTCTCAGGCTGGGCGTGGTGGCTCATGCCTGTAATCCCAGCACTTTGGGAGGCTGAGGTGAGAGAATCACCTGAGGTCAGGAGTTCAAGACCAGCCTGGCCAACATGGTGAAACCGAGTCCCTACTAAAAATACCAAAAAAAAAAAAAAAAATTAGCCGGGCTGGGCACAGTGGCTCAGGCTTGTAATCCCAGCACTTTGTGAGGCCAAGGCAGGAGGATCACAAGGTCAGGAGATTGAGGCCATCCTGGCCAACATGGTGAAACCCATCTCTACTAAAAATACAAAAATTAGCTGGGCATGGTAGTGCGTGCCTGTAATCCCAGCTACTTGGGAAGTTGAGGCAGGAGAATCGCTTGAACCAGAGAGTCGGAGGTTGCAGTGAGCCGAGATCGCGCCACTGCACTCCAGCCTGGGCTACAGAGTGAGATGCCTCTCAAAACAAACAAATTAGCTGGGTGTGGTGGCCGGTGCCTGCAGTCCCAGCTACCCAGGTGGCTGAGGCACAAGGATCGCTTGAACCCGGGAGGCAGAGGTTGCAGGGAGCCGTGATCGCACCACTGCAGTCCAGCCTGGGCAACAGAGTAAGACTGTCTCAAGAAAAGAAAAAGAAAGAGGGAGTATCCCTTCCTGAGTGTGCAGTTCTGAGTGTGGAAGGTGACTGTGTAGGATCATGGGTCCTGCCTGCTGACCCTTTGTGGCTGGTGGTCTCTGTGTCTCGAGTGTGCTCGTGTGTGGTCTCACACTGCTGTGCCGATGGGCTGATGACAACCGCGCGGCCCCAGGGAATTGCAGGGGTTTCTCCCTTTATTTATGCTCCAATTCCCTGGGGGGCTGGGCCTGGTGCCCTGTGGCTGGGACACTGGATCTGGGTGACAGACAGGAAGGCTGAGGTCCGGGAGGCCCGGGAGGGTGGACGACACTCACATACACACGCACACAGTGGCATGTGTGAGCTTCTGGGGCGGCAGACCCCTGAGGGTCAGCTTTCTCACTGTGCGTCCTGGGCTGAACAACACTCCTCTCTCTGAGGCCAGGCCATCTAGGATGGGGAAACTGAGGCTCAGAGTAAGCGTCTCTTGGGCTTCCGCAGCGTCTGGAAACTCCAGCCTCTCTGCGGAGGCCAGGCTGAGTCGGCCCAAAAGGTGGAGGAATCCACTACCTCAAACCTCAAGAGTCGGAAGATTGCGGGGGTGGGCGGGGACCCCAGCCAGCGGCAGCCCTGAAACTGCTTCCCAAGCAGACCACCCACGGGCTTGGGCCTGGCCGCCAAGCCCTGCTCTCAGGGCCCTCTGGAAGTCCTGCTGATTAGCCGCCTTGAGTGTCTCTAGCTGTAGCTGTAGGTCCCCGGGAGCCTGGGGCCAGGGATGTTCCTGTATGTCTGGGTGATTCTCCCTGGGGGCAGTTTCTGATCTGTGCCCTCCAGCTTTGCCGGGGTCCGGGGCGGGGTGGGGGGGGGGAGGCGGGGAGGTGCGGGCTGAGCCTGGGAAGGGACTCTGTGGTTAGAGGGTGGTCCTAAGGGCAGACGTGTGGGAAGGAGTGGAGGGGGCCCAGCTAAGGAGAAGGGTTGTAGCCTTGGGAACCCCCAGTCTGAGGGGCAGGAGGGGAGGAGTCTCGCCTCGCCGGGGCCTGCCCTGGGCTCGCAATGCCCGCCCCTTCCCCGCCCCTCAGACCGACCGTGGGACCCGCCGACCCCTCCCGCGCTCTGGCAACCCAACACCCCGGGCCTGCCAAGCATCAAGGTGACACCGTGGGCAAATCTAAACACCGAGCCGGGCTTTTTCCATCCTCCGCAGGGGCTTGTCGTAAATCCCCCCTCGAGGCCCGGCCAGGGCTTTTATGGGCCGAGGACCCAGGTCTCTGGGGACCCAGCTCTACCCCAGCAGGCGCCGGCTTCGGGCTGGATGGGGCTGGCGCCCGCCCCAGGCCTCTCCCCGCCGGGAGGTGGGCAGCGTGCGGGTATTTTTAGTAGCTGGAGGGAAGGAGATAGTGGCTTTCAGCTCACCCTGGTGGGGGAAGACCGGCCCGAGGAGGCCGTCGGGCAAGGGAGGTCTCGGTCCACCTGGACCTCCGTCTCCTCACCCAGAGTGGCTCCCCCTTCCCCCTCCCTAGAAGCCCACATAGCGGGAGAAGTGCGGACGGGGAGACTCTGGGGAACTGATTCCACCTGGACCTCCGGCTCCTCACCCCCAGTGTGGCTCCCTTCCCCCCTCTCCAGAAGTCCACATAGCAGAGAGGTGCAGTCGGGGACAAGCTGGGGAAACTGGGTCCACCTAGACCTCAGAGTCTTCATCCCAGAAGCCCACACCGCGGAAGGGAACAAGCTGGGGAAGGGAGGTACGGAAGGGAACAAGCTGGGGAAACTGGGTCCACCTAGACCTCGGTCTCTTCATCCGGAGCGTAGCTCCCCTTCCCCCTCCCCAGAAACCCACACAGGAAAGAGGTACGGACCGGGACACGCTCGGGACGGGCAGAGGGACCCGTAGGGAGGCAGGAAAGACGGTCCCTGCCAACATAGCCCCATTCACCCCATTTTTCCTTTTTGTCTGCCATAAACTGGAGCCACTTTGCATCTACCCTTCCCCCAAAGCAAACGGCATCCTCCCACCACCCTGCAGCTGGGCCGCCCTACTGGTCCCCACTTTCCCGGCGGAGACAGCGACGCGAGCCCCTCGCCGAGGGTGAATCACCAGCCAGTTGTAGTTCCCACACTTTATCTCAGTACAGTTATCGCGAGAGTCCCGGGGCCGCGCCGGCGTGCTCTACGCACGCGCAGTCTGTCGCGGGACCGGCCGGTGGTGCCGTCGGGGCGGGGAGAATGGCCGCCGCTCCGGACGAGTGAGGTAGGGTCACACGCAGGCGCACTCGCGCGCCGACAGCTCGTGCACCGTGTGGTAGCGGCTGTGCGCGTCCAGGAAGGACACCTCGTCCTCGTAGGCCGTCGGGCGGCAGCAGGGCTGCGCGCGCACCCGCTCCCGCCGCAGGCGCCGCCGCTGGCGCAGGCGTCGCAGCCCGAGGTCGTAGACGCGCGCGGCGGCCTCGCAAGCGCCTGCGCAGTAGCGGAACAGCACCGTCTCGTCGGATGCGTAGCCCAGGCCCAGCTCGCTCACGCGCACCTCCAGCTCGCGCAGCCCGCACGGCCGCGCCCCAGACCGCGCACGCGCGCGCCGCCGCCGGGGCCCCGCCCGACGGCGCGGACCTGGGGGTCGTCCAGCCCAGGGAGTCAGCTCGCGCAGCTCCACCGCATCCGGGGCGCCCTGCAGCAGTGCACGGTCTGCGAGGGGAGGAAGAGAAAGGAGGCGGGTCAGTGGGTGCAGGGGATGGGAGGGAGCCCACTACCCTCGCTGTGCCCCTGCAAACGAAGACCCTTGCTGGGACGCCAGGCCTGGACGGCTTCTCGTCTCACTCCCAGATCCCAAATTTTCACACCCTCTCTGCAGGAGCTGCTCATGCAGCCTCTCTGGGCGGCACTGGAGGGCACGTACATACACCCCTACGCTGGTCCAGCACCCCTTTCTGAACCCTGAGCCTATATTGGCTGCCCAGAACCTGGTTCATCCTTTCTGGGCCGCTTTCCAGCCCGTCTCACCTTGAGCTAAGCTGACCGGGATCTCTAACTGACCTCCTCTGGGCCCCTCTCTCACCCCATTGCCGCTCCACTCTCCTCATCCTCCATCGCAAATCTACATGGACCCCGCCCTATGCTGGGCTGCCCCAGGACACTGGTGCACCCTCTCTGGGCAGCACGGGGGGGCTGCTTCCCATGCCCCATCCCTCTTTAGTGAGGCTGTCATAGGTCTCTATCTCTAGAGCCCCTTCTTCAGGCCCTGACGTTTGCTCCGAGTTCCTGGGTTTTTCAGACTCCCTCCATCCCCGTTGCCCCACTGTGCAGTGGAGCCTCAGTTTCCCTATCCAAGAAACGAATCGCGGTGGGTTTCTCAGAATGCAGAGGAGCAGCAGGTACTGCAGCCTACTGCGTTCTAGGCCTGTGTGGGGCCCCCACTCCATGGAGTGCCAGCAGCTACTGTCAGGGCCACCCTCATGTGACAGGTGACAAAATGGACCATCCCAAGGTCACATCATTACCAGGTGGCCAAGAGAGACGGGCTTAAAGGACATTCTAACTGCCTTCGTCGTTCACCCAAGTTTGGCCCAGGTCCAGCCGCCTTCTCCCACACTCGCCAGGAGGTGCCCAAGTCACTGATTCCCAGGGCCTGGCAGCCTAAATTTATTACCCAAGCGCTGGCTCCACCCCCAAACTCCGAAGCCCCAGGAGAGAAGTGCAGAGGCTGGAATGACAGGCAGCGCTACTGGCAGACCAGAAGGCAGGGGACTCCCAGCCCCAGAGCAGGTGGCAGTCACGCTTGTGGTTGGGAGAGGAAATCTTGAGTTTAGTCCCCACCTGCCCCCAGGGCTGGTGCACCTGGCTGTCAAAAGAATGAGCCTCTGGGTGGCCCTGGGGAAGGAGGGGCTGTCTGTCTCCTGGGGTTTGGTGGGGGAGGAGATGTCTGTTCCCACAGGGGGTCTCAGAAACAAGACAAACCCAGCCTCAGAGCCTGACTCTGCCACTTTTGCCACTGGCAACCTCAGGCCTCAGTTGCCCTGTCTGTTCCCTGAAGCTTGCATGATCTCTGTCTTGGCTGGGGCTGAGAGGGTAGGAAGTCAGTGCCGGGGGTGGCCGATGACTGAGAAACCTAGTCAGTGTTCTTTAAGCCATGGAGCAGGACTGGAGTGGCCGGGACTGTGCTGGGGGGTTAGTTAGGGGCACGCCCAACCCTAGAGGGGTGAATTGAAGCAGACATTTGTGGGCTTGCCACATACAATACAGATGCCCGGCTAAATCTGAATTCCATATAAACAATGAATAATCTTTTTTTTTTTTTGACACGGAGTCTCGCTCTGTCGCCCAGGCTGGAGTGCAGTGGCACAATCTCGGCTCACTGCAAGCTCCGCCTCCCGGGTTCACGCCATTCTCCTGCCTCAGCCTCCCGAATGGCTGGGACTACAGGCACCCGCTACCACACCCGGCTAATTTTTTTGTAGTTTTAGTAGAGACAGAGTTTCACCGTGTTAGCCAGAATGGTCTTGATCTCCTGACCTCGTGATCCGCCCACCTCGGCCTCCCAAAGTACTGGGATTACAGGTGTGAGCCACCGCGCCCGGCAACAGTGAATAATCTTTTAGGATGTCTGTCCCTGCCTCTGCAACGGGGCTGGCTGCTTGCACAGGGGGCTAGAACACAAAGTCCCCAGCCTGAAATTCCACCATGGAGCCTAGAACATGGGGACTTGGGGATCAGTGGCTGCTCCTTTTTTGCTGTAGGGCAGGCAGGCACCCGTCCATGGGCCCTGACCCTCCCCAGTGCCTGAAATTCCTCCATTCCTGCTTTTCCCCCTCAAGTCCTGGAGCACTGGCTTTTGGGGCCCCACCCAGGTCTCTGTCCCGACGTCCTAGGAAGGACTTCGTGCCACTTGCAGAGGGAAGTGGTGGGAGGACAGAAGTGGAGCTCGTGCCGGAGGCCACCCTTGTGCATTGTAAGGACAAGAAAAGAGGATTGTGTGGGCTGGCAGGGGCGGGTGCAGACGTGCACAGGGGCGTACTCATGGCCCACACCCAAAGGCACGGCACACGCACCCTGCCGGCGTCTGCGTCTCAGATGCCCACACAGGCGCACGCATGGACATGTGCGTGGGCACAGGGGTCAGGGCCCAGGCACCACCCTCACCCCACAGCACTTGTGGTGGGGCAGGCATTAGGGAGTGGTGGGGAGTTGGGCGAGGGTCTTGCCCTCAGGGTGGGCATTTTTTTGTCCCTATAGCAGTGCTTTTGCCCGTGTCTGTGCCCCCAGCCCTGTCTCTCCTTTCTCTCTCTCTCCACCCCCCCTCACCCCTCCAAATCTCTGGGTCTCTCTTCTGGTTTTTAGCTCCCGCTCCATCTCCCGCCTCCCCTTGGTGCCTGTCCCCTGGGGCAGATCACTGGGACCTCAGATCCAGCCTCTCTCTCCTCCCACCGCCCCCGCCCCCCGCGCCACAGGGGCCAACCAGGCGAATGCCCAGGTCTAATCTCCATCTGGCCCCCACAAGACCTCAGGGCAGAGCCTAATTCCTTGTGACAGCTAAGCCGAAAGACCCCAGTTCCCAGAAGTCACCCTAGCTCCACCAGGCCATTGGGGGAATTTGCAACCTCCCTCCACCCCATCTTTTTTTAGAAAATGTATTTATTATTATAATGTTTTGAGACAGAGTCATGCTCTGTTGCTCAGGCTGGAGTGTAGTGGTGCAATCATAGCTCGCTGCAGCCTTGAACTGTTGGGCTCAAGTGATCCTCCCACCCCAGCCTCCCAAGTAGCTGGAACTACAGGCATGCGCCACCACACCTGGCTAATTTCTAAAGTTTTTTGTAGAGATGGAGGTCTCACTACGTTGCCCGGGCTGGTCATGAACTCCTGGGCTCAAGAGATCCTCCTGTCTCGGCCTCCCAAAGTGCTGGGATTATAGGGCAGGAGCCACCATGCCTTGCCCTGAATAATCTTTTAGGATGTCTGTCCCTGACTCCCTGCAACAGGGCTTGCTGGCCCTATCCTTTTTTTTTTTTTTTTTTTTTTTTTTTTTGAGATGGAGTCTCACTCCATCACTGAGCTGGAGTACATCGGCATGATCTCGGCTCACTGCAACCTCTGCTTCCCGGGTTCAAGCAGTTCTCCTGCCTCAGCCTCCCGAGTAGCTGGGATTACAGGCACGTACCACCACGCCCAGCTAAGTTTGTATTTTTAGTAGAGACGGGGTTTCACCATGTTGGTCAGGCTGGTCTTGAACTCCTGACCTCAGGTGATCCGCCCGCCTCAAAGTGCTGGGATTACAGGTGTGAGCCACCGCGCCCGGCTGGCTGGCACTATCTTTTAAAAACTTATGACCCCCGCCGCCTCCCACTTCACTGCCTGAAATTCTACCCCTTACGTTGGGGGTATCTGACCCCACACAAAGGAGGAGCTTACACTGGGCCAGGCGGGCAATCCGGGTGTCCAGGGTTCGAGGCAGGCGGCGCAGCGGGACCAGTGCAGGTCCGAGGCGGTGGCTGAGAAGCAGGCCCTCTCGACACATCCAGATGGACAGCACGGAGCTGCAGAGCACTGAGGCCAAGGCCGCCGCCTTCCAGCGCTGCATCCTCAGCCTGCGGGCACGGGATGGTCAGCCGCACGCCCCCTGTCTGTCCCTCCAGCAACGAACAGGCGCAGGGCGCTGGGCCAGGACTCAGTGTGGGGCCTTTGACTTTGAACAACGCCTGCCAAATGGTCGATAATCACATGGGAATGGTTCCTCAAGGAACCATTGAACAAGGAAGGGGTTGGGCTCCGTGCCAGGAGTCACAGGGAACCGCCCCCATCTGGGGGTCCCGGAGTGCCTTCCTGAGGAGCCGATGACAGGGTCCAGACTTGAACAAAGGTAGGAGTTGACCAGGCAGAGAAGAACGACATCACAGGCAGGGGACACAGCCAGTGCAAAGGCCCCGAGGCCGGACTGAGCGTGGCGTATCCCAGGAACAGCGAGGAGGCCGGAGAGACTGCAGCTGAGGAGCCAGGGGGAAGAGTGAAAGGAGGAGAGGTCATTTCCGGCAGGTGGCACTGTAGGACAAGGGCGCGGGGAGGGTGGTGTTTAGGATCGTGTGGAGGCAGGAATCCGGGGCTGACACTGTTCCCTACAGGCTAGTGTCCTCCATTGACTCTGCCCCTCTCTGAGCCTGTTTCCCATCCAGAGGGATAAGCATGCCCAGAAGTGGTTAGCAATGGGCCAGAGCTGCCCCGACACTGAGTCCCGGCTCCGGGCTTTTGCACAGACAGGTGTTTCCCTGGAGAACACTTCTTCCCTCCCTCCCCACTCCCACTCCCCTTTCTTTTTAACTTTTTCTCTTTTTCCTTTTGGAGATGGAGTCTCGCTCTGTTGCCCAGGCTGGACTGCAGTGGCACAATCTCAGCTCACCGCCACCTCCGCCTCCCGGGTTCAAGTGATTCTCCTGTCTCAGCCTCCCCAGTAGCTGGGATTACAGGCACCCGCCACCACACCCGGCTAGTTTTCGTATTTTTATTTTTTTTATTTTTTATTTTTATTTATTTATTTATTTATTTATTTATTTATTTATTTGAGACGGAGTCTCGCTCTGCCGCCCAGGCTGGAGTGCAGTGGCGCGATCTCGGCTCACTGCAAGCTCCGCCTCCCGGGTTCACGCCATTCTCCTGCCTCAGCCTCCGGAGACAGCTGGGACTACAGGCGCTACAGCCACCGTGCCCGGCTAATTTTTTGTATTTTCAGTAGAGAGGGGGTTTCACTGTGGTCTCGATCTCCTGACCTCGTGATCCGCCCACCTTGGCCTCCCAAAGTGCTGGGATTACAGGCGTGAGCCACCGGGCCCAGCTAGTTTTCGTATTTTTAATAGAGACGGGTTTCACCCTGTTAGCTATGCTGGTCTCAAGCTCCTGACCTCAAGTAATCTGCCCACCTTGGCCTCCCAAAGTGCTGGGATTACAGGCGTGAGCTACCGCACCCAGCCTCCTCTCTTTCTTTTTTCTCTTTCTTTCCCTTCCTCCCTCCCTCCTTTCCTTTCCTTTCTTTCCTTTCCCTCCCTCCCTTCCTTTCTTCCTTCCTTCCTTCCTTGCTCCCTCCCTCCCTTCCTTCTTTCCTTTCTCTCTCTTTCTTTCTTTTTCTCTCTCTATTTTTTTTTCTTAGACAGGGTCTTGCTCTGTCGCCCAGGCTGGAATGCAGTGGTGTGATCACGACTTACTGCAGCCTCCACCTCCTAGGCTCAAGCGATCCTCCCACCTCAGCCTCCCTAGCAGCTAGGACTGACTACAGGCGTGAGCCACCATGCCTGGCTAATTTTTAATTTTTTTTTTTTTAATTTTTGTTTTTTGGTTTAATAGAGAGGGAGTCTCACAATGTTGCCCAGCCTGGTCTTAAACTCCTGGGCTCAAGCGATCCTCCCACCTTGGTCTCCCAAAGAGCTGGGATTACAGGTATGAGCCACTGTACCTAGCGCCCACTCCCCTTGCAATCTCAGCTTGGAGGGCACCTCCTCCAGGAAGCCTTCTATGACTGCCTACCCTATTCACTTTAACCTCTGGCTGGTGCAGGGGGGCTAGTGGGCCCCCCGGAGTGCCCTGAGCTTTCCCCATTCGGGCACTGGGTGCTGAGAGTGCCTGGTGGCATCCTCCTCACTGCATGTAGTCAGTGTTTAATAACTCACATGTACACACCCACCACACCCGACGCTGTCTGGGCTCCTCCCCAGCATCCCATGGCCCCCAGCCCGAGTTTACATTCCCCCTCCTGCCTGCCTAGTGTGGGGTGGCAAGGAGCCTGGCGGCCGGCCAGGTGTAAACATTTACACCGAGCGCTGAAAGCCAGGTTGGATATGGGTCAGCGCCTCCGGGCCTGGGCTCGGCTCGTGGGATCCCCAGGTGCCCCACCGCCGTGCATGCACCTTGTACCTCCAGCTTTATGCGCTGCCCTGCACCGCGCGGAGATTTATTTGCGTGGGATTCGCATTTCATTTGCATGGACTGCGCCCCGTGTGCTGATGCGCAGAAACTCGAACCACCCCTTCTCCACCCCGCTCACCCCCATGGATGGGGACCACAGGAGCTACACACACCAGACCTTAAGTAACAGGACACATTTATTAAGCACCAGCTGTGTAACAGGCCCGGTGCTGAGCCCACAAGAGAGGCATTACTATCTCCATTTTACAGCTAGGCAAACCGAGGCACAAAATGGGTAGGGACTTGCCCAAGGGCTAGAAAAGGATGTGGGATTCGAACGCAGGTTCTTTGACATAGCACACACCATATGGGCTGGGCTTGGGAGCAGACACTGTAGTCACCCCGAGAACTTGCCTCACCACTATTGCTGGTACTTGAGACTCTGGTATTGGTGGTGGTTATTCTTAGTAAGGAATGAGCTCGCCAACATGAGGGCGTCTAAACAAATCCTAGACCAGCCTGGGGATCTATCTGATGAGAGCGAATTTGCAGGGGAAGTTGATTCTCCCCCAGGGCCAGCCCATCTGGTTCACTGGCACAGAATAGGCGCTCATAGACATTTGCTGAATGATGAATGAATGAATGAACACGAAGCTAGGCTGGCCGGGTATGATGGCTCATGTCTGTAGTAATCCCAGCACTTTGGGAGGCTGAGGAGGGCAGATCACCTGAGGTCAGGTGTTTAAGACCAGCCTGGCCAATATGGTGAAACCCCAGCTCTACTACAAATACAAAAATTAGCTGGGTGAGGTGGCGTGCACCTGTAATCCCAGCTACTTGGGAGGCTGAGGCAGGAGAATCACTTGAAACCAGGAGGCAGAGGTTGCAGTGAGCTGAGATTACACCACTGCACTCTAGCCTGGGTGACAGAGTGAAACACCGTCACACCGTCTCAAAAAAAAAAAGGCACTGGGTGGCCCAGATTCTGAATTGGAGGGTCCAGAGTTTCCTGTCTGAGTGAATGGATGGATGGATGGGTTTATTGGGAGGATGAAAAAGAGACCACAGTTGAAGTCTCTGGGCTTAGTATACAGTCAGTGCATAATAAACAAGGTGACTATCATGAATGGGCCTAGATTCACTGGGAGTGGGCAGGGGGCCCCTCCCTGAGGAGGTGACGCATGCACTAAGACCCAAGTGTAAGAAGTCAGTCATAAGAAAATCTGGGAGCAGGTGTTCCAGGCAGAGGCACTGCCTGTGCAAAGGCCCTGGGGCAGGCCCACACCTGGCGTGTTTGAGGAACAGCGAGGAGGCCTGTGCATCTGAGCAGAGTGAGCAGGGGAAGAGAGAGAGGAGGGGAGGTTGGGAAGGGGATGCAGCAGCTCGTGCAGGGCCTCGTGTGGGCCATGGGCAGGACATTCCATTCTTGAGGTTTTGTGGAAGCAGATGGCAGCAGCAGCATTTTGTCAGATGTCAAACTCATCCCCTTCATTCCTTTGTGTGTGTTCTTTTTTTGTTGTTGTTGTTGTTGTTTGAGATGCAGTTTCACTCTGTTGCCCAGGTTGGAGTGCAGTGGTGCAATCTCAGCTCACTGCAACCTCCACCTCCTGGGTTCAAGCGATTCTCCTGCCTCAGCCTCCCAAGTAGCTGGGATTACAGGAACGTGCCACCATGCCTAAGTAATTTTTGTGTTTGTTTCTGTTGTTGTTGTTTTTGTTTGTTTGATTTTTGAGTGATCCTCCTGCCTCAGCCTCCCGAGTAGCTGGGACTACAGGCACACGCCACACTACCACAGCCAGCTAATTTTTGTATTTTTAGTAGAGACGGGGTTTCACTGTGTTAGCCAGGATAGTCTTGATCTCCTGACCTCGTGATCCACCCGCATCGGCCTCCAAAAGCGCTGGGATTATAGGCGTGAGCCACTGCACCTGGCAATTTTTATATTTTTACTGGAGATGAGGTTTCGCCATGTTGACCAGGCTGGTCTTGAACGCCTGACCTCAGGTGATCCGCCCGCCTTGGCATCCCCAAGTGCTGGGATTACATGCGAGAGCCACCGCGCCTGGCCATCATCCCCTTTATTCTTAGTGATCACCTACTTTATGTCCAACCCCATTTTACAAACTTAACACAGATAAAGTCATTCCAACCTTACAAGCGTCCTAAGAAGAAGGTAATATCCTTTTATTTATTTATTTTTTCTTTTTTGAGACAGGATCTCGCTCTGTTGCCCAGGCTGGAGTGCAGTGGTACAATCACAGCGCCCACTGCAGCCTTGACCTACCCAGCTCAGGTGATCCTCCCGTCTCAGCCTCCCAAGTAACTGAGACCACAGGCATGCACCACCACACCCAGCCAATTTTTATTTTTATTTTTTATTTTTATTTATTTTTGAGACGGAGTTTCGCTCTTGTTGCCCAGGCTGGAGTGCAGTGACACAGTCTCGGCTCACTGCAACCTCCACCTCCCAGGTTCAATCAAGCAATTCTCCTGCCTCAGCCTCCCAAGTAGCTGGGATTACAGGCATGCACCACCACGCCCGGCTAATTTTTTGTATTTTTAGTAGAGATGGGGTTTCACCATGTTGGTCAGGTTGGTCTCGAACTCCTGACCTCAGGTGATCCACCCGCCTCAGCCTCCCAAAGTGCTGGGATTACAGGCATGAGACACCGCACCTGGCCAATTTTTAAATTGTTTGTAGAGACGAGGTCTCATCATGTTGCCCAGGCTGGTCTTGAACTCCTGGGCTCAAGCGAGCCTCCTGCCTTGGCCTCCCAAAGTGCTGGGATTACAGGCGTAAGCCGCTGCGCCTGGCTGCAAGTCATACCCTTATCCCCACTGTATGAAAGAGAAACAGGCCCAGAGCTGGGAAGTGACCTGTCCGAGGCCACAGAGCCGGCATTTGAATGCTGGTGGTAGGAGGGGGGAGACAGGCAGGAAACCTACTGGGCCCTGGACCTCTCTGGAGCCCCTCTACCTTGCTTGTCCACACATTCAAGTCTTAGAGTGGTGTGACTCGGTTTCCCCATTGGACTGGAACAAGCCTTGGGCTGTGGTGGTCTGTTTCTACCAAGGGCCCAGCCCCAGCATGGCCTAGTCACAGGACCCCCCGGAGGCCTTGGAGCTTCAGACTCTCCCCACCTAAAGCTCTGGTGGAGGCCAGGAAATCAGGGGGCCGGCGGTGGAGGGGGCCCAGCAGGCAGGGCTGATTAGCAGCCATGAACAATGGGCCTCTCTGTTCTCGGGGGTCACCTAACTGGTTTGTCTCTGGCACGGACACGACCAGGTGGGGGTGATGTGGGTGTGGTGGAGGGCACAGGGAGGGGGCTGGGTGTGCACAATGCGTGTGCCTGTGTCCTGGAGGCCCTAGCCTGGGGAGGCGTCTGTACCTGTGCATCTGCACAGACACACACTTGTAGGTACAGGAGTGCCCACTGTCATTTGCAATCTAGCCCAGGTCATCATCTGCGCCCTGAGACCCCTCATCCTGGCCACACACATGGGGGTACACAGGTGAACACGCTGCCAGCACCCACAGCTGCCAGAGCCCAGGAGTTTGAGACCAGCCTGGGCAACATAGCGAGATCCCCCATCTCACACAGCACACCTGCAGGCTTACACTTGTGTGCCCACTCACATTCATTCATACCCAGCCTTCTCACTCATTCACACCCAGTCTTCTCACTCATTCACACCCAACCTGAGTCTCATTCACACCCAGCCATCTCACTCATTCACACCCAATCTTCTCACTCATTCACACCCAGCCATCTCACTCATTCACACCCAGTCGTCTCACTCATTCACACCCAGTCTTCTCACTCATTCACACCCAACCATCT
>NC_045454.1:46842831-46849707 GCF_002776525.5 Piliocolobus tephrosceles
CCCAACCATCTCATTCACACCCAGCCATCTCACTCATTCACACCCAGACATCTCACTCATTCACACCCAGCCATCTCATGTCCTCACACTCGGGTTCTTTCATAGTTGTGCACACGCACTCCCACACACACACAATCACACTCACGTGCTCAAGTATTCTCACTTGAGCACACTTGCACACTCAGACGCTCCCATATTTGGCTGGGTGCGGTCGCTCACACATGTAATCCCAGCACTTTGGGAGGCTGAGGTGGGTGGATCACTTGAGGTCAGGAGTTCAAGACCAGCCTGGCCAACATGGTGAAACCCTGTCTCTACTAAAATTACAAAAATTAGCCAGGCGTGGTTGTGGGTGCCTGTAATCTCAGCTACTCGGGAGGCTGAGGCAGGAGAATCACCTGAACCTGGGAGGTGGAGGTTGCAGTGAGCCAAGATCTCACCACTGCACTCCAACCTGGGCGACAGAGTGAGACTCCATCTCAAAAAAGAAAAAAAATTAGCCGGGCATGGCAGTGCGCGCCTGTAATCCCAGCTACTCGGGAAGCTGAGGCAGGAGAATCGCTTGAACTCGGGAGGCAGAGGCTGCGGTGAGCTGAGATCGCGCCACTGCACTCCAGCCTGGGTGACAGAGTGAGACTCCGTCTCGAAATGAAACAAAACAAAACACTCCCACGTTCACGGTTTTCACACTTCCACACTCAGGGTTACACGCACATCCCGGGGTGTTTTCACACTCCACACAAACACTTGGATTTTTCCACACGCATTCAAACACAATCACACATTTGACCACAATGACACTCACACACTTGCCTGCCTGCCTGCCTCTCTTCTCTTTTTTTTCTTTCTCTTTCTCTCTCCCTCCCTTCCTTCCTCTCTCTCTCCCTTCCTTCCTTCTCTTTTTCTCTTTTTCTCTCTCTCCCTCCCTCCCTTCCTTCCTTTCTCTTTCTCTCCCTCCCTCCGTCCCTTCCTTCCTTCCTTCTCTTTTTCTCTTTCTCTTTCTCTTTTTCTTTCTCCCTCTCCCTCCCTCCCTTCCTTCCTTTTTCTCTTTCTTTCCCTTCCTTCCTTCCTTTCTCACCCTTTCTGTCTTTCCCTCCCTCCCTCCGTCCCTCCTTCCCTCTCTCTCTCTTTCTTTCTTTGACAGAACCTTGCTCTGTTGCCCAGGCTGGAGTGCAGTGGTGCAACCTCGGCTCACTGAAACCTCTGAGTCCTGGGCTCAAGTGATCCTCCTGCCTCAGCCTCCCAAGTAGCTGGGACCACAGGTGTGCACCACATGCCTGGCTATATTTGTGTGTGTGTGTGTGTGTATGTATATATAGAGAGAGAGAGTTTTTTTTTCTTTCTTTCTTTTTTTTTTTTGTAGAAACGGGGTTTCACTGTGTTGCTCAGGCAGGTCTCGAACTCTTGGCCTCAAGCAATCCTCCCGCTTCAGCCTCCCAAAGCACTGAGATTACAGGTGTGATCCACTGTACCCAGCCAGTATTTTCATACTTACACCCAAACATGATCCCATGTACACTCATGTTTCCAGGCTCATATATTCTAACACAATCACACCCACACACAGAACACCGCCGTATGAATGCAGTGTGTTCTCATACTCACATTTGAATACATCACGCTCACACGCTAGGGCGTTTTCACAGTCACACTCAAACATGACCCACTCACGCACTTGGATGCTTCCACCTTCATTCAAAACACTATCACTGGCCAGCCAAGGTGGCTCATGCCTTTGATCCCAGCGCTTTAGGAGGCCGAGGCAGGAGGATTGCTTGAGGCCAGGAGTTTGAGACCAACCTGGGCAATATAGGGAGACCCTGTCTCAGAAAAGAAAAGAAAAGGCCGGACATGGTGGCTCACGCCTGTAATCCCAGCACTTTGGGAGGCTGAGGCAGGCAGATCATTTAAGGTCAGGAGTTTGAGACCAGCCTGACCAACATGGTGAAGCCCCATCTCTACTAAAAATACAAAAAAATTAGCCGGGCGTGGTGGCAGATGCCTGTCATCCCAGCTACTCAGGAGGCTGTCTTGAAGCAGGAGAATCACTTGAACCTGGGAGGCGGAGGTTGCAGTGAGCTGAGATTGCACCACTGCACTCCAGCCTGGGCGACAGAGTGAGACTCCGTTGCAAAAAGAAAAAAATAAAAGTTAAGATGAGAAAAGACAAAAAGTGTCAAGGTCATGAAGGACAAGGAGAGATGGAGAAGGAGTCTCAGATTGGAGGGGCCAAAGGAAAGGGCATCGCTAAATGTCATCTGGGATCTTGGATGGACCCTGGGACAGAGAGGGGACGTTAGCAGAAATACTGGTGAAACAGCCAGGCTCAGTGGCTCACGCCTATAATCCTAGCACTTTGGGAGGCTGAGGCGGGGAACTCGCCTCAGCTCAGTTCGATACCAGCCTGGACAATACAGTAAGACCCCGTCTCTACAAAAATAGAAAATAATAAATTTTTAAAAGACACCATTGGCCGGGCACAGCAGCTCACGCCTGTAATCCCAGCACTTTGGGAGGCTGAGGCAGGTGGATCTGGAGGTCAGAAATTCGAGACCAGCCTGGTCAATATGGTGAAACCCCGTCTCTACTAAAACTGCAAAAATTAGCCGGGTATGGTAGTGCGCGTCTGTAATCCCAGCTATTAGGGAGAGTAAGTGAGGCAGGAGAATTGCTTGAACCCAAGGGGTGGAGGTTGCAGTGAGCCAAGATCGTGCCACTGCACTCCAGCCCGGGCGACAGACCAAGACTTCGTCTCAAAAAAAAAAAAAAAAAATCACACACACGCTTGGCTGCTTTCACACTTGTGCTGAAACGTTATATCCACGTGCTGGTGTTTGCACACTCACACACTTGAACAATCCCAGTCTCACACTAGGGTGTTTTCACACACACTCAAGTATGATCCCACTCACACACACTGAGGTTTTCCCCACTCACACGTGGTATGCTGGTCTCACAGAGACACACACTTGTAGGTACAAGAGCATCCATTGTCATTTGTGCTCTGGCCAAGGTCCCCAAGACCCCTCCTCCTGGCCCCCCACACACACACGCAGGGGTGCACAGGTGAACACGCCACCAACTCCCACAGCTGCAAACATTCCAGGGGGCACAGACACAGTGGGCGGAGAACGAGAGGAGGGGAAGCAGACAGGGCCGGGGGACTCAGGAGGGAATGGCCCCGCCCTGACCACCGCCCACGTCCACCCCGCGGGGATCTCGGGTGCTGTCTACACTGCCTGTGCAGGGCCTGGCCAGAGGTCCCTTCCCAGTCCTGGAGAAAACGTAGAGATCCTGAAGAACCTGCATTGCCTGGAGGGAGGGAAGCCTCCTTCCTTCCTTGGTAGAGGGGGTGGTCCGTAGCAGTGTGGTCCGTAGCAGCAGCAAGAAGGACCTAGGACAGACCTCCACTTCTAGCTGGAGGCCACACGATCCCCAGAGCTGGGGAAGGAAGGGGAAAGAAGGGAAATGGACTCAGAGAGAAGCAATGAGCAACTCAATGTCACACAGCTACGCAGGCCCTTCCAATCAATCCAAGCAACAGACAGCCGGCGCAAGGGTGTGTGTTTCTGGCACCTTCCTTAGTGATGCCAGGAAATGTTGCTCATTATCTTTATGCACAACCAACGCCCTGGCACCCCCACCCCCCTTCCCACCGAACTTCCCAGGGGACACCTGCCGGGCACACCCAGTCCCAGGGATAAAAGCCTCTGTCCTACAGAACTCCCGGTCTCAGAGAGTGGCTCCTGAGAGAGGAAGAAGGGGAGGACCTCTCTCCATGTAGGCATCTCTTCTAATCTTGGGGAGGCCTGGAATTGGGGTCTATCTTAATTTGGCAAACTCCTACTCTACCCTGAAAGCCCTAGCTCCTACAGCCCCTCCACCAGAAACCCTTCCCTGCTACCCATCTCGGCCACCCCCAAGCCATGGGTCCCTTCCTCTTGCCTAGCCCTGTGAGCATGGTGTCTGTGCCCGTGACTGTCTTTGCTGGATGGCAGTTTCTAGAGGGACATCCTGGGCTAAGTGTTTGCAGGGCACAGGGCTGACTTCGCGCATTCGGTTTACAGAGGCGTGAGCTTGCTGCAGGTCCCAAGTCTGCACAATTTTGCCTGTGGGGGTGCTGCCCTGCACACACTTCTCCTTCCTCTCCACTTCACTCCTGGTCCTCCTGTCACTCAGTTTCCCCATTTTTTTTTTTTTTTTGAGACAGAGTCTGGCTCTGTTGCCCAGACTGGAGTGCAATGGTGCTATCTCAGTTCACTGCAACCTCTGCTTCCCAGGTTCAAGCCATTCTTCTGCCTCAGCCTCCCAAGTAGCTAGGACTACAGGTGCCTGTCACCACGCCTGGCTAATTTTTGTTTTTTTTTCTTTTGAGACGGAGTCTCTCTCACACAGGTTGGAGTTCAGTAGCGTGATCTCGGTTCACTGCAACCTCTGGCTCCCGGGTTCAAGCGATTCTCCTGTCTCAGCCTCGAGGGTAGCTGGGATTACAGGTGTGTACCACCATGCCTAGCTAACTTTTATACTTTTTAGTAGAGACAGCGTTTCACCATGGTGGCCAGGCTGGTCTCAAACTCCTCACCTCAGGTGATCCGCCTGCCTTAGCCTCCCAGAAGTACTGGAATTATAGGCATGAACCATTGTGCCCAGCCCCCATCTGGTTTTTTTTAGAATAAAAAAAAAGCTTTTTTTTTAATAGAGACAAAGTCTCGCCATCTTGCCCAGGCTGGTCTCGAACTCCTGGCCTCAAGCGATTCTCCCATCTTTGCCTCCCAAAGTGTTGTGATTACAGGTGTGAGCCACCATGCCTGGCCTCCCATCTTCAATAGGGCATGAAGGGTGCCACCCAGCACTGTGGGAAACACAGAGAGGACCTGGAAGAGTTTGACCAAGTGGCTCTTGGGCTCTTGCCACTGCTCATGGGCAGAGGATGCCAGGCTGTGAAGCCAGCATATGCCAGTGAGGAACTGCCTGTGTGTGTGAACGCCGCAGCATACACGTGCTTGTGCGCCTGTGCCTCTGTTTTCCCCAGGTGCTGACAGCTTGAGGGCTCACAGCTGGGCCTGTTCCTAGGGCAGTCTCCTGGTCTCCTGTTCCTAGATGGCCTCTGGAAGTTCCCTGAGGTTCCACTGATGGGGAAACTGAGGCCCCATGAGGGGCAAGACTTGGCCAGGGGTCTGGGCCTCTCGAGGCAAGACTCAGTGATTCTGCAACACACAAAACAAATTCCACAGCCCACAAAAATGTGCCCCCTCCCTCAGAGGGCCCCAGGGCCTGGGCCCACCCCATGGGGGGATGAGGCGGCCAGGACAGCCGAGAGCTGGCAACACACATCTGGGGGCAAACCAGGAACATCTGGTGAGCACAGCTGGTTCCGATGCTGCGTCTGAGGGGGCCAGAGGCCAATCTAGGGGCGGCTTTTTGTGTCGGGTGGTGCCAGGGGAAGAGGTCCAGGCTCTCCTCTTCTTCCCCCAGCACAGAAACTGAGTGCTGCCCAACTGCTAGAACTATCGCTGGCTCCCTGCTACCCTGGACATCAAGTCGCAGCCCATGAGCTTGTCTTGAGGGACTCTGGGTCTGTCTTTGCCAAAGTGAAGCTGAGGGCTGGATGGTCAGGAATAGTGGTTTCTAGGGAGGAGTATGGTGGCTCCTTTGTGATCATACTGGTGGTAAAATAATAATAACTGGGCCGGATGTGGGGGCTCATGCCTGTAATCCCAGCACTTTGGGAGGCTGAGGCAGGTGGATCACGAGGTCAGGAGATCAAGACCATCCTGGCTAACACGGTGAAACCCCGTCTCTACTAAAAATACAAAAAACTAGCTGGGCGTGGTGGCGGGCGCCTGTAGTCCCAGCTACTCGGGAGGCTGAGGCAGGAGAATGGCGTAAACCCGGGAGGCGGAGCTTGCAGTGGGCTGAGACTGTGCCACTGCACTCCAACGTGGGCGACAGGGCGAGACTCTGTCTCAAAAAGTAAAAAAATAAAAAATAATAATAACAATAATAATAACTGGGCCGGGTGCGGTGGCTCAAGCCTGTATTCCCAGCACTTTGGGAGGCCAAGGCGGGCGGATCATTTGAGACCAGGAGTTCGAGACCAGCCTGGCCAACAGGCTGGTGGTGATACTCCATCTCTACTGAAAATATAAAAAAAAAGAAAAAACTAGCCAGGTGTGGTGGTGCACTCCACCAGTCCCAGCTATTCGGGAAGCTGAGGCAGGAGAATCACTTGATCACGAAGGTTGCGGTGAGCCAAGATCGCTCCAATGCACTCCAGCCTGGGCGACAGGGTGAGACTCTGTCTTTAATAATAATAATGATAATAATAATAACTGAAACTAACATTGATGAACAACAGTATTAGTGCCATTCGAAGCACTTTACATGTAGTAACTTGTACCGAGGTATGGACTATTTTATCCCAGTTTGATAGGCAGGAAAACAGAAGTCCAGAGAAGTGAAGTAACTTGCTCAAACAACTTAAGCGGTTGAACTGGGATTTGAACACAGCAAACTCCTACTCATTCCTCAAAGACTCACTTCCAACACTCCATGCATATCCTTTTTTCTTTTATTATCCAATCAATGGCTGCATAACCTCTATTTTTTTTTTTTTCAAGACAAAAGTCTTGCTTTGGAGTGCAGTGGCACGATCTCAGCTCACTGCAACCTCCACCTCTGAGGTTCAAGCGACTCTCCTGCCTCAGCCTCCCGAGTAGCTGGGACTACAGGCGTGCATCACCATGCCCAGCTAATTTTTTTGTACTTTTAGTAGAGATGGGGTTTCAACATGTTGGCCAGGCTGGTCTTGAACTCCTGACCTCAAGTGATCCTGCCTCAGCCTCCCAAAGTGCTGAGATTACAGGTGTGAGCCAC
>NC_045454.1:46859707-46891496 GCF_002776525.5 Piliocolobus tephrosceles
CGGAGGGCGCGGGGCGCGGGGGCGCACGGACGGCACGAGCGGCCTCGGCGCCCAGCGCGGGGCTCCTGGGCCGCGGCGCGAGGGACCTGGGCGCTCGGAGCGGCTCCACGGCGCGCTCTCCCGCCGCCTCCGCCGCTCCCGCCGCGGACGGCTCGGCCGGCGCGGGGCCGGGGGCGGGGCCGGGGGCGGGGCTGGGGGCGGTGGCTCGGGTTTCCCCAGCCCTCCCCGCCCTCCCCGTCCCCGCCGGAGGGGGACCGGAGGAGCGCAGGTGGCAGAGGCGCGGGAACCAACCACAGAGCCCCCCTTAGACGGCTTTCTCCACCGGCCCCAGGGACCCCGACGGCGCCCCTTTGGGAAAGCCGGGACCCCAAGACAGCCCCTCCGAAAGTGTCCAAGAATCGCAGCTGTCCCGACGCCAGTGCCTGTGGCCCTCGGCGCCCCCTACATTCTATGGAGGATCCGACCTCTCTGCCAGACCTCCCAAACCGGTCCCATGTCCCCTTCCGGAGAACGAGGTGCCAAGAAGTCCCTTCACTAAGGAACCCCCTGAAGGGAAGTCCTCAGAGCGGCGCCCCCCCCAACTAGCTGTTTCCCATCCTCATTCTGGGGATCCCCGACGGCTCCTCTTGCCTAAATCCGAAGCCCCAAGACGGCCCCCCGATCCCTTCTGGCGAACTAAGACCCATGGCCCCCACCCCAACAGCTGTGGCCCCCGCATACAGCTCCCCCCACCCCACTGAGGATTGGGGTGTCCCCCTGCAATTTTGTCCCACGTCCTCTTTCCCCAGAAGCTGAAGAAGCCCCCTCCCAATAAAGCTCTTCCAGGGAACTGAGACGCAAAGTCTTCCCCTCAGACGGATGACGACACCCGCTGTCCTCAGCGCCCCTCATCAAGCAGCAAGTCCCCCCAGTGTGGCCTCAGAGCCCTGCAGGGGATTTCTCGCTGCTAGCTCCCGCCGGCGCCCCCTCCTGGCACTAAGGCTCGCGGGCCGGGGAGCCCAAACCCACCCGGGCTCCTCCCCGACGGCTCCGCGCTCCCACAGCGCCCCCTGGCGACACCGGGCTAACTCGGGAGGTGGGACTGGGATGGGTGGGCGGGGCTGGGACTGCCGCGGCCCGGTACCCGCCCCGCGGGGTGACCGAGAAACTCCCGCCCTGCAGACTCCTCCCCGCGCCGCCTGCGTTCTTGGGGCCCCGGTGCTCTGGTTTCTCGCTCCCGCCGCCTGGGTTCTTGGGGTCTCCTTCTCACTCCGGCCCTGGCTGCCTGCATTTGTCTGATTCCAGCAGCCTGGGAGTTCGCATGCAGATTAGGCCTTCCTAGAAGATCCCTAACGCCACCACATGCGCGTCCCTCCAAAGGGCCTGTACAACTTGTGGGGCTGCGCAATGCGCGCGGTGATTGGGACACTCACGCAGCCTCGCCTCCTGCTGCACGCGGGCTGATGCACGCGGTGCTGTGCACGTGCGCGGGATGCGTGCTGGAATGTGAGTTTGTGGGTTGGGGGAACGAGAGAACGGGCCTGTGTCAGAGAAGTGGCAGCCTGATTCCAGATCTAGGACAGAAGATAACAGGGATCTGTGTTCTCTGTGGCCTTGGGCCTTCCCCCCGTGCCTCAGTTTCCCCACTTGTAACAGGGTATTACTAGTAGCCCTTCACTGCGTTCTAGTAAGGATTGAATGAGTGTGAATAAGCTTGTATAAGTAATGAGTAAATGTGAATAAGTGAGTAAGCCTGGCAAGTGGGGAATGATGTCCCAATGTCCAGGATTACTGGTGTTCCCAAATGTTCGCTCCCAGGAACCCATTCACAGCGACACACAGACACCCTGACCTCAAAAACACTCTCAAACCTTTGTTCCTGGTGGGGTCACACCCCCTGCCATTTCTCTTTTTTTTTTTTTTTTTTTTTTGAGGCGGAGTCTTGCTCTGTCGCCCAGGCTGGAGTGCAGTGGCATAATCTTGGCTCACTGCAACCTTCGCCTCCCGGGTTCAAGCATTATCCTGCCTCAGCCTCCCAAGTAGCTGGGATTGCAGGCGCGCACCACCACGCCCAGGTAATTTTTGTATTTTTAGTAGAGAGGTTTCACCATGTTGGTCAGGATGGTCTGGATCTCTCGACCTCGTGATCCGCCCGCCTTGGCCTCCCAAAGTGCTGGGATTAGAGGCGTGAGCCACCGCGCCCGGCCCATCTCTCCTTCTCACACAAACCTAGACGCCCTAGTGAGCATAGACATCCCCGCACAGTCACACCCTGCCCCACCCTTGGGTCCTCACACGCAGACACACGCTGACACAACCCCTCCACGGGTATCTCACAAGGACACGTGTTCCTGGGGTTCACTCAGCCCCTGACACACACACACACACACTCTTAGCAGATCCTTACACACCCCCATGCTGCCTGGCACTGATTAGTACACACACACACACACACACCCCGGGCCCCGTCTGGGAGGCACAGCCACCCCTGCACACACACAGCCCGGCCAGGAGCCCACCCCCAACCCAGCCCTCCATCATTAAGCTGTCACCAGCTGCCCCTCGGCTGCCTCCCGCTCACCCCACACCGCCTGTGCCCCCCTCCCCGCCGCGGCTAGGGGCCATGGGGGCGGGGGTCGAGCAGACACATGGAGAGCAGGACACACACACATGTGCCCACCATGTGGATGCTTGTAAAACGGTTGCCCCGGCAACAGCAACTTGAAAGACTTGGTTCTTCCTCTGGGATTGGGGGCGGGGCCAAGGTGGGGGCGGGGCCAAGGTGGGGGCGGGGCGGGACACGGGCGGTGGGGACGCGAGGATCCACTTTCAGCTACAGCCATTCCAGTCAGGGACACACACGCTGAAACACCCATACACGTGGACAGAGACCCCGTCGTACCTGGGGACACGGAGACCCTGCCTTGCTCAGGGCCAGCCCCGTGTGGTGACACCAGAAACACAGTTCCTTCCATCCTAACACCCTCCCAAATCACCCGCACACTCTCTCTGTTACCGACCCACACACTATCTCACCCCGTGACAGGCGGTGACAGACACCCTATCACACTCGCTGACCCACACCGAAGCCAGGAACTGAGGTGCACAGGGACACACGGGGCCCTCCAGGATTCCTCCACCCCCTACCCCAGAAGGGAATCCCAGGGACCAGGACTCTCCATCAAGAACACCCCTCTATGAGGTAGGCATGGTGGCTCATGCCTGAAATCCCAGGGCTTTGGGAGCCTGAGGCAGGAGGATCAATGGAGGCCAGGAGTTCGAGACCAACCTGGGCAACATCTGGAGACCCCTATCTTTACAAAATAAATTTTTTTTTCAAATTAGCCAGGCATGGTAGTACACGCCTATATTTCCAGCTATTTGGGAGGCTGGGGCAGGAGGACCCCAACCCAGGAGGTCAAGGCTGCAGTGAGCTATGATGGTACCACTGCACTCCAGCATGGGTGACAGAGCGAGACCCTGTCCCCCCCAAAAAAACTAAAAACCCAGCCCTCTGAATTCCACCCCTTTCCAAGAAACTGTCTGGGCTTGGCTGCCCAGGAGGCCAGGGAATTCAGAGGCTGGCTCTATTTGCAGGAAACACGGGTATTTACAATGCTTTATTTTTAAATCTTTTTTGTCCCAGACTTGGGCTGCCGCAGGGCGGGCCGGATATTGCCAAGTACTGAGCCTCTCTCTCTTCAAGTGCAGCCCGTGGGCAGGATCTGTGGTCTTCCCAGAGCACAGATATGGGGAAACTGAGGCTCAGAGAGGAGCAGGAAGGCAACCACAGGCACCTGACCTCTTTCTTTCTTTTCTTTCTTTTCTTTCCCTCCCTCCCTCTCTCTTTCTCTCTTTCTTTCTTTCTTTCTCTCTTTCTCTCTTTCTCTCTCTCTCTCTTTCTTTCTTTCTTTCGAGACAGGGTCTCACTTTCTCCCCCAGGCTGGAGTGCAATGGCACCATCATAGCTCACTGCAGCCTCGACCTCCTAGGCTTAAGCGATCCTCCCACCTCAGCCTCCTCCTCCCACCTCAGCCTCCATGTAGCTGGGACTACAGATGTGCACCACTGCACCCAGTTAATTTCTTAATTTTTTAGAGAGATGGAATCTTCCTGTGTTGCCCAGGCTGGTCTCCAACTCCTGGGCTGAAGGGATCCTCCCATCTCGGCCTCCCAAAGTGCCAGGATTACAAGCATGGGCCACTGTGTCTAGCTCAGACATCTGACCTCTTTGACTGATTCAAGCCTGCTGGCATCAGGATCATAGCCGAGGCAGGGGTGGAATCACGCAGGGGTGGAACCATGTAGGGGTGGCTGAAAACCACGCCCCGAAGCCTGCCTGCCCTTTCTGGTGTTTGTTTGGAAATTAGTTCCACTCATTCGCTGTCTCCTCAGACATCTCCCCCAGGTAACTCCTGGCAACACTCACCCCTACCTCCACCTGCTCTGTGCCCACTTGGTGGTTGTGAAACTTAGGGATCAGAGAGGTCAAGCCACTAACCTAAGGTCACAAGTAAGGAAAAAGCTGCAAAGTGGGGTTGGATGACTGTACCATGCTCCACCCCTGTCCTCCTGGGGGCTGGCCCCCTGCCCTCCCCGGGAGGCCACTGCTCCCAAAGGGAGTGATCTGTTCTCGGGTGGAGACTCCAGGGCAGAGGTTCTGGGAGGCCGGGGGCCGCTGGCCAAGACTCAGACTTGGCTGCTGGAGAAGTTTCCATCTTAGCGCCAGGAGTTGGGCCAAGTTCCGGGGGTTTGGGCTGCACCTCGAGACCCCCTGGGACCAGTCCTGTGGGGCTGAAGGTGGCTGGATGCCTACTGTATCCCCTGGCTGGAGCACTGGCCATCCCTGCACACGGAGCACCACCACGGCCCCCATTGTGTTGGTGACTGAGTTCATGGGGCCTCAGTTTCCCCACCTGCCAAATGGCTCCCATGTTCTGTGCCCAGCACTGGGCACGCAATATGTCATCAGAGCCTTGGAGGTGGGCGCTGTCATTCTCCCGTGGAGAGGGAAAGGGACTTACCCAGGACAGCGGGGCAGCTCAGGGCTCCCCCAAAACGATGCTTTGGGGCTACTAATTCAACAAAGTCACTCTCGCCCCAGGCCAGACCATGCTGAGCACACACAGAAGCCTCAGCTCAGGCAGGACACAGAGCTGGAGACACACTCCTGGCAGGGGTCAGGCTGGCCCAGAGCAAGGTCTCCAGCAGCTGGGGGAGGAGCCCACCAGGTGGGGATGGGACCCTGAAGGCCTGTGGGCGGCAGGAAGGGGCCGGCCTGTTTCAGGCGAGGATGGTAAAAACAGGGCCAGCAGCTGTCCCCACAGGGCCGTTTACAGCCACAGGTCAAGGGTCCGGTCCCTGGGGGCCTTAGGTCAGCAAGGTGGGAAAACCATCAGGCCAACCAAGAAGGCCAAGGCAGGGGAATGGGGACTGGGGAGCAAGCAAGGAGCTGGGCTGGGGTTGGGCGGTCTTGTGTGGGACACAGCAGCGGCTGAGCGGCTCTTCTCGAGAACTCACAGTGGCACCAACATTCATGCACAACCACACACAAACATACACACACACACACACAGAGTCCTACACAGGCCACAGCCACCAAGGTATGTACACAGTCCCTCATGCACCTTCATAACACAACAGACACACAACCATGCAGACACACAATGGCACACACAGGCCTCCCCCAAGTCACGCATCCACGGCAGTCTGGCTCCCACACACACACACACTCAGGGACACGCGCTCGCACCCAGCTCCCCCGCTCTCTACCGCCTCCCACCCACCCGCCCGCCTTGCCATCTCGCGTCCTTGGCCCGGGCTGCCCTAATCCCAGGCTCCTGTCCTGAAGCCAGGAGATAAGGAGCAGCTGCAGCCACAGATAAAGGAGTCGCAGCCACAAATCCGGGGCGGCCGCGGCAGCGTCGGGCACTGAGCCCGGGGCCGCACCTGCCCTGCCGCTGCCACCCCCATCCGGCCTGGGCGAGAGGGCTACAGAGAGGGCAAGAGGGGAACACAGAGTGGGGGAGAGACTGAGGAGCATGGAGGGAGGGGGAGCTAGAGAGAGGGAGAGATGCAGAGAAAAATTGGAGAGAGATTCGAGGTCACAGAGAGAAGGAAATACAGAAAGAACAAGAAATGTTTTCTGAGTTAGAAACAGGAAGAATAGGTTGGGCACAGTGGCTCATGTCTGTAATCCCAGCACTTTGGGAGGCTGAAGTGGGAGGATTGCTTGAACCCAAGAGTTTGAGACCAGCCAGGACAGCATGATGAGACCCTATCTCTACAAAAAATACAGAAATTAGCCAGGCATGGTGGTGGGTGCCTGCGGTCCCAGCGACTCAGGAGGCTGAGGCAGGAGGATGACTTGAGCCCAGGAAGTTGAGACTGCATTGAGCCGAGATCATGCCACTGCACTCCAGCCTGGATGGAAGAACAAGATCCTGTCTCTAAAAAGAAAGAGAGAAACAGTGGCCGGGCACGGTGGCTCACGCCTGTAATCCTAGCACTTTAGGAGGCCGAGGTGGGTGGATCACTTGAGGTCAGGAGTTTGAGACCAGTCTGGCCAATATGGTGAAATCTCGTCTCTACTAAAACTATAAAAAATTAGCTGGGCGTGGTGGCAGGCACCTGTAAGCTCGGCTCCTTAGAAAGCTGAGGCAGGAGAATCGCTTAGACTCGGGAGGAGGAGGTTGCAGTGAGCCGAGATCGTGCCACTGCACTCCAGCCTGGGTGACAGAGTGAGACTCCGTCTCGAAAAATAGTAAAAGGAAGGAAGGAAGGGAGGGAGGGAGGGAGGGAGGGATAAGGGGGAGAGAGAGAGAAAAAGAGAGAGAAAGAACCAGCTGGCGACTGAACAAAAAACCACCAGTTGAGTCTGCAGGTCCTGCTCCACTGCTACCTGGGTGCCTCAGTCTCCCTACCTGCTCAGGGGCCCCAGGACCACTGACCTCCATCCTGCTTCCTCCAGGTTAGTCAAGGACGGTCCAGGCCTGGTCCGGGATTGGGGTGCATATTCCTCAATGTCCCCACACACTGTACAGTGACACCAATAGCTTGAGCCAGGGCCCTTGGGAAGCCCCCAGCCCCCTCCCCCAGCCTCAGTGAAGGTGGGATTCTCTAGAGCAGGCTCTGTCGCCTTGTGCCTCAGTTTCCCCAGTCATGGTAAGACGCATTCACTCTGCAAGTGTCCATGGAACACCGCCTGTGTACCAGACCCTGTGCTGGGCGCTGGAGACACAAAGTGACTAAGCTAAGCCCGTTTCCCACACTCTCTGGGCTCATCATCCAGTGGGAAAGACGGGCACGTGGCCAGGCATCCCCAGTCCTGCCGGGGCCCTGATGGGGGGCCATTCAGAAAGCTGCAGAGCCCAAGCCAGGTGTGGTGGCTCAGACCTGTAATCCCAGCACTTTGGGAGCCCGAGGCGGGCGGATCGCTTGAGGCCAGGAGTTCGAGACCAGCCTGGCCAACATGGCAAAACCCCGTCTCTACTAAAAATACAAAAATTAGCTGGGTGTTGTGGCGCATGCCTGTAATCCCAGCTACTAGGGAAGCTGAGGCAGGAGAATCACTTGAACCCAGTCGGCAGAGGTTGCAGTGAGCTGAGACTGCACCACCGCATTCCAGCCTGGGCAACAGAGTGAGACTCTGTCTAAAAAAAAAAAAGAAAGAAAGCCACAGAGCCCAAAGTGGGTACTGAACCCACTCTGAGCAGGCGACAGTCAGGGAGGTGTTTTTTTTTTTTTTTTTTTTGAGACAGAGTCTAGCTCTGTCATTCAGAATGGAGTGCGGTGGCCCAATCTCAGCTCACTGTAGCCTCCACTTCCCGGGTTCAAGTGATCCTCATGCCTCAGCCTCCCAAGCAGCTGGGATTACAGGGGTGTGCCACCGTGCTCGGCTAATTTTTGTCGTGTGTGTGTGTGTGTGTGTGTGTGTGTGTGTGTGTGTGTTTGAGACGGAGTCTTGCTCTGTTGCCCAGGCTGGAGGGCAGTGGCATGATCTTGGTTCCCCACAACCTCTGCCTCCCAGGTTCTAGCGATTCTCCTGCCTCCCAAGTAGCTAGGCCTACAGGTGTGCACCAACACGCCTGGCTAATTTTTGTATTTTTAGTAGAGACAGGGTTTCACTATGTTGGCCAGGCTGGTCTCGAACTGCTGATCTCGTGATCTGCCTGCCTTGGCCTCCCAAAATGCTGGGATTACAGGTTGAGCCACCACACCCAGCCTCCAACTCTTTTTTTTTTTTTTTTTTGAGAAGAAGTCTTGCTATGTCACCCAGGCTGGAGTGCAATGGCATGATCTCGGCTCATTGCAACCTCCACCTCCCTGGTTGAAGGGATTCTCCCCTCTCAGCCTCTTGAGTAGCTGGGACTACAGGTGCGCACCACCACGCCCAGCTAATTTTTGTATTTTTAGTAGAGACAGAGTTTTGCCATGTTGGCCAGGCTGGTCTCGAACTCCTGACCTCATGATCCGCTCACCTCGACCTCCCAAAGTGCTGGGATGACAGGTATGAACCACTGTGCCTGGCTCCAGCCTCCAACTCTTTCTGCTTGATTGCATGAGGCCAGAAGTTCAAGACCACCCCGGGCAACACAGCAAGATCCCATCTATAGGAAAAATAGAAAATTTAGCCAGGCAAGGTAGCATGAGCCTGTAGTCCAAGTTACTTGGGAGGCTAAGACAGGAAGATCACTTAACCCTACGAGTTCGAGGCTGCAGTGAGCTATGATCCTGCCACCGCACTCCAGCCAGGGCCCTGTCTCTGAAAAAAAAAAAAAAAAGAAGAAGAAGAAAAAGAAGGCTTAGAATGGGGCCTAGTACACAGAAAGTGTTCAATAATTGTTCAGCTACTGGTAAACAATATTATACCACTATAATAATATAATAATGGCCAGGCGCAGTGGTTCACACCTGTAATCCTAGCACTTTGGGAGGCTGAAGCAGGCAGGTCACGAGGTCAGGAGTTCGAGACAAGCCTGGCCAGCATGGTGAAACCCTGTCTTTACTAAAAATACAAAAAATTAGCCAAGCATGGTGGCAGGCGCCTGTAGTCTCAGCTACTCAGGAGGCTGAGGCAGGAGAATTGCTGGAACCCAGCAGGCAGAGGTTGCAGTGAGCCGAGATCGGGCCACTGCACACCAGCCTAGGTGACAGAGTGAGACGCTGTCTCAAAAATAATAATAACAATATAATAATAATAATAATAAATGATAATATATAATAGTAAACAGTTGATGTTATTTTATTCATATTAACATCATACTTGGCAATGGCCAATCCACAGTCCTCCTCCTACAGGAAGCCTTCTGGGATTGCCTTACACTGAGGAGGTGGAGTTATTACAGGGCACAGCCAGGTAGGCCTGGGAGATCTCTTCTTCAAGGCTGAGGCCTAGAGAGAGGAGGCCACATTCCTGAGGTTGCCTTTTGTGGGCCTCAGTTTCCACCATGTGACAATTGTCTCCTCAAAACTGTCTGGGGTAGTGGTGACATGATGAGAAAGAAAAGTAGGAGAACCTCAGAGGGGAATGGATGGGCACCCCTGGAGGGAGGAGTACCCATCCCTGGATGGTGGACAAGCCCAGATGGACAAGAAGTCTCACCCCAGCCAGGCACGGTGACTCACACCTGTAATCCCAGCACTTTGGGAGGTCAAGGCAGGCGGATTGCCTGAGGTCAGGAGTTCAAGACCCGCCTGGCCAACATGGTGAAACCCTGTCTCTACTAAAAATACAAAAATTAGCTGCGCATGGTGGTGGGTGCCTGTAATCCTAGCTACTCGGGAGGCTGAGGCAGGAGAATGGCTTGAACCCAGGAGGCAGAGGTTGCAATGAGTTGAGATTGCGCCATTGCACTCCAGCCTGGCCGACAAGAGCGAGACTTAATCTTAAAAAAAAAAAAGTCTCACCTTGACTACTTTGGTTTCTTCTGGTTTTATTGATTTATTTTTAATTTTTATTATATATATATATATAATTTTTTTATTTTTTAATTTGAGACAGGATCTCACTTTGTTGTCCAAGCTGGAGTGCAGTGGCATGATCTCAGCTCACTGCAACCTCTGCCTCTGGGGTTCAAGTGATTCTTATGCCTCAGCCACTCCAGTAGCTGGGATTACAGGCACCCACCACCACACCTGGCTAATTTTTGTGTAGTTTTAGTAGAGACAGGGTTTCAACATGTTGCCCAGGCTGGTCTTGAACTCCTGACCTCAAATGACTCAACTGCCTCGGTTTCCCAAAGTACTGGGACTACATGAGCCACCACACCTAGCCATTTAATTATTTTTAGAGATGGAGTCTCACTCTGTTGACCAGGCTGGAGTGCAGTGGCACAATCATAGCTCACTGCAGCATCGACCTCCCAGGCTCAAGCAATCCTCCTGCCTCAGCCTCCCGAGTAGATGTATCCACAGATGCATGCCACTATGCCCAGCTAGTTTTTCAATTTTTTTGCAGAGAAGGGGTCTCCTCTTTAAGTGGCCAAGGCTGCTGGTCCGGAACTCCTGGCCTCAAGCGATCCTCCTGTCTCCAAAGGGTTAGGATTATAGCATTAAGCCAAGGTGCCCGGCCTTTTGCAGTTTTAGATTCCCGGGTTCCACCGTTGTGTTCCCAGATTGTCCTACAGAGGGCAGCCGAGGCCAGAGATGGAAGACAAAATGCCCGCTCTCCCCTCCACTTTCTCCCAGGTCTTAGAAAAGCATGTTCCAAGCCAGTTGTGGCCTTGGGCAAATCCCTTTCCTCTTTGGGCATCAGTTTCCCCATCTTTTTTTTTTTTTTTTTTTTTTGAGACAGAGTCTCTCTCTGTCACCAGGCTGGATGTAGTCACGCGATCTTGGCTCACTGCAAGTTCCACCTCCCGTGTTCAAGTGATTCTCCTGCCTCAGCCTCGCAAGTAGCTGGGATTACAGGCATGTGCCACCAAGCCCGGCTAATTTTTGTATTTTCAGTAGAGACGGGGTTTCACCATATTGGCCAGGATGGTCTTGATCTCTTGACCCCGTGATCCGCCCGCCTCGCCCTCCCAAAGTGCTGGGATTACAGGCGTGAGCCACCGCACCCGGCCTAAGGGAGATACTTTTATCTGCCCCATTTTATTGATGAGGTGACTGGGGTATGAGAGAGGCTAAATGAGACGCCCAATGGTTCCAGCTGGTAAGTGGAGGGGCAGGGATTCTGGTTGAGTCCAGAGCCCTGAATTTCCTGTGCACACCAAACCTTCTCCAGGAATAAGGAGTTTAGGGGGCACAACAGGGCTTGGTGGGGACTCTGGCAAATGCTGAGTAGATCCAGCTTTCCTTGGCGCACAGCCTTCTGTGGCTCTCATTTCACTCACATATGATGAAAGCTCAAGTCCTTCTCGAAGCTCATTGAGTCCTGCAAAACCCTCACCTTTTCACCTCCCTTCCCTGGCTTCCTCCTTCTCTCCCTCTTGGACTGTCTGCTCCAGCCACATGGGCCTCCTCAATGTTCCCCCAACATGCCAGGACTTTTCCTCCTGCCTCAGGGCCTTTGCACTGGCTGTTCCCTCCACCTGGGACACTTTCCCTCTGATATCCCGACAACTCTCTCCCGCAGCTCTTCCAAATACTCTCAAACATTACCTTCCCCAGGAAGCCTTCCCTGGCCAGCCTGTTAACAACTGCAACTGCAGCAGTGACCTGTAATTGCACCACTGTACTCCAGCCTGGGCAACAGAGCAAGATTCTGTCTCAAAAAATAAATAAATCTATTTTTTAAATAAGTAAATAAAGAGATTTAAATAAATAAACTCTGTCTCTCAAAAACAATTAAAATTTGGCTGGGCAGGGTGACTCAGGCCTGTAATCCCTGCATTTTGGGAGGCCAAGGCAGGCGCATCACTTGAGGCCAGGAGTTTAAGACCAGCCTGGCTGACATGACGAAACCCCATCTGTACTAAAAATACAAAACTTAGCCAGGCATGGTAGTGGGTGTCTGTAAACCCAGCTACCTGGGAGGCTGAGGCAGGAGAATCGCTTGAACCGGAAAGGTGGAGGTTGCAAAGAGTGGAGATCATGCCACTGCACTCCAGCCTGGGCAACAGAGCCAGACTTCCTCTTACAAAAAAAAAAAAAAAAAAAAACAAAGGCCGGGCACGGTGGTTCACTCCTGTAATCCCAGCACTTTGGGAGGCTGAGGTGGGCGGATCACGAGGTCAGGAGTTCAAGACCATCCTGGCTAACACAGTGAAACCCCGTCTCTACTAAAAATACAAAAAAATTAGCCGGTCGCGGTGGCGGTGCCTGTAGTCCCAGCTACTTGGGAGGCTGAGGCAGGAGAATGGCGTGAACCCGGGAGACAGAGCTTGCAGTGAGCTGAGATTGCGCCACTACACTCCAGCCTGCGCAACAGAGCAAGACTGCGTCTCAAAAAAAAAAAAAAAAAAAAAAAAAACCAACAGCCAAGGGTAGCATTCCAAATCCACCTTACTGCTTTATTACCTCCTCTCTTACGGTTTAATTTACTTATGTACAGTTGATTATCGAACAACGCGGGTTTGAACTGCATCCAACCACTTATAAGTGGCCTTTAAAAAATAAAATACAAGGGCCGGGCGCGGTGGCTCAAGCCTGTAATCCCAGCACTTTGGGAGGCCGAGACGGGCGGATCACGAGGTCAGGAGATCGAGACCATCCTGGCTAACATGGTGAAACCTCGTCTCTACTAAAAATACAAAAACTAGCCGGGCGAGGTGGCAGGCGCCTGTAGTCCCAGCTACTCGGGAGGCTGAGGCAGGAGAATGGCGTAAAAATCCGGGAGGCGGAGCTTGCAGTGAGCTGAGATCAGGCCACCACACTCCAGCCCGGGCGACAAGACTCTGCCTCAAAAAAAAAATAATAATAAAATAAAATAAAATAAAATAAAATACAGTTGGCCATCCATATCCGCGGGTTCTTCAACCCCTACCAAATGCGGAGGCGGGATGGGAAACCTGAGGATACAAAGGGCGGATTTTTCCTACACAGGGATTCCGCTGGGTGACTGGGGAACTTGAGTATACGCAAATTTTGGTATACGCGGTCTTGGAACCAATCCCCCAAATTCCGAGGAGTGTTATGTTTTTTGTCTATGTTTCCGACTCCCAAGTGAGCTCTCAAAAGCAATGATTTCTCCATTTTGTTTACTACCACACCCCCAGCATCTAGCACAGCATCTGGCATACAGACGCTCAACTAATTATTTGTTGAAACTAATGTCCTGCGTAAAAGTAGTGTAATATACTTTTTTTTTTTTTTTTGAGACGGAGTCTGGCTCTGTCGCCCAGGCTGGAGTGCAGTGGCCGGATCTCAGCTCACTGCAAGCTCCACCTCCCAGGTTCACGCCATTCTCCTGCCTCAGCCTCCCGAGTAGCTGGGACTACAGGCGCCTGCCACCTCGCCCGGCTAGTTTTTTGTATTTTTTTTAAGTAGAGACGGGGTTTCACTGTGTTAGCCAGGATGGTCTCGATCGCCTGACCTCGTGATCCGCCCGTCTCGGCCTCCCAAAGTACTGGGATTACAGGCTTGAGCCACCGCGCCCGGCCCTTTTTTTTTTTTTTTTTTTTGAGATGGAGTCTTGCTTTGTTGCCCAGGCTGGAGTGAAGTGGCCCGATCTTGGCTCACCGTAACCTCCGCCTCCCGTGTTCAAGCAATTCTCCCGCCTCAGCCTCCTGAGTAGCTGGGATTACAGGCGCCCACCACCACGCCTGGCTAATTTTTGTATTTTTAGTAGAGATGGGGTTTTGCCATGTTGCCCAGGCTGGTCTCGAACTCCTGACCTCAGGTGATCTGCCTGCCTCCGCCTCCCAAAGTGCTGGGATTACAGGCGTAAGCCACAGCACCTGGCCTTATTTATTTATTTGGAGGCAGAGTCTCGCTCTGTCACTCAAGCTGGAGTGCAATGGTGTGATTTCAGCTCACTGCAACCTCCACCTCCCTGGTTCAAGCGATTTTCCTGCCTCAGCCTCCCAAGTAGCTGGGATTACAGGCGTGTGCCACCACGCCAGCTAATTTTTTATATTTTTAGTAGAGATGGGGTTTCGCCACATTGGCTAGGCTGGTCTCAAACTCCTGACCTCAGGTGATTTGCCCGCCTCGGCGTCCCAAAGTGCTGGGATTACAGGTGTGAGCCACCGCGCCCGACCCCTAATTTACATTTTTAAAAACCCTAGTAGGGGCTGGGAACCATGGCTCACGCCTGTAATCCCAACGCTTGGGAGGCCAAAGTGGGAGAATCGCTTGAGCCCAAGAGTTCGAGATCAGCCTGGGCAACCTGGCGAAACGTCGTCTGTACAGAAAATTTAAAAATTAGCCAGGCCTATTGGGTGCATGTCTGTAGACGCAGCTACTCGGGAGGCTGAAGTGGGAGGATCGCTTGAGCCCAGGACGAGGCTGCGGTGAGTCGTGATCGTACCACTGCACTCCAGCCTGGGCGTCAAAACGAGACCGTTTCAAACAGAATAAAGACAAAACCCCCAAATCACCCTAACAAGCAGGATTCATGACTGCAGAAACTGATTGCAGTTCAGTTTGCAAGCGGCCACGCTCTGGTTTATATAGGATCTGAGGCTCCACCCATGTACAGGCACCGCCCCCCGTTGCGTCACGAGCGCGCAGTGGCGTCATGGAACGACATGAGCATGCGCACTTCCCCAGCACAAGCAGGGAAGACACGCGTGACCCGGAAGGCCTTCCCGCCACACTCCAGAACGGGCGTGAGGGGCGCCGATGGCGGAGGGAACGGCGGAAGCCCCTCTAGAGAACGGTGGTGGCGGCGACTCAGGAGCCGCAGCGTTGGAACGGGGAGTGGCGCCCATTAAGCCTCAGTGAGTCGCCGGGGCAGGAGGGACGTTCAAGGGCCCTTTCCGGCACCCATAGCGTGGCCCGAGCTGTGCATGCCGGGAAATTAGGCAGCGGCTAAGGGCGAGAAGCCGTCGGTTCTTCATTCCGGACCGTTCTTCCGCCTGCAGCGTGGTCAGCGGAGGTATCTGAGATCGTGCACGTTGGGGACCGTCACATGCGCGAAGGACACCACGTGCATGCTAGGGCAGGTGGGATTTGAGGCCAGGCCCGCGGTGCCTACTGGGGATTGTAGTCCCCGCATATGGACATACGGCGCATGTGCTCCGCCAGCGGCGGGTACTGGCGGATCCTGGGTTTGAAGTGAGTGCCGTGTTGCGTGCTGGGGCTTGCGGTGTTTGAAGGGCCGAAAGGCGTGCAGGGAAAGGTGGCGGCTTAGACTCCGCTTCAAAGCATGCTGGGAATTGTAGTTTTTCTTAGCCTAACATGCTCAGGGACGTTCTTGACTATATCTGATAATAGTTTCTCGCAACACTTTGGACGGTGAGGACCCAGGGACGAAATAGATCTTTTTTGAGGCCCTGAGGGGCTCCCAGGCTGGGAGCTGGCTGGTTCTTAAGTAGTGAGCTCCTCATCAGCAGAAGGATTTAAGCACGGGCAAGTGTTTCTAGCCTCCTTTCCCTAGTGTTTATTGACTCTGTGTTTAGAGGGTTTTCCTTTCCCTTTCTGTCGGCAGATACCTCACCACCAAGGAGCAGTTTCACCAATTCCTGGAAGCCAAAGGGCAGGAGAAGGCTTGCCGGGAAACCGAGGTAGGAGACTCAGCTGGCAATGACCTGGCTGAGCCTGAGGCTAAGCGGATCCGACTGGAGGATGGACAGACGGAGGACGGGCAGACGGAGGAGGCAGCAGAGCCCCGGGAGCAGCCGCAGACTCAGAAGAGGGCCCGGGGACAAAACAAGGGCCGGCATCATGTGAAGCCCACACACTACGACAAGAACAGGCTGTGCCCCTCCCTGATCCAGGCGAGTGCGGCCCCGCGAGCATTCCTGCCGGGTCAGGCAGGAGCAGGGTGTGTTTCCTGGCGGTGGGTAATTGTTAGAAAGCTCCTGGGCCTTCAGCAGTGAGCAGTGAGCTTGCTCTGATGCCATTCCGTCTTCATCCTCCTCGGGATATATTGTAGGGCTTATCATTGTTCTTATCGTACCAATGGAGACGCAGAGGCACAGTGAGGTGCCTGACTTGCTCAGGCACACAGAGCCAGGAGGGGTGACCTAGAGTTTGAACCCCTGACTGCTGGGCTGCCCCGGGGTCTCCCTGTCCTCCCTCACTCCTTCCCTGTTTCCCCGCAGGAGTCGGCTGCTAAGTGTTTCTTCGGCGATCGCTGCCGCTTCCTGCACGACGTGGGGCGCTACCTGGAGACCAAGCCGGCCGACCTGGGCCCCCGCTGTGTGCTCTTCGAGACCTTCGGCCGGTGCCCCTACGGCGTGACCTGCCGCTTCGCTGGGGCCCATCTGGGGCCCGAGGGACAGAACCTGGTGCAGGAGGAGTTGGCGGCCCGCGGGGCCCAGCCCCCGCCCGTCCGCAATGGCCTGGACAAAGCCCTGCAGCAGCAGCTGCGGAAGCGCGAGGTCCGCTTTGAGCGAGCTGAGCTGGCCCTGCGCCGGTTCAGCCAGGGCCAGCCGCCGGGCCCCACACCTGCTGCTGCTGTACCCGAGGACAGGGCAGCCGAGGGTGCTCCCAGGCAGGACAACTGTGGCGTCCAGCAGGTCCCCACGGGGCTGGGCCCTAGCACCCCTCCTAGCAGCCCCGTGCAGACCTGCGGGCCCCTGACGGATGAAGACGTGGTCAGGCTGCGGCCCTGTGAGAAGAAGCGGGTAGGTGTTGAGTACAATGTCAGTAGCAGACTTGTCCATCTGGTGTGCATCTATTAGGCACCAGCTGTGTCCACGTTCCTGTTCTAGCTCCCTGGGAGTCAGAGGCTGTGCCTTGAAGGAGCTCCCAGCTGAGTCTCCCTCTCTGCTCTGTCCTGGGCCCAGCCTTCAGGAGGTCCCACTCTGGTGGTGACAGAAAGAGCTGGACAGGGCCGGGCGCGGTGGCTCACGCCTGTAATCCCAACACTTTGGGAGGCTGAGGTAGGCAGATTATTTGAGGTCGGGAGTTCAAGACCAGCCTAGCCATCATGGTGAAACCCTGTCTCTACTAAAAATACAAAATTAGCCGGGCGTGGTGGTGGGCGCCTGTAATTCAAGTTAGGAGGCTGAGGCAGGAGAATCGCTTGAACCCAGGAGGCGGATGTTGCAGTGAGCCAAGATTGTGCCACTGCACTCCAGCCTGGGCGACAGAACAAGACTGCATCTGGAAAAAAAAAAAAAATGCTGGGCACACTCTCAGTCCCACAGGGTCAGGGTTGGGCAGCGGGGGACAATGTGGAAGGCTTCGTGGAAGAGGGGGCATTGCAACTGGATGCATTGGATGGTTAAGTAGAAGCTTTCTAGTGGAGGAGACGATGAGGAAAAGAACATTCCTGATGAAGGGATTGATTGGCACATGCAGAGGCCCAGAAAAGGAGCCAGGCCATTGGGGCCAGAGCCAAGTGTGTCCTAGACTGTGGGCAGAAGGGAGGTCCAGGGCCTCAGCAGCTGGGGTGGAGGCCCAGGCTTCACTTGTATTTTTTTTCCCTCCAGCTGGACATCCGTGGCAAACTTTACCTGGCCCCCCTCACCACGGTAGGACTGGGTCAGGTGGCTGCTGGGGTGGCAGGGTGGCAGTGTGGCCATTCCAGCAGGGCTTAGTGTCTCCCCACCTGCTGGATTGTGGGGCTGGGGCGCATATTCAGGATCCAGCTGTGTGTGTCTGTGTGTGTGTATGCGTGTGTGTGTGTGTATGCATGTGTGTGTGTGTGTGTGTGTGTCTGTGTATGTATGGGTGTGGTGTGTGCGTGTATATGTGTGTGGGTCTGTGTGTATGCGTGTGTGTCTGTGTGTGATGTGTGTGGTGTGTATATGTGCGTGCGTGCACGAGCGTATGTGTCTCCTGCTCCCCGCTCAGTGTGGGAACCTGCCCTTCCGACGGATCTGCAAGCGCTTCGGGGCGGACGTGACGTGCGGAGAGATGGCCGTCTGCACCAACCTGCTGCAGGGCCAGATGTCTGAGTGGGCCCTGCTCAAACGCCACCAGTGCGAAGACATCTTTGGCGTCCAGGTCAGTGCCCGCCCCGAGGGAGGGAGAGTGGAGGGGCCCTCAGCTGCGCTGTCTCAGAGCCAGGTTCCAGGTCTGCCCTGGTTGCCTCCTCCACCCCCTGGCCTCAGCTGTGGAGTGGGGGTGGTGCCCTGATCCACCTCTGGGGACCGATGGCAGTGGCCAGGGACCAGTGCCTTGCAGACAGACCTTGGCTCCTTCCAGGGAGGGCCTGAGAGAGGAGGCTGCTGGCTCAGGGCCCCCCAGTGGGGAGGGAACGGCCAAGTGGGGACAGTTGAGACTCTCCCCTCACCCCCCGTTCCGCCGCTGCCTACCTATAGTTGGAGGGCGCCTTCCCTGACACCATGACCAAGTGTGCCGAGCTGCTGAGCCGCACCGTGGAGGTCGACTTTGTGGACATCAACGTCGGCTGCCCCATTGACCTCGTGTACAAGAAGGTAGTGGTCCCGGATGTGTGCCTTGGTTTCCCCATCTGGGCAGGGAGGCACTGGGCCAGCTGGCGATGTCGTGGGTGGAGGGTCAGGGTTTTGGGCCCAAGTGTGGCCCTGGAGCCCCTGCTTTTCCTGCGGGTTGACACGTCCTGGTGGGGGCCTCCAGGCAGCAGGGGTGAGGGGTCTTGGGGGTGGCCCAGGTCCTGCCCTCCCTCCACCCGCCTGTCTCTTCCAGGGCGGGGGCTGTGCCCTCATGAATCGCTCGACCAAGTTCCAGCAGATCGTTCGTGGCATGAACCAGGTATGGCCAGCCACATTCCCACATTGGCTCCCAAACAACTCCCCCAGGCCCTGCCTCCCACTACCTCCCACCACCTCCTACCGTCTCCCACCACCTCCCACCGTCTCCCACCGTCTCCCACCACCTCCCACCACCTCCCACCACCTCCCACGACCTGCCAGCGTCTCCCACCGCCTCCCACCATCCTGTAGGTGTTGGACGTGCCACTGACTGTGAAGATCCGCACAGGCGTCCAGGAGCGTGTGAACCTGGCGCACCGCCTGCTGCCCGAGCTGCGGGACTGGGGCGTGGCACTCGTCACGGTGGGTCTTGGGACACCTCAGGCATCAGGGTCTCGGGGTCGACCCCGCGTCCCTTCCTAATGGCTCCTCTCCTCCCATCCCTCCCTCTTCACCTCCACACCTCCCTCTGTCTCCGCCTCTGTGTTTCTCTGTCCCTCTCAGCCTGGCTCTCTCGGTCTCTTTCTCTCTGCGTCTCACTCTCTGCCTCCTACGCTGCGTGGCGGCTCCCCCCTCAGCTCCACGGCCGCTCTCGGGAGCAGCGCTACACCAAGCTAGCGGACTGGCAGTACATCGAGGAGTGCGTGAAAGCCGCCAGCCCCATGCCCCTGTTCGGTGGGTGCTCCGGGAAGCCACCTCCTTCTCCTCTACCACCCTCGGTCCCTCTGGGCTGGTCGCCTTCCCGCCTGGGACCCCCTCCTACCACCCTGATGGGGGCCACTGGGTCAGCCAAAACTGAAGGGCTGGTGGGGAGACCCCCAGGGTCCCACCTGCCCGTGTCTCCCTGAGACCCCAGCCTCTGTCTTCTCAGGAAATGGGGACATCTTGTCATTTGAGGATGCCAACCGTGCCATGCAGACTGGTGTCGCTGGGATCATGATTGCCCGGTAAGTGCCCAGGGATGTTACAGAGATGCAGCTCCATCTTCATGCACAGCAGCAGTGCCCCAAACCCGACACGCCGTCACCCACCCCTGCTCTGTGGCAGGCTGTTGGTCCCAAGTTGGGAGGGGCAGAGAGCGATGTTAGGAGCTGCAGCTGTGTTGTGGCAGAGAGGACTGAAAATTGCTGCTGCCATGGGATCTGATTATGGTGGGTTGAAAGTCCTGGGCTTTGGCCAGGTGTGCTGGCTCACCCCTGTAATCCCAGCACATTGGGAGGCCGAGGCAGGCCGATCATCTGAGGTCAGAAGTTCAAGACCAGCCTGGCCAACATGGTGAAACCCCATCTCTACTAAAAATACAAAAATTAGCCAGGTGTGGTAGTACACGCCTGTAATCCCAACTACTAGGGAGACTGAGGCAGAATTGCTTAAACCTGGGAGATGGAGGTTGTACAGTGAGCTGAGATCTTATCACTGCACTCCAGCCTGGGCAACAGAGCCAGACTCTGTCTAAAAAAAAAAAGAAAAGAAAAAAAGAAAGTCGTGGGCTTTGAAGGTTGTGTGCACACAGCCGGGAGGCTTACTAGGCTTGTAGGTTTCGTGGTCTGGGCTTCGGCTCAGGCCAGGCCATGGAAGCAGGGGCCACACGATCCCAGGCAGGCTGGTGGCTGGGCCCACTGATCGTCGCCCGTCCCACAGTGGCGCCCTGCTCAAGCCGTGGCTATTCACGGAGATCAAGGAGCAGCGGCACTGGGACATCTCATCGTCCGAGCGCCTGGACATCCTGCGGGACTTTACCAGCTACGGCCTGGAGCACTGGGGCTCGGACACGCAGGGTGTGGAGAAGACCCGACGCTTCCTGCTCGAGTGGCTGTCCTTCCTGTGCCGGTGGGCACCGGGGCTGGCTGGGGTGGGCGGCGCCTGGGCCGCGGCTGGCTAGGGCTGACTCAAGCCTGTTCTGCTGCCTGCCCGCCTGCCTGCAGGTACGTGCCCGTGGGGCTGCTGGAACGGCTCCCACAGAGGATCAACGAGCGACCGCCCTACTACCTGGGCCGTGACTACCTGGAGACGCTGATGGCCAGCCAGAAGGCCGCTGACTGGATCCGCATCAGGTGCCTGGGTGGGCCGGCGTTGCAGGGCTGGAGTTGGGGCCCTGGGTCATGGAGGGTGCTTTGCAGGCCCTGGGCCTGACCTTGCTTTCCACCTGCTCTCCCACAGTGAGATGCTCCTTGGACCAGTGCCCCCCAACTTCGTCTTCTTGCCGAAGCACAAGGCCAACGCGTACAAGTAGCCTCAGGCTTTCCCAGGGGCACCGTGGGGCGAGGAGAGTACAATAAATTTTATTCTTTTAAAATCCAGGCCTTTCTGTGACCCTGAAGCAGCCCCTCCTTGGCCCCCGTCTTCCCCAAACCTCCTGGCCGCCTCCATGGGCCCTGCCCCAAGCTGGGTGCTGCTCGTGCCCAGAGAGGCCTTGACCCCCAAGAAGGTAGCGGGTGCAGGACCCGGGCGGGGAGCCTCAGCCTGCGTGCCCGTGGGGATCAGAGCAGCCTGTCCGGAGGAGGCAGCCTCGAAGCCGTTAGGGGGTGTTGCTGGAAGAGGCAAAGGCCTGGCCCAGAGTCCTCCCTCCCCTGGTGATGACCGTCTCTGCCACCGTCTGCCCCTGCCCAGCCCTGACACCCAGAACCCCAACCAGTGGGCGGGCTGCAGGCTGGAACCCGCTGCCCCGAGTAACCAGGCAAACAGAACCCCGCCAGGTTCTCAGCCTCTTCTCTGGTTGGGCCACCTGGGCTCCTACTGCCGCCCTCCTGGCCTGTCTGGGCTGGGCCCCCCTATTGCCCCATGCAGCACCCCCAACCCTTCTATGCTCCTGCAGCTCCCCAGGAAGGTTTCAGCCCCCAGAGTCTGGAGGGGGCCGAGGCACTGGGCAGCCAGCCCACTCCCACCTGCACCGAGCCGCCTCCCGCCGTGGGTACGATCGGGTGGGCAGGGGCACCTGTTAGGGAGGGCTCAGGCCCACCCGCCTAAGGGCCCCACCCACCCGGGCACCTTTGTCCACAGGCTCCTTGAACCTCTACCATCCCCCAGACCCAGGGAAAGACGTGTTTCCGGCCCCTCCAGCAGGTACCGGCCTCCCCTGAACCGTTGATGAGCCTGGGAGTGGGTTTGAGTGTGCAGGCCCATCTCGCCCCTGCCCTGTCTCTAGGTGGGGGCCTGAAGGCCTGGCCTCTGCTCCCCTGCTTCACACAGGCCCCCCAGATGAGCCCCAAAGACGAGCTCTGTGTTATCCATCACCCAGCCAGGGCCCCAAAGCAATACCTATTACTTCCCCCAAAGGGGCCCCCCAATGGCAAGGTTCTCGTGGCATCCCCCAGACAGGCCCCCAGGCTTGAGCTGGGCCCCTCAGGCAGCGGCTGCTCTCAGGCCACCTGCCTGCCGCCCACAGGTTTCCAGATGGCCCCATGTGGGTGCTTCTTCGACCCCCGCATCTATCGGATTGAGTGGACCACCCCTGACCTGGGCCAGTCGGCCCTGTACAAGCTGGCGGCAAGCAGCGGGGGGCCAGTGGGGGGCCCCTCTGCCCCAGGCACCTACCTCCCGGAGCCGCAGCCCTACCTCAATGCCCCGGGGCTGCCCCCATACCCCTACTACCAGCCGGCACCAGGGGGGCCCCAGTTTCTCTTGCCCTACTTCCCGCCTGAGGGCCCCGGGCCAGAGGCTCTGGGCTTTGTGGGGGATGCAGGACCCACCACCTTCATGGAGCTGCCCCTACCGCCACTGGAGGAAGGCCCGGCCCCGCCACCCCCTCCACCTCCCAAGGAGAACAAGCCACCTGTACTCATCACGCTGCCTGCAGAGCCCACATTGCCCCCGGACGCCTACGGCCACCTCCAGGGCCAGCTCGGCCACTTCCCAGGGCCCGAACCCCTGGCCTTCCCCGCCAAGGAGCTACAGGGCGGTGGGGCCCGACCTGGGGTGCCCCTGTACCCACCAGGCCTCAGCGAGCTCAAGGTGGCCGAGGCCAAGGAGGGGGCCCTGCTGGGGGCAGGCGAGGCCAAGGCCCCCGAGGTGGCCAGAGCTTTGGCACTGCCTGACAAGGTTCTGCTGGAGGACGCCATGAAGCTCTTCGACTGCCTGCCAGGCGCCACTGAGCCTGAGGGTACCCTGTGCGAGGTCCCCGGGCCGGCCCTGCTTGACAGCAGTGGTGGGAACTCAGCCGATGACATCCGCTCGCTGCGCCTGCCCGAGGAGCTGCTGTCCTTCGACTACAGCGTGCCTGAGATCCTGGACACCGTGTCCAACGTCGACTACTTCTTTAACTTCAAGGCGCTGGACGAGGAGCAGCCGCCCCACCCGGGGCCCCCTGCCGCCAACACCCCAGCCCCCAGTCTGCCCGGCAAGAGAAAGGCGTCGACGGCCAAGAAGGGAAAGCCGGGAGGGAAGACCAGGCAGCCGGCAGCCCCAGCCAGCGCCAATTCCCCAGGGCCCAGGCAGGACCTGGCAGCCACCCCCCATTAAAGCACATTTGACCTTTCAGCTCCATGTCCACGTGGTGGCCTTGGGGATGGGGAGGGGGCTGGAGGTGCACACCTGGCCCCTCACCCCGTCATCCCACGGACTGGCAAGGCAGTGCCCCCGGCCTCACAGGCCTCCAGAGCCTAGCAGGGGAACCCCGGAAGCACAGGACACCCTAAAACCCTTGAGTCCCAGCCCTGGAAGATCAGATTCCACTGGCAGAGGCAGGGGCCTCCTGGGACACGGGGGAGCTGACCTCCAGACTCGACGCGTTCTAAGGATTTTCACCCCTTTGGTGGGGAAAAGCAAGGCTGCCCAGAGAGGGGCAGGAACTTTCCTGGAGATACACAGCTCTCAGGTCAGGGCTTGAGGAGCAGCCTCCAGGTCTCCACCCAGCCGCCTCCTGTCCCCAGGAAGCCACAGCCACCGCAGGGAGGGCGGGAAGGGCCACCACGCTCTTGTTCAGACGGACAGGTAGGCGCAGGGGCTTGACCTGATGGTGTGAGGGTGGGGGCTGGGGCAGGGATGGGGAGACTGCCCACGCGTGAAGGAGTGGGGAGCACACAGCACCCAGGGGACCTGGCATGTGCACCCGAGATGGAGACAGGAGACAGCACCTGGAGCCCAGGAGAGGGTCAGGGGCCCCAGCGGGCCACACTTTTGGGTCCAGGGTGGCTGGGACAGCCCCGCTACTGGTTACAAAACAGGATGGGCCCAGCCTTGGAAGAACAACCTCCGGGTGCTGATTCCTGTCACCGCTCACCCACATCAGGGTCTCGAGAGCCCTCCTGTGAGTCCAGGCAGTGGCCACCTGTACCCTCCTCGCCTGAAACATTCATAGTGGCCCTGGAGAGGCTGACCCCGTTGCCCTAGGGACACGTAAGGAAACAGGAGGCCGAGTGCCATCCAGCAGCTCCTGGGATGAGGACACCCCTCTGGGATGGGAACCTTCAGCCTACCCCTTCCCCAGGCTGTGGGCTGGATCTCCTGGGCCTCCGGAGTCTGCTGGGGGAGCCCCTGGGAGGCTCATCTAGAGTCCAGGAGGCTGGTGGGTGTTTAGAGGCAGAGCAGAGACCATGGTCCCCGCTCTGTGCAGGGCACTGGGCCTCCTGCTCTCTGGAGCTACTCTCCCGGAAACCCTTATTCAAAAAACTCAGGAGGAGGCCAGGTGCCGTGGCAAACACCTGTAATCTCAGCACTTTGGGAAGCTGAGGCAGGCAGATCACTTGAGGTCAGGAGTTCAAGACCAGCTTGGCCAACATGATGAAACCTCGTCTCTACTGAAAATACAAAAATTGGCCGGGCGCGGTGGTTCACATCTGTAATCCCAGTACTTTGGGAGGCCGAGGCAGGAGGATCACAAGGTCAGGAGATCGAGACCATCCTGGTGAACATGGTGAAACCCCGTCTGTACTAAAAACACAAAAAACTTAGCCGAGTGTGGTGGCGGGCGCCTGTAGTCCCAGCTACTCAAGAGACTGTGGCACGAGAATTGCTTGAGCCGGGGAGGCAGAGGTTGCAGTGAGCCGAGATGGCGCCACTGCACTCCACCCTGGGCGACAGAGCAAGACTCCATCTCAACAAACAAAAACAACTCAGGATAGTGTCTTGGGGCTGTGCAGCTGCAGCCGTCAAGACAGGGTCTCACTGTCCCAGGGACTGTGCCATGTGCCCTCCTGGCATCTGCAGTGATCCCCATTCATCCCCATTTCCCCCTTGGGACACAGGCTGGGAGAGACTCCAAGCCCACTTTGTTTTTTTGAGACAGAGTTTCACTCTTGTTGTCCATGCTGGAGTGCAATGGCACGATCTCGGCTCACTGTAACCTCCACCTCCTGGGTTCAAGTGACTCCTGCCTCAGCCTCCCGAGTAGCTGTTTTTAGCTGTATTTTTAGTAAAGATGGGATTTCACCATGTTGGTCAGGCTGGTCTCGATCTCCTAACCTCAGGGGATCTGCCCGCCTCAGCCTCCCAAAGTGCTGGGATGACAGGCGTGAACCACTGCACCCAGCCCCAAGCCCACTTTTCTCAGCTGCCTTCCAGCTCCTTCTCCCTGAAGCCTCATTGGGGTATCTCTGAAACTAAAACCAGGTGTCCCAAGTGTAGGGGAGGTCTTGGCTGATGAGGAAGTGGGGCAAGGACCTGGGATCACTTTTCTTGAAGATTAATGTGGAGTGAGAGTCACACAGTGGATGTCTGCAAGGACCCAAGTAGCAGCATTTTTTTTTTTTTTTGGTCTGAGACAGGGTCTTGCTCCGTCGCCCAGGCTGGAGTATAGCGCTGTGATCATGGCTTACTGCAGCCTCGACCTCCTGGGCTCAATCGATCCTCTCACCTCAGCCTCCCGAGTAGGTGGGACTACAGGAGTGCACCACCACACTCAGCTAATGTCTTCAAAAATGTTTTTTGTAGAGATGAGGGTCTTGTTATGGTGTCCAGGCTGATCTCGAACTCCTGGCCTCAAGTGATCCCCCTGCCCCAGCCTCTTATAGCTATCTTGGGCAATTTAAAATGATCACAGAATGAATATATATATATATATATACACACACACACACACCCTGAAGAGTAATCAGAAGTCATGAGACTGACCAAATTTTCCCTTAAAATGAGATGGCTGACCCTGGTGCAGTGGCTCACCGAGAGTCCCAGCACTTTGGGAGGCTGAGACAGGAGGATCGCTTGAGCCCAGGAGTTCCAGACCAGCCTGGGCAATATGTCAAAACCCCATGTCTACAAAAAAAAAAAAAAAAAAAATTAGTAAAAAAAAAAAAAATTACCCAGGCGTGCTGGCGTGGACTTGTAGTCCCAGCTACTTGGGAGGCTGAGGCAGGAGAATGGCGTGAACCCAGGAGGCGGAGGTTGCAGTGAGCCGAGATCGTGCCACCACACTCCAGCCTGGGTGACAGAGTGAGACTCCATTTCAAAAACAAAGAATAAAAAACGAAAAAATGGTGAATACATACCACTTCCTGCTATGTTACACTATACTTTATTTGAAGACAAGGGGTCGGGACCCTGTGGACTGGCCTCAGTGGTCAGACCTGCCTCCATAAGAACTGCGGTGGCGTCCCAGGGGCTCTGTGCCCGTCCTGGCCGTGGCTGAGGCCCTGAACTGGAAGACCGTCTTGCATCTCCCATACAGCTCTGCCACAAACCTCTTCATCCTGCGGCCATGTGCTGTGCATAGCAGCCTGGGGATCATGTAGGCCAGCCACACGGACCCCAGGATGCTGGAGATGAGCAGTACCGTGACGACCCCGGGAGAGACCAGCTGCACGGGGAACGCTCCATACACGTAGATGCTAAAGACGGTCTCCAGTTGACAGTAGCTGCGGGGGGGTGGGGGATACAGGGAGAGGCCATTAGGCGTTGCCTTTGGGGGACTTTGCCTTGTCTCTGGCAAAGGTGTTCAGACCCACAGGAGGGAAAGCCAGGCCCACAGCAGTGACCGGGTGGGTATACCCACTTCTGTTTCCATCCACTATGCCTTTTTGTTTGTTTGTTTGAGTCTGAGTCTCTCTCTGTCGCCCAGGCTGGAGTGCAGTGGCATGATCTCGGCTCACTGCAACCTCCGCCTCCTGAATTCAAGCAATTCTCCTGCCTCAGCCTCCCAAGCAGCTGGAATTACAGGCACCTGCCACCATGCTTGGCTAATTTTTGTGTTTTTAGTAGAGATGGGGTTTCACCATGTTGTTGGCTGGTCTCAGCCTCCTATTGGCCAGGCTGGTCTCAAACTCCTGACCTCAAGTGATCCGCCCGCCTCCGCCTTCCAAAATGCTGGGATTATAGGTGTGAGCCACTGCACTTGGCCCACTTTGACTTTTATGGGGTTTTGTTTTGTTTTGTTTTTTGAGACAGTGGAATCTGGCTCTATTACCCAGGCTGGAGGGCAGTGGTGCAATCTCAGCCCACTACAACCTCTGCCTCCCGGGTTCAAGCGATTCTCCTGCCTCAGCCTCCCCAGTAGCTGGGATTACAGGCGCCCACCATCACACCTGGCTAATTTTTAGTAGAGACGAGTTTCTCCATGTTGGCCAGGCTTGCTCGAACTCCTGACTCCAAGTGATCCACCTGTCCTGGCCTCCCAAAGTGCTGGGATTACTGGCATGAGCCATTGCGCCCGGCCAACTTTTATGGGTTCTGGGTCTGCCATCGTCTCTGTGCCCTCTGGCAGCTGTTACCAGGGTCCCCATTCTCCCCTAAAGTCCAGACTGGCTAGAGAGGGTGGAAGGGGCAAACTAAATGGTCCATCAACAGCGGGGAAGTGGTGGATGGAAGTGGTGGATGACAGTGGAGGGTAGGTAAGGGGAGGAAAGGTTCAGGGGTGTCACAGAACCCACAGCGGGGAGGGGGACAGTGCAGGCCGCGTGGCGCAGGGAGCAGGTGTGGCAGGGGAGAGTCCCACACCTCTCTCCTCTCTCCTGTGGACATCCTCACCCTACCCAGAGTCTTCCACCTGCTGCCACCCCAGAGCTGATCCTCCTAGACTGGGGCCTCTAGGGAAGGCAGGACCACGCGTTTTTTTTCAGAGGGTGAACTTTCATCCTTCTGGAGAGGACAGGTGATGGGTGACAATGACTTCTAGCAGGGGTGAGGATATGAGGAAGATGCCACCTGGTGTCCCCCTCCCAAAGGGACACGCTGATCCACATGGCACGGCTTAGATGTGGCTTTATAATCTCCTCAGCACCTGTCAGTGCTTAATAGTCAACAACTGGCTCTCAGAGGGTAAAGCCCTCCTGGGTAGTGTCTGTCAATTCCTGAGGTGTAAATATTTCCACCGTGGCTGATTCGAAGCCACTGACGTGAAATTGACCCGTGTAAGATTCCTGAATTTTTTTTATTTTTTTTTGAGACGGAGTCTTGCTCTGTTGCCCGGACTGGAGTGCAGTGGCCGGATCTCAGCTCACTGCAAGCTCCGCCCCCCGGGTTTACGCCATTCTCCTGCCTCAGCCTCCCGAGTAGCTGGGACTACAGGCGCCCGCCACCTCGCCTGGCTAGTTTTTTTGGATTTTTAGTAGAGACGGGGTTTCACCGTGTTAGCCAGGATGGTCTCGATCTCCTGACCTCGTGATCCGCCCGTCTCGGCCTCCCAAAGTGCTGGGATTACAGGCTTGAGCCACCGCGCCCGGCCTTTTTTTTTTGAGATGGAGTCTCGCTCTGTTACCCAGGCTGGAGGGCAGTGAGTGGCGCAATCTCGGCTCACTGCAACCTCTGCCTCCTGGGTTCAAACGATTCTCCTGCCTCAGCCTCCCGAGTAGCTGAGATTAAAGGCACCTGCCACCATGCCTGGCTAATTTTTGTATTTTTAGTAGAGACGGGGTTTCACTACGTTGGTCAGGCTGGAGATTCCTGAATACTTGAGAGTCTACTCCTGGCGAGCCAGTTTGAGCCAGCTCTGACCCGCAGCCATCAGCACACCCTAGCCACGGGGAGTAGGAGAGGGTGACTCGGGTGTGCCAGGGCAGCGGTGCGGCCCGCAGTCACTGCTGTTCCCCCAGCACCCAGTGCAGATCTCTGAAATGATTATTCTGGGAACAAACATCACCCAGAACTTAAAATATCACTTGTCCTGGGGACGGCCTGGGCCGTTGGGGGAATTCAGGTTTGTCCCCCGAAACATGGGTGACCTGCCCCCAGGGGCATCAGGCGTCCCCTGTCGTCGGGGTAGATGGGCCCGCTCACCTGTAGTACGGATCCACAATGGAAATGTAGAAGACATAGAAGCCGTTGTTGTGGCTGAAAATGATCTGGTTTGCTGTTCGGCCGCCCAAGATCTGATACTGGACATCAGGCCACCTCAAAGGGGCATCTTTGTTGGGGTCGTGGCAGCTCACGTAGTTCTGTGGGGGACAGAGGCGTGCCCACTGGCCCTGGGGGCTGGGGAGGGGGCCCTGCGCCCACCCCAGTCCTCATTAGGTATGCATGGGTGGAACTTTGGGGCCAAGTGCCCGTGGTGGGGGCAGGTTCATGCTCCCTGCAGTGGAGACTGGACGGAGGCTGCTCAGCCTCCATCTCACCTGCCTCTGTTGGAGGTCAAAAGATTGAGGGTCATGATCATCTCAGTACACCACTGGAGGCTACGAGTAAACAGCACACTGTTCTCATAAAAGCAGAATGTTGGCAAACTGACAAACTGCGTCTGCCGCCTGGAAGGAATGCTGAGGGCAGTCACCACCCAGGCACAAGTGTTTCTTGTGATTAGGTACAGCTGAAGCCTGTTAGTAGTAATAGCAACCTGTGATCAGTTAAGCAGCTGACCAATCGTTACCTCCACCTCCCTGCTTTTTTTGTTTGTTTGTTTTGTTTTGTTTTGAGATGGAGTCTCACTCTGTCACCCAGGCTAGAGTACAGTGGCGCGATCTCGGCTCACTGCAAGCTCCCCCTCCTAGGTTCACGCCATTCTCCTGCCTCAGCCTCCCGAGTAGCTGGGACTACAGGCGCCTACCACCACGCCCGGCTAATTTTTTTTTTTTTTTTGTATTTTTAGTGGAGACAGGGTTTCACCGTGTTAGCCAGGATGATCTCGATCTCCTGACCTTGTGATCTGCCCGCCTCGGCCTCTCAAAGTGCTGGGATTACAGGCGTGAGCCACCACGCCCGGCTCCTCTTGCTCTTTCTACCCAATAAATATGAAGGGCTATGGAAGCTTGGGGGCTGCCTTCGCTCACTAGAAGCAGGGAGCTCTCTTCTTCCCCGTGCCTCTTCCTGAAAACGGTTGCTTTTGTCTTAAGTTTTCATTTCTACGTTCGCTCTCCCTTACTCATTCCCCCTTCATTCGGTCTTGTAATGACGGTCTGAAATAGTAACAGTAGTAACTTTTGTAGTGACCATCTCAAGTAGTAACCGTGGCAGTCTGCCACATGCCTCCTTTCGGGCCGTCCTGGGCTGTGGAGGCTGCAGGCTTAATAACTCAGCCTGGGTGAAAGTCAGGTGCTGCCAATGACTTTTTTATTTTGGGACATTGTCTTCTGCTGTCCCCCAGACAGCGGAGTGCAGTGGCATGATCTGGGCTCACTGCAACCTCTACCTCCCAGGTTCAAGCAATTCTCCTGCCTCAGCCTTCCAAGTAGCTGGGACTACAGGTGGGTGGCACCACAGCCTGCTAATTTTTTTATTTTTATTTTTTTTTGAGAAGGAGTCTCGCTCCGCTGCCCAGGCTGGAGTGCAGTGGTGTGATCTCGGCTTACTGCAAGCTCCACCTCTCAGGTTCACACCATTCTCCTGCCTCAGCCTCCCGAGTAGCTGGGACTACAGGCACCCGCCACCATGCCCGGCTAATTTTTTTGTATTTTTAGTAGAGACGGGATTTCACTGTGTTAGCCAGGATGGTCTCGATCTCCTGACCTCGTGATCCGCCCACCTCGGCCTCCGAAAGTGCTGGGATTACAGGCGTGAGCCACCACACCCAGCTAATTTTTGTATTTTTAGTAGAGACAGGTTTTCACCATGTTGGCCAGGCTGAGCTCTAACTTCTGACCTCAAGTGATCTACCCGCCTCAGCCTCCCAAAATGGTGGGATCACAGGCATGAGCCACAGTGCCTGGCCACTCTTTGTTTATTTACTTATTTTTTGAGAAACAGCCTCGCTCTGTTACACAGGTTGGAGTGCAATGGTGCAGTTTCAGCTCACTGCAACCTTCATCTCCCGGGTTCAAGCGATTCTCCCGCCTCAAGCTCTGCAGTAGCTGGGATTACAGGTGTGCACCACTATACCCAGGTAATTTTTGTATTTTTAGTAGAGACAGGGTTTTGCCATGTTAAGCTGGTCTTGAACTCCTGTCCTCAAGTGATTTGCCCACCTCGGCCTCCCAAAGTGCTGGGATTATAGGCGTGAGCCACTGCGCCTGGCCAGAAAAACTTCATGTTCTACAAAAGCACCCGCTCACCACAGCTGATGGAAAAAACAAAAAATATACGGCCGGGCGCGGTGGCTCAAGCCTGTAATCCCAGCACTTTGGGAGGCCGAGACGGGCGGATCACGAGGTCAGGAGATCGAGACCATCCTGGCTAACACGCTGAAACCCCGTCTCTACTAAAAATACAAAAAACTAGCCGGGCGTGGTGGCGGGCGCCTGTGGTCCCAGCTACTCTGGAGGCTGAGGCAGGAGAATGGCGTAAACCCGGGAGGCGGAGCTTGCAGTGAGCTGAGATCAGGCCACTGCACTCCAGCACGGGCGACAGAGCAAGACTCCGTCTCAAAAAAAAAAAAAAAAGAAAAAGAAAAAACAAAAAATAGTGATGGGGCCATCTCTTAAATGCACTCATGCAATTTGCAATGAGACAACCCATACAAAGAATGCATATAGAGATACCAGCGGAGCCAGCCGGGCGCAGTGGCTCATGCCTATAATCCCAGCACTTTGGGAGGCCAAGGAGGGCAGATCGTGAGGTCAGGAGTTCGAGACCAGCCTGGCCCATGTTTGGACGAACGGAGGCAGGATGGTGCACTTCCGGGTTCTTCTTCACCACCAACTCTTTCCGTGTGTGCGAGAATGCAGCTGACGCCCGGGAAGGTGCAGATTAATCAGGCATGCACCAGGTGATGTCAATCCGAGGAGACCAAGATTTACCTGGTGGGCACCTGCGGAGCCCCCCTCCCCTGACATGCCCGTGCCCCGCCTATTGCCCTTCCACTCCTAGAAAAGTCGCTCCCAGCAGATGCGCCGGGGGTGGGCTTT
>NC_045454.1:46891596-46896396 GCF_002776525.5 Piliocolobus tephrosceles
AAGCTAGATGACCAAAGAATAAATTTGCAGTTTTGCTTTCAGCCTTGCCTACTCGCTGGTTCTTTTGTGCCCACTCTGGTGGCCTTAGAAAAACAAATCAGTTGGTGCTGAACCCTGAAGGAGACCCCTCCTCAGGGCCCCCAGGGTCCGGGGAGCCGCCGCCGCCTCCTCGTTCCACACCGCGGACGGACCAGGACCTGAGACCTGCTTCCCTCACTCTCACGGCCTCTCTGGGGTAAGTGCCCTTGTCTCCTCTTTACCTCCCTCGGCCAAAATCCTGCGCAGGTCCGAGGTCCATTTTGAGCCACCAAGTGGCTCAGGAGACCTGTTCAGGACGGAGACGCCCGCCTGAAGGTAATCTCCACTTTGGCTTGAAGAGCCTCCAGTCTGTCTCTGGTGGTTCCAAAGGACGCTTTGAAGCCAGGCAGAGATCCACTTCCATTTCCATTGTGTCCATTGTGTGTCCGTAAAGAGGAAACAAATGGGAAACCCCAGTCCAAATTTCCAAAGAGCACCCCCTTAGGGTGCCTCCTAGCCAATTTAAAAACCTTACAGCTCGAACAAGACCTTAGGAAGAAGCGGTTAATTTTCCTTTCCACTGTGGCATGATCGACCTCAGCAATTTCTGCCAGTGGCTAGGCAAGTGGTCCGAAATTAATTACATACAAGGCTTTTGGGCCTTTAGCTCTCCTCCCTATACTCCTCCTTCTCTCCACCCCCTCCCTTCCTGCCCAGACTCCTCCTTCCTCCTCCTTATCTACTAGTAATCCACTCGGTCCCATGCCTCCTTTGGGGCCCCCAACTAGCTGTCTTGAGTCCCCTATCTCTGCCCACACCCTCCTACAGTGTTAGCACCTTTGCGAGAGGTGGCTGGGGCGGAGGGGGTAGTCAGAGTACATGTCCCTTTTTCATTGGCCGATCTTTCCAAAATTGAGAAGCGTTTAGGTGATTTCTCAGCTAATCCTACCATATACATAAAGGAATTTAGACACCTTTGTCAGGCCTATGACTTAACTTGGCATGACCTCCAGGTTATCCTAACCTCTACCCTAAACTGACTGAGGTTCTAACCCAGTATACCCGGTTAGATCCGGCCTCCCCCACAGGGGCCACCATTTTGGCATCTTATTTCATTTCTCAATCAGCTCCTGACATTCGTAAAAAACTTCAAAAGGTAGAGGATGGTCCTCAGACACCAATACAAGACCTAGTTAAATTAGCCTTTAAGGTCTATAACTCCAGAGAGGAGACGGCAGGCTCGCCTCAAACAGAAGTTACAGCTCCTAGCAGCGGCTTTACAGCCCAGTCGTAACCCCAGACCAGAGAGCACACACCCCACAGACTCCAAGGCTGCAAAAAGAGCCTGCTATAAGTGTGGCAAGGCAGGACACTATGCCAACAGGTGTCCGCAAGGTCCCCGAGCCCCAACGCAGCCTTGCTATAAGTGCAAGGCATCAGGACATTGGGCCAGTGAATGTCCTAACCCTCGTCCACCAGCAACCCCCTGCCCTGCTTGCCAGCAGGGAGGACACTGGAAGTCTGATTGCCCCACTCTGAGAACAGGTGCTGCGTCTCCACGTGACCCCCCTTTCCCAGGATCCTGGGAGCTCCTTCCAGCTCCTACATCTGGACGACGACAACTGAAGGTGCTGAGACTCGGGAACCCCCATCACCCTCGCTGAGCCGCGGGTAACTCTCCTGGTAGCGGGTAAGACAATTAATTTTTTAATCAACAGCGAGGCTACCTATTCTGTTTTGCCGTCCTTCTCTGGACCTAGCCTTCCATCCAATATCTCTGTAGTAGGAGTAAGGGAAAAGCCATCCACTCCACAAAAACTCCACTCCTTAATTGCTGCCTGGCCAACAACTACTTTGCGCACTCGTTCCTCATTCCCAGCTAAAAAGGGCTCCTACCAAAAGCAATCAGTGGAAATCGGTTTGGCTTTCCCCCACTCGTCTCAAACTTACTAAATTTTCTTAACTATCTCATACTCCCCAACCTTGCCAGGACCATCCTTCTGGGTTTTGCCCATATTCCAACAAATGCTTCCATTCCTCATTCCTATACTAATACTGTGCCTTATTTTATTCTTCATCCATACGTCCAAATACCAACCATGGGCCCCGACCTTAACGACGCCTATAATCCAGCGCACTGGGGAGCCGAGGTGGGAGGATCGCTTGAGCCCAGGAGTTCAAAGCCAGCCTGTGTAACATACTGAAACCCTGTCTCTACAAAAAAAAAAGATACAAAAATTAGCCGGGCATGGTGGTGCACACCTGTAGTCCCAGCTAATTGGGAGACTGAGGTGGGAGGATCACTTGAGCCTTGAGCCTTCAGTGAGCTGAGATTGTGCCACTGCACTCCAGCCTGGGTGACAGAGCAAGACCCTGCCTAAAAGAAATAAAAATAAGGCCGGGCGCAGTGGCTCAAGCCTGTAATCCCAGCACTTTGGGAGGCCAAGGTGGGCGGATCACGAGGTCAGGAGATCAAGACCATCCTAGCTAACACTGTGAAACCCCATCTCTACAAAAAAATACAAAAAACTAGCCGGGTGAGGTGGTGGGCGCCTGTAGTCCCAGCTACTCAGGAGGCTGAGGCAGGAGAATGGCGTAAACCCAGGAGGCGGAGCTTGCAGTGAGCTGAGATCGGTCTGCACTCCAGCCTGGGTGACAGAGCAAGACTCCATCTCAAAAAAAAAAAAAAAAAAAAAAGAAAAAGAAAAAAAAAGAAAAATAAAACAGATGTACACTGAGTAGGACAGCCTGGGAATTCCATCCATCTCGCAGTAGCAACCATTGGGATGGTCCCAGCCATTTCTCATCATCAGCAAAGTCCCTGAACACCTTGGTGCCTGCATTTCCCGTCCTTTGGGCAGTTCCTTAAATCCTCAAAGGCCTCGTACACCCCTAAAAGGAACTGGAGTTCCCGCTAGATCCCATAAAGGACTTTCGAGTCTTTTGCAGTCATGATCTCTGCTCACTGCAATCTCTGCCTCCCAGGCTCAAGCGATTCTCCTGCCTCAGCCTCCTGAGTAGCTGAGAGTACAGGTGTGCGCCACCATGCCCGTCTGACTTTTGCATTTTTAGTAGAGACGGGGTTTGGCCATGTTGGCCAGGCCGGTCTCAAACTCCTGACCTCGTGATCCACCTGCCTCGGCCTCCCAAAGTGCTGGAACTACAAGCGTAAAGTCACTGCGCCCGGCCGAGTCTTTCATTCCATACTCAGTTCCATGGCTGCACGGTGTCCTCACACACTCTCCCACCCCCTGGTGGGCTGCTGATTGTTCTGGAAACAATCCTAGGGTCCTGTTACCTCTCTGTTCCAGACGAAGGGCCCCCCAGTTTCCTTTATCATGGTGGTCCAGTTCTGCGGCTGGGAGGTGCACATTGCCGACTTGGCCGTCAGGGAATAGGAGTACGAGAACTGCCCGTTCACCTCCAGTAACACATACTCGGTATCGACGACCTCCTGGAAACGGTCTTTTCGCCACCTAGGACACAGGCACGGGGCAGGGCTGCGCGGGGAGCAGGGACAACCCAGAAAAACCCGGGCCACAGCCACCTGGACGGCTGCAAAACCGCTTGGGGGGTGGGAGGTGACAGAGAGCAAAGCCAAGGATGCCTGCCGCTCCCAGGTGAGGATGTCGTGTGTGGGCTGCAGGGAGGCCAGGAGACAGAGCTGGGTGGATGGGGACATGGGTAGCAGCCAGCACTGAGCACTGATAACAGGGAGGAAAGAAAAGCCTGCTCAGGGGCCAGGTGCGCCAGCTCATGCCTGTAATCCCAGCACTTTGGGAGGCCAAGGCAGGCGGATCCCCTGAGCTCAAGAGTTCAAGACCAGTCTGGGCAACATGGCAAAACCCCGTCTCTATTGAAAACACAAAAATTAGCCTGGCACGGTGGTGCACGCCTGTAATCCCAGATACTCGGGAGGCTGAGGCAGGAGAATCGCTTGAGCCAAGGAGGTGGAGGTTGCGGTGAGCCGAGATCGCGCCACTGCACTCCAGCCTGGGCAACAGAGCGAGACTCTGTCTCAAAAAATACATACATACATACAATCTTCAATCCAGTTCTTGGGCATGCTGACCACATGTCGAGTACTCGGTAGCCACATATAGTTCATGGCTGCCGTATTGGAAGGAACAAATTGTGGAGCATTTCCATGGCAAAATGTTCTACTGGGAAGTACTGGTGTGAGGTTACAGCAGGGTCAAGTTGGCCATAGTTATGACCCCCAGGTAGGGGCACAGCCACCACGTGACCAGGTAAATGCAGACATCATACCCAGCAGGAGTGGGCAGAGAGAATAAGATGAAGGAAGACAGCGCCGGGCGTGGTGGCTCACGCCTGTAATCCCAGCACTCTGGGAGGCCAAGGTGGGTAGATCACCCAAGGTCAGGAGTTTCAGACCAGCCTGACCAACACGGTGAAACCCCATCTCTACCAAAAATACAAAAATTAGCCAGGTGTGGTGGCAGGCACCTGTTATCCCAGCTACCCAGGGGCTGAGGCATGAGAATCACTTGAACCTGGGAGACGGAGGCTGCAGTGAGTCAAAATCATGCCACTACACTACAGCCTGGGCGACAGAGTGAGACTCCCCCTCAAAAAAAGAAAAAAAAAAGGCTGGGCGCAGTGGCTCACACCTGTAATCCCAGCACTTTGGGAGGCCGAGGCGGGCGGATCACGAGGTCAGGAGATTGAGACCATCCTGGCTAACACGGTGAAACCCCGTCTCTACTAAAAATACAAAAACTTAGCTGGGCGTGGTATCGGGCGCCTGTAGTCCAAGCTACT
>NC_045454.1:46896496-46899920 GCF_002776525.5 Piliocolobus tephrosceles
GGTGGAGCTTGGGGGGGGCCGGGGGTGGGCCATTATCCCCTCACCCGATCCATAAAAAAAAACCCCGTCTAAAAAAAAAAAAAAAAAAAAAAAGATGAAGACAGCAGGACCCACGGATGGGGCAATGGGAGTGTCATGGACTGAGCTGTGCTCCTCCCAAATTCCTATATGGGAGCCACAACCCCCACTCGTGCAATTGTATTTGGAGATGGGGGCCTTTGGAAGGGTAATGAAGGTTATGTGAGGTGATAAAGTAGAGGATGATCTGATAGCACTGGGTCCTTAGAAGAGGGACAGGTTGGGCGTGGTGGCTCTTACCTGTAATCTCAGCACTTTGGGAGGCCAAGGCAGGAGGATTGCTAGAGCCCAGGAGTTTTAGACCAGCCTGGGCAACCTAGGGAGACCCCCCCCCTCTACAAAACATTAAAAAATTAACTGGGCATGGCGGTGTGTGCCTGCAGTCCCAGCTACTTGGGAGGCTGAGGCAGGAGGACCGCTTGAGCCTGGGAGGTTGAGGCTGCAGTGAACTGTGTTCATGCCACTGTACTCCAGCCTGGGCAACAGAGCAGGACCTCAACCCAAAAAAAGAAAAAAGAGAGAAAGAGGAAGGAGAGAGAAAAGGAAGGAAAGAAGGGAGGAAAGAGGGAAGGAAGGAAGGGAGGGAGAGAGGAAAGAGGGAAGGAAGGAAGAAAAGGAAAGGAAAGGAGAAAAAGAAAAGCTATATGAGGTCATAGGGTGTAGGGTGGACTCTCATCTGATAAGACTGGTGTCCTTATAAGAACAGGAAGATGGCCGGGCGTGGTGGCTCACACCTGTAATCCCAGCACTTTGGGAAGCCAAGGCAGGTGGATCACGAGGTCAGGGGTTTGAGACCAGCCTGACCAACGTGGTGAAACCCTGTCTCTACTAAAAACACAAAAATTAGCCAGTCGTGGTGGCATGCGCCTGTAATCCCAGCTACTTGGGAGGCTGAGGCAGGATAATCACTTGAACCTGGGAGGCGGAGGTTGCAGTAAGCCGAGATCATGCCATTGCACTCCAGCCTGGGTGACAGAGCAGAAAAAAAAAGAACAGGAAGATAGCAGGAGTGCACAGGCATAAAGAAAAGATCATCGGCCAGGCGCAGTGGCTCACGCCTGTAATCCCAACACTTTGGGAGGCCAAGGCGGGCGGATCATCTGAGGTCAGGAGTTCAGGACCAGCCTGGTCAATATGGTGAAACTCCATCTCTGCTAATTAGCTGGGTGTGGTGGTGGGCACCTGTGGTCCCAGCTACCCGGGAGGCTGAGGTGGGAGGATCGCTTGAGCCCAGGGGACAGAGGCTGCAGTGAGCTGAGATCATGCCACTGTACTCCAGCCTAGGCAACAGAGCAAGACCCTGTCTCAAAAAAAGAAAAGGTGTTCCAGGGAGAGGGCCCTGGGGGCCAGTGGGGTTGGGGCAGGAGCACAGTGGGAAACAGTGATCATCAATCATTTTGAGGGACAGAGGGGAGCCTGGAGGGCCAGGCTGGTACCCCAGGGCCAGAGAGCATGAGGCCCTGCCACCGTCACCACCCTGCAGCACCCCCTGGGGTCTTACAGCTCCACCACGGGCTTCCATGGGATATCATAGTAGACGAGGAGAGGACAGCCCAGCTGCTGGTAGGAGTAAAACACGCGCAGGTCCCGGGAGGACTGCCGCCCCTGGAAGCTGGGGTCGTAGAATTCCCTTCAAGACACCAAGAAGTAGAGCTGGGGAACCTGAGTTCCTGTCCAGTCTGCCAACCCTTCACAGCCACAGTTTCTTTTATGCAAATGGGGATCGTCCATGACGGTGGAGGTGGCATCTGAGGTGGGCGATTGAGAGCCATGGCCCAGACGATGCTGAAACTTCCCATTCTAGTTAATTTTTTGGCTGGAGCACAGTAATGCAATCATGACTCACTGCAGCCTCCACCTCCTGGGTCCAAGCAGTCCTCCCACCTCAGCCTCCTGAATGGCTGGGATTACAGGCACACGCCACCACACATGGTTAATATTTTAAATTTCTGTATAGATGAGGTCTTGCTGTGTTGCCCAGGCCGGTCTCAAACTCCTGGCCTCAAGTGATTCTCTCACCTCAGCCTCCCAAAGTGCTGGGATTACAGGTGTAAGCCACCAAGCCCAGCAAAATTTCTGCTTCTTAAATTAGATCAATGCAAAAGTAATCGAGGTTTTCTCTCTCTTTTTTTTTTTTTTTTGTTTTTGAGATGGAGTTTCATTCTTGTCGCCCAGGCTGGAGCACAGTGGCGTGATCTCAGCTCACTGCAACCTCCGCCTCCCAGGTTCAAGCGATTCTCCTGCCTCAGTCTCCTGAGAAGCTGGGATTACAGGTGCCCGCCACCACGCCCGGCTAATTTTTTGTATTTTTAGTAGAGACGGAGTTTCATCATGTTGGCCCGGCTGGTCTTGAACTTCTAACTTCAAGTGATCCACTTGCCTCAGTCTCCCAAAGTGCAGGGATTACAGGTGTGAGCCACTGCGCCTAGCCAGTGTTTGCCATTACTTTCAATGGCAAAAACCATAATTATTATTATTTTTGTGTGTGTGAGATGGAATCTCACTCTATTGCCCAGGCTGGAGGGCAGTGGCGTGATCTCAGCTCACTGAAACCTCCGCCTCCTGGGTTGAAGCAATTCTCCCACCTCAGCCTCCTGGGTAGCTGCGACTACAGGCATGTGCCACTACACCTGCCTAATTTTTGTATTTTTAGTAGAGACGGGGTTTCACCACGTTGGCCAGACTGCTCTTGAACTCCTGACCTCAAGTGATCTGCCCGTCTCAGCCTCCCAAAGTGCTAGGATTACAGGCATGAGCCACCGCACCCAGCCAAAACCGTAATTACTTTTGCACCAACTAACAAATCACCCAGTTTAAGGTATTTTGCAATACAGCCCACATAGACTAAGATGACATTCCCCTCTGTGTCCTCCCCAGGTTCCAAAGTCACTGCCCCTTAGCAGCCCAGAAGCACCAGTTTAGGCTTCAGCTCTAAATGGGTAACTGACTTTTGACTTGCATTTGAGGGGTCAGGTCTTAGAAATCACACAGAAGTGTGCACTCGCGTGGTAAGGAGCTCCCCCATGCTGGGTGCAGTGAGGGGCCTTGATATGATCGAATATTTGTCACTTCCAAAAGCTCCTGCTCAAACTGGATCCCCAATGTTGGGGGGGGCCTAGTCAGAGGTGTTTAGACCGCAAGGTCAGGGTTATGAATGGCTTAGAGCCATCTTCATGGTACTAAGTAGATTTTCAATCTCAGTTTCCATGATAACTGGTTGTTTAAGAACCTGGTACCTTCTCCCACCATCCCCCCACCCTCATTTTTTTTTTTTTTTTTGTCTCTAGGTTGCCCAGGCCGGTCTCAAACCCCTGACCTCAAGCAATTCTCCTGCCTCAGCTTCCCA
>NC_045454.1:46900020-46900538 GCF_002776525.5 Piliocolobus tephrosceles
CTCTGTCACCCAGGCTGGAGTGCAGTGGTGCGATCTCGGCTCACTGCAACCTCTGCCTCCCGGTTTCAAGCAACTCTCCTGCCTCAGCCTCCCGAGTAGCTGGCATTACAGGCGCCCACCACCATGCCTGGCTAATTTTTGTATTTTTAGTAGAGACAAGGTTTTGCCATGTTGGCCAGGCTGGTCTCGAACTCCTGAGCTCAAGTGATCTGCCCGTCTCGGCCTCCCAAAGTGCTGGAATTACAGGCATGAGCCACCGCACCTGGCCATAACTCTTTTCTTTATAAATCACCCAGCCTGGGGTAGTCTTTCAAAGCAGCACAAATTGACTAAGGCCCAGACTCTAGTATCGGCGTGGCAGCACACACTTACTGAGCGGGACAGCACGGGGGACCAGCCAGCTGAGGCAAGAGGATCGGTTGAGCCCAGGAGGTCAAGGCTGCAGTGAGCTATAAACGCACCGCTGCACTCCAGCCTGGGCCACAGGGCCAATCTCTCCCCCTCTCCCCATCTCCCCC
>NC_045454.1:46905538-46910232 GCF_002776525.5 Piliocolobus tephrosceles
GAGAATTGCTTGAACCTGGGAGGCAGAGGTTGCAGTGAGCCGAGATCATGCCACCGTACTCCAGCCTGGGTGACAGGGCGAGACTCGGTCTCAAAAAAAAACAACAAAAAAAGTGGATATCACCAACAGGTGAAAGTGGGGTGTCCAATGTGCTGGAAACAAAGTTAACCTATTAGGGTGAATCATTTAACTTTTTATTATGGAAATAGTAAATACATACAAAACTAAACAGAATAATCGAAAGTCATCCACCTCAGCAATTGTTACCATGTGGCTAATGGTGCCCCAACAACTCCCCTCCTCCCCCTCCCCACTCCACTCCAATAGCAACATACTTACTTCTTTTTGTTTTTGTTTGTTTGTTTTTCGAGACAAGAGCCTTTCTGTGTCACCTAGGCTGGAGTGCAGAGTGCAGTGGCTCAATCTCAGCTCACTGCAGCCTCCACCTCCCAGGTTCAAGTGATTCTCCAGCCTCAGTCTCCCAAGTAGCTGAGATTGCAGGCCTGCCACCACACATGATTTTTTTTTTTTTTTCAGTAGAGACGGGGTTTCGCCATGTTGGCCAGGCTGGTCTTGAACTCCTGACCTCAAGTGATCTGCCCACCTCGGCCTCCCAAAGTGCTGGGATCACAGCCGTGAAACACGGCACCCGGCCTCAGCATACTTACTTCTGGATGACGATCTTTTTATCCAGATCACAGCCAACTGAAATCAGTGTCGACTGCAGAGGAGAGAGACAGAAATGTGGACCTAGGTCAGTGAGGGTCACCCAGACGCAGTGAATCCTATACAGGGACACACTCCTGTGGGAACGGTTTGGAAACCGTGTGGCCTGGATTCCAATAGCGTGTCCCTGGATGCCTGGGATGCACTGTAACTGCAGCTGGCCCCGCGGAGCTTAAGCTCTGAGAGCCTGGGGTAGGGCTAACTAAACTCCTGGTGTCACCTGACGAGCTGTTAGTGGCTTCACAGAGACCAGAATTAACTTTTTCTTTTTCTTTTTTTTTTTTTTCCCGAGACGGAGTCTCGCTCTGTCGCCCAGGCTGGAGTGCAGTGGTGCGATCTTGGCTCACTGCAAGCTCCGCCTCCTGGGTTCATGCCATTCTCTTGCCTCAGCCTCCCAAGTATCTGGGGCTACAGGTGCCCGCCACCACGCCCGGCTATTTTTAAAATTTTTTTTTAGTAGAGATGGAGTTTCACTGTGTTAGCCAGGATGGTCTCAATCTCCTGACCTTGTGATCCCCCCCGTCTCGGCCTCCCAATATGCTGGGATTACAGGCGTGAGCCACTGCGCCCGGCCAACTTTTTCTTTCAATTAATTTTTTTTTTTTTTTTTTGAGACGGAGTTTTTGCTCTGTCACCCAGGCTGGAGTGCAGTGGCCCTATCTCGGCTCACTGCAACATCCTCCCCCTGGGTTCATGCGATTCTCCTGCCTAAGCTTCCCAAGTAGCTGGGATTACAGGTGCACACCACCACACCTGGCTAATTTTTGTATTTTTAGTAGAGACGGGGTTTCATCGTGTTGGCCAGGCTGGTCTCCAACTCTTGACCTCAGGTGATCCACCTGCCTGGGCCTCCTAGAGTGCCCAGATGTGAGCCACTGTGCCAGGCCCAGAACTAATTTATGAGCCCAGCACGATCCTTGGTACACAGAGAGCATGGGGCAAAAAAACAATGCATGCATGCATGTATGAATGAGTGAATGAATGAATCAATGGCCTGGAATGAATAAACAAAAAGGAAGAAGACAGAGCGATTGGGGGTTACTCTACAGCCTTAGGGACACGCTTCTCAAACCGCAGTGCTGCATGGCACCCTCAGAGGTATACAATGGAGTCTAAAAGCCGCAGGACCAAAGGACTTCTGGTATTTGAAAGCTGTTTTGTATTAAGACAAACACGGGCCAGGCGCAGTGGCTCACGCCTGTAATCCCAGCACTTTGAGAAGCTGAGGCAGTAGGATTGCTTGAGGCCAGGATTTAGAAACCAGTCTGGGCAACATAGTGACACCTTGTCTCTATGAAAAATAAAACTTAGCCGGGCGTGGTGGTGCACGCCTGTAATCCCAGCTACTTGGGAGGCTGAGGCAGGAACATCGCTTGAGCCCAGAAGGTTGAGGCTGCAGTAAGCCTTGATTGTGTCACTGTGCTTCAGCCTGGGAGATAGAGTGAGACCCTGTATCTAAAAATAAAAAACAGCCAGGCGCTGTGGCTCACACCTGCAATCCCAGCACTTTGGGAGGCCAAGGTGGGCAAATGCCTGAGGTCAGGAGTTCAAGACCAGCCTGGCCAACGTGGTGAAACCCCAGCTCTATTAAAAATACAAAAAAGTAGCCAGGCGTGGTGGGGCTTGCCTATAATCCCAGCTACTCGGGAGGCAGAAGCAGAATTGCTTGAACCCAGGAGGTAGAGGTTACAGTGAGCTGAGATCGTGCCACTGCACTCCAGCCTGGGCAACAAGAGCGAAATTCTGTCTCAAAAATAAATAAACAAAGCAGGCCGGGCGCAGTGGCTCAAGCCTGTAATCCCAGCACTTTGGGAGGCTGAGACGGGCGGATCACGAGGTCAGGAGATCAAGGCCATCCTGGCTAACACGGCGAAACCCCGTCTCTACTAAAAATACAAAAAATTAGCCGGGCGAGGTGGCGGGCGCCTGTGGTCCCAGCTACTCAGGAGGCTGAGGCGGGAGAATGGCGTGAACCCGCGAGGCAGAGGTTGCAGTGAGCTGAGATCCGGCCACTGCACTCCAGCCTGGGCGACAGAGCAAGACTCCGTCTCAAAAAATAAATAAATAAATAAATAAATAAATAAATAAATAAATAAATAAAGCAAACCAAAAAGCAAGACAAGCATGGATTTACCTTAGAACAGAATACAAGATTCATATCTTAAAAAAAAAAAAAAAAAAGACTGGCCAGGTGTAGGAGCTCAGGCCTATAATCCCAGCACTTTGGGAGGCTGAGGCAGGAGGATCACAAGACCAAGAGTTCAAGACCAGGTCGGGCACAGTGGCTCATGCCTGTCATCCCAGTAATTTGGGAGGTCAAGGCGGGCAGATCACTTAAGATCAGGAGTTCGAGACCAGCCTGACTAACATAGTGAAATCCAGTTTCTTCTAAAAATACAAAAATTAGCTGGGCATGGTGGCTTGGAGGCCGAGACGGGCACGTCACCTGAGGTCAAGAGTTCAAGACCAGCCTGGCAACTGTAGTGAAACCCCATTTCTACTAAAAGTACAACAAAAACCTCCCCACTACTCAGCAGGGTGAGGTTAGGAGAATTGCTTGAATCTGGGAGATGGAGGTTACAGTGAGCTGAGATCGTGCCACTGTACTCTAGTCTGGGTGACAGAGCAAGACTCTATGTCAAAAAAAAAAAAAAAAAGGAGTTCAAGACCAGCCTGGCCAACATGGGTGAAACTCCATCTCTACTAAAAATAAAAAAATTGGCCAGGCGCAGTGGCTCACTACTGTAATCCCAGTACTTTGGGAGACTGAGGCAGGCAGATTACCCGAGATCAAAAGTTCGGGACCAGCCTGGCCAACAGGGTGACTTCCTGCATTCAACTGCCTCAATCACCCCCTTCCCCAGCCCCTGACACCCCCAATCCTACTTCCTATCTCTATGAATCTGATGACTCTAGGGACCTCTTAAAAGTGGAATCACACAGGATTTGTCCTTTCGTGCCTGGCTTCTCTCACTGTGTGCGCTCTCCTTGAGGTTCATCTGTGTGGAAGCATGCAGCCATACATTTTTTTATGCCATGAATGTTTTATTTTTATTTTTAATTTTTTTTATTTTTTGAGGCAGAGTCTCACTCCTTTGCACCCAGGTTGGAGTGCAGTGGCACAATCTCTGCTCACTGCAACTTCAGGTCCAGCTTCCATGAGTCTTAACACTTATGACACCGAATATGGGACAGCAAAGATTTGGGACCTACCAGTGGCTTGATATCCACACAGGAAATTTCCTTGTTTGCTATGTCCACAGTTAAGGTAGACATGGTGGCTCTCTTTAAGCTGCAAGGCAATGGAACCTGTGTTATTAAAGAATAGCACCCTTAAAGCCGGGTGCGGTGGCTCAAGCCTGTAATCCCAGCACTTTGGGAGGCCGAGACGGGTGGATCACGAGGTCAGGAGATCGAGACCATCCTGGCTAACATGGTGAAACCCCATCTCTACTAAAAACTACAAAAAACTAGCCGGGTGAGGTGGCGGGCGCCTGTAGTCCCAGCTACTCGGGAGGCTGAGGCAGGAGAATGGCGTAAACCCAGGAGGTGGAGCTTGCAGTGAGCTGAGATCCAGCCCACAGCACTCCAGCCTGGGTGACAGAGCGAGACTCCGTCTCAAAAAAAAAAAAAAAAAAAGGATGAAAGAATAGCACCCTTGTAAACAACACGGCTGCATTTTGTTCATCCTTTCACTCATTCAATCACCCATCCACCCATCCATCCATCCATCCATCTCATCCATCCTTCCATCCATTCATTCCACCCACCCATTCGTCCATCCATCCATCCATCCATATATCAATCCATCTCATCCATCCATTCATTCCACCCATACATCCATTCATCCATCCATCCATCCATTCATTCCACCCACCCATTCGTCCATCCATCAACCCATCCACCCTTCCATCTCTCTACCCATCCACTCATCCATCTACCCATTTATCCATCCATTCCATCCACCC
>NC_045454.1:46910242-46926952 GCF_002776525.5 Piliocolobus tephrosceles
ATCTACCCATTTATCCATCCATTCCATCCACCCACCCATCCATCCATTCACTCATCCATCTATCCATTTATGCATCCATCCATCCACCCATCCATCTCATCCATCCTTCTATCCATTCATTCCACCCACCCATCTATCCATCCATCCATCCACCCATCCATCCCTCTATCCAGCCACTCATCTATCTACCCATTTATTCATCCATCCGTTCTGTCCACCCACCCATCCATTCATCCATTCACTCATCCATCCATCCATCCACCCATCCAGCCAACCATCCATCCATCTCTCTATCCATCTATCCACTCATCTACCTACCCATTTATCCATCTGATATGGTTTGGTTCTATGTCCCTACCCAAATCTCATCTTGAATTATAATCCTCACATGTCAGGGGAGGGACCTGGTGGGAGGTGATTGGATCATGGAGGCAGTTTCCCCCTTGGTGTTCTTGTGATAGTGAATTCTCACAATATCTGATAGTTTTAAAGTGTATGGAGCTGGCCTCGGTGGCTCATGCCTGTAATCTCAGAAGTTTGGGAGGCTGAGGTGGGTGGATCACCTGAGGTAAGGAGTTCGAGACCAGCCTGGCCAACATGGCGAAACCCTGTCTCTACTACTAATACAAAAATTAGCCAGGCGTGGTGGCGTGTGTCTGTAATCCCAGCTACTTGGGAGGCCGAGGGACAAGAATCGCTTGAACTCAGGAAGTGAAGGTTGCAGTAACCAGTGATCATACTGCTGCACTCCAGCCTAGGCAACAGAGTAAAACTGTGTCTCAAAAAACAAAACAAAAAAAAAGGTATGGGCCGGGCGCGGTGGCTCATGCCTGTAATCCCAGCACTCTGGGAGGCCGAGGCGGGTGGATCACGAGGTCAGGAGATCGAGATCATCCTCACTAACATGGTGAAACCCCATCTCTACTAAAAATACAAAACAAAATTAGCCGGGCCTGGTGGTGCCTGTAGTCCCAGCTACTTGGGAGGCTGAGGCAGGAGAATGACGTGAACCCGGGAGGCGGAGCTTGCAATGAGCTGAGATCCGGCCACTGCACTCCAGCCTGGGCGACAGAGCGAGACTCGGTCTCAAAAAAAAAAAACCTGACCATCTCGGCTCACTGCAACCTCCACCTCCTGGGTTCAAGCCGTTCTCGTGCCTCAGCCTCCTGAGTAGCTAGGATTACAGGCGCCCACCACTACACTTGGCTCTTTTTTTTTTTTTTGAGACAGAGTTTCACTCTTGTCGCCTAGGCTAGAGTGCAATGGCATGATCTCAGCTCACTACAACCTCCGCCTCCTGGATTCAAGCAGTTATCCTGCCTCAGCCTCCCGAGTAGCTGAAATTACAGGTGCCTGCCACTACACCTAGCTATTTTTTTTGTATCTTCTAGTAGAGATGGGGTTTCACCATGTTGGCTAGGCTGGTTTCGAACTCCTGACCTCGGGGGATCCACCCACCTCGGCCTCCCAAAGTGCTGGGATCCCAGGCATGAGCCACCGTGCCCAGCTCTTATAAAGTGTTTTAATCACCTTGTTTTATTGTTCTAAAGCTGAGGGTCTGATCTCAGCCCTGCTTCTGTTCGCTCCTGCTAAGGGAACCCCTGTAGGCAGCTCGGTCCCCACCTCTGCCAGGAGACAACATACCTGGAAGTGAAGTTGAAGTCGGTCCTGCCCCAGTGCTGCTGCTGTTTTAAGTAAATATCCTGTGGGGTCAAGAGAGAAAACCCCAAGTATATCTGTGGAACACCATGGGCATCCCCCAACTCAGGACATTGGGAGAGATGGGGTGTTGGAGGGGACGTGGGGAGACAAACCTGGAAGCCTTTTACTCCCACTATGTTCTTTTTTTTTTCTTTTTTTTGAGATGGAGTCTCTGTTGCCCAGGCTGGAGTGCAGTAGCACCATCTTGGCTCACTGCAAGCTCCGCCTCCCAGGTTCAAGTGATTCTCCTGCCTCATCCTCCCAAGTAACTGGGACTACAGGTAAGCGATGCCATGCCTGGCTAATTTTTGCCTTTTTTTTTGTTCTTTTTTTCCTGTTTCTTGAGACACAGTCTCGTTCTGTTGCCCAGGCTGGAGTGCAGTGGCACGACCTCGGCTCACTGCAAGCTCTGCCTCCCAGGTTCACGCCCTTCTCCTGCCTCAGCCTCCCGCATAGCTGGGACTACAGGCGCCCGCCACCATGCCCGGCTATTTTTTTTTTTTTTTTTTTGTATTTTTAGTAGACACGGGGTTTTACCATGTTGGCCAGGCTGCTCTCAAACTCCTGACCTCCAGTGATCCACCCGCTTTGGCTCCCAAAGTGCTGGGATTCCAGGCGTGAGCCACTGCGCCCAGCCAAGCCGTGCTCTGTTCTAATCCCAGCGCCTGTGAAAGCCTTCTGGAAGTTCACAGAAACAACGGCCCCAATATGATGGTTCCCATTCCTGTGTTCCCTGAGTTCTGGGGACCCGTAGTGAGGAGCAATTGTTTTCCTCACTCACCTAGATGTGATGTGAAGAACCTGGTCAGAGGAGTTTTCTGTCACCGACTTGCACCTGGTCAGGCCCCTGCCCTGTGGAAACTGCCCCGACTCAAGCCTCATGCCTCAGTTTACCCAGCTAACTCAGATCTCTGGCCACCCTCCTCAGGCTGGGTTAGGCTCCCTCCCTGTCATGCCATCTGGGTCTCTTCCGTGTGACACTTTAATGAGGTCAAGCGCGTGGGTGATGGCTGCCTGATCATCTTCCCGTCCCGGGGCGCGGCCAGGGGCTATGTACCCTGGAAACTCCTCAGCTTTTTATGCTGATAAGGGAAGGAGGAAGAGGGGGGCCCCTCAAGGGATAGGCGTCGGGGTTTGGTGGGGACCCGGCTTACCAGTTTGTACTTGGTGTTCCCGTCTGACGTGTAACCGCTCTCGTAGAAGGTGGCCTGGAACCCCAGGGAGTGGGGGTTACTCACCATCACCTGGGAGTGGGGGCAGAGAAGCTCAGGCTGTACAGAGTCAGCAGGCAGGACAGGGCGATCAACCCCCGCAGTGACCCCAGCACACCTTCAGATGAAAAACCTAGGACCGGGCACAGTGGCTAATGCCTCAGCACTTTGGGAGACCAAGGTGGGAAGACCACTTGAGCCCGGGAGTTCAAGACCAGCCTGAGCAACACCGCGAGATCCCGTCTCTACCAAAAAAAAAAAAAGTTGGCCAGGCGCGGTGGCTCACGCCTGTACTTCCAGCACTTTGGGAGGCCGAGGCAGGTGGATCACCTGAGGTTGGGAGTTTGAGACCAGCCTGACCAACATGGAGAAACTCTATCTCTACTAAAAATACAAAATTAGCTGGGCATGGTGGCACATGCCTGTAATCCCAGCTACTCGGGAGCCCGAGGCAAGAGAATCGCTTGAACCCGGGAGGTGGAGGTTGCGGTGAGCTGAGATCACGCCATTGTACTCCAGCCTGGGTAACAAGAGCGAAACTCCGTCTCAAAAAAAAAAGAAAGAAGAAGAAGTTGAAAATGCATTTATTTATTTATCTATTTATTATTTTATTTATTTACTTTTGAGATGGAGTCTCACTCTGTCACCCAGGCTGGAGTGCAGTCGTGCAAACTCGGCTCACTGAAACCTCTGCCTCGCAGGTTCCAGTGATTCTTCTACCTCAGGCTCCCAAGTAGTTGGGATTACAGGCATGCGCCAACACACCCAGCTAATTTTTGTATTTTTAATAGAGACAGGGTTTCACCATGTTGGCCAGGCTGGTCTCAAACTCCTGACCTCAGATGATATACCTGTGTCGGCCTCCTAAAGTGCTGGGATTACAGGCATGAGCCACCACACCCGGCCTATTTATTTATTTTTATTTTTTTCGGAGGCAGAGTCTCACTCTGTCACCCAGGCTACAGTGCAGTGGTCCGATCTAGGCTCACGACAACCTCTGCCTCCTGGGTTCGAGTGATTCTCATGCATTAGCCTCCCAAGTAGCTGGGATTACAAGCACGCTACCACACCCAGCTAATTTTTTTTTTTTTTTTTGAGACGGAGTCTCGCTCTGTCGCCCAGACTGGAGTGCAGTGGCCAGATCTCAGCTCACTGCAACCTCTGCCTCCTGGGTTCAGGCCATTCTTCTGCCTCAGCCTTCCGAGTAGCTGGGACTACAGGCGCCCGCCACCGCGCCCGGCTAGTTTTTTGTAATTTTTAGTAGAGATGGGGTTTCACCGTGTTAGCCAGGATGGTCTTGATCTCCTGACCTCGTGATCCGCCCGTCTCGGCCTCCCAAAGTGCTGGGATTACAGGCTTGAGCCACCGCGCCCGGCTAATTTTTGTATTTTTAGTAGAGACGAGGTTTTACCATGTTGCACAGGCTGGTCTCAAACTCCCGAGCTTAGGCAATCCGCCCACCTCGGCCTCCCAAAGTGTTGGGATTACAGGTGTGAGCCACCGTGCCTGGCCTGAAAATGCATTTAATAGACCTAACCTACCAAGCATTGGAAGTTAACCCAGACTACTTTAAGTTGAGAACAAACCAAGCAATAATAAAAGGAGAATAAAACCCGCTCGCCCTTCCACCCCCTGGATCACGACGTTGACATTTCAGGGGTCCAGCCTTCCTGAATGTTTGTAGAAATAGATAATACATTTGGATGAATTTACCCACCTTTAAGTGTACAATTCAATGGCATTCGGTAGATTTACAATATTGTGCAGCCATCACCACCATCTGTTTCCAAAACTTTCTCGTCACCCCAAACAGAAACTCTGTCCTCATGAAGCAATAATTTACCGCCTCTTAATTTTTTAAAATTTATATTTATTTATTTATTTTTTATTTTTATTTTTTTTTTGAGACGGAGTCTCGCTCTGTCGCCCAGGCTGGAGTGCAGTGATGTGATCTCAGCTCACTGCAAGCTCCGCCTCCCGGGTTTACGCCATTCTCCTGCCTCAGCCTCCCAAGTAGCTGGGACTACAGGCGCCTGCCACCACGCCCGACTAATTTTTTGTATTTTTAGTAGAGACGGGGTTTCACCGTGATCTCGATCTCCTGACCTTGTGATCCGCCCGCCTCGGCCTCCCAAAGTGCTGGGATTACAGGCGTGAGCCACTGCGCCCGGCTCTATTTATTTTTTTGAGACGGAGTCTCACTCTGTCGCCTAGGCTGGAGTGCAGAAGCGTGGTCTCAGGTCACTGCAACCTTCACCTCTCAGATTCAAGTGATTCTCCTGCCTTAGCCTCCTGAGTAGCTGGGACTACAGGTGCCCGCCATCACACTCGGCTAATTTTTGTATTTTTAGTAGAGATGGGGTTTCACTATGTTGGCCAGGCTGGTCTTGAACTCCTGGCCTTAGGCAATCTGCCCGCCTTGGCCTTCCAAAGTTCTGGGATTACAGGCGTGAGCCACCACGCCTGGACAAATTTTTTATTTTTTAAGAGATGAGGTCTTGCTTTCTTACCCAGGCTGGACTGCAATGGCATGATTATAGCTCACTGCAGCCTCAACCGCCTGGGCTCAAGTGATCCTCCTGCCTCAGCCTCCCAAGTAGCTGGGACTACAGGTGCATGCCACTACACCTGGCTAATTTTTTTATTTTTATTTATTTATTTATTTATTTTGAGACAGAATGTCACTCTTGTTGCCCAGGCTGGAGTACAATGGTGTGATCTCGGCTCACCGTAACCTCTGCCTCCGGGGTTCAAGTGATTCTCCTGCCTCAGCCTACCAAGTAGCTGGGATTACAGGCATGTGCCACCACACCCAGCTCATAAATTTTATATTTTTTGTAGAGACAGGGTCTCACTATGTTGCCCAGGCTAGTCTCGAGCTCCTGGGTTCAAGCGATCCTCCCACCTCAGTCTCCTGCAGTACTGAAATTATGGGCGTGAGCTACCGCGCCTGGTCCTCATGTAACTTACTGAATACTAACAGTGAAAAACAGAAAGGTTGTATCAGTACTGGAAGCACAGTTCCTACTGAATGTAATCGATTTTGTGCCATTGTAAAGTCAAAAAATTGTGGGACCATCTGTACATGCAACTGATGTCTAGGCTTAGACACTTGGATTTTGGATCAAGAAACATCCAGGCACTTCCTGCTGGGTGGGGGAAGGCCATGGGGTCAGGGCTCTTAGCTGTTAGCAAGAGAAGCCTGAGCAACAGGCTGAGTTAAGATAATGAGGCCAGCGCGGTGGCTCATGCCTGTGGGTCAGGAGTTCGAGACCAGTCTGACCAACATGACGAAACCCCGTCTTACTAAAAATACAAAACTCAGTCAGTCATGATGGCACGCACCTGTAATCCCAGTTACCTGGGAGGCTGAGGCAGGAGAATTGCTTGAACCTGGGAGGCAGAGGTTGCAGTGAGCCGAGATCGTGCCAGCCTGCGCAACAGAGCAAAACTCCGTCTCAAAACAAAAAAAAAGAGGCCGGGCGCAGTGGCTCACACCTGTAATCCCAGCACTTTGGGAGGCTGAGGCGGGCAGATCACGAGGTCAGGAGATCGAGACTATCCTGGCGAACACGGTGAAACCCCATCTCTACTGAAAAACAGAAAAAAATTAGCCGGGTGTGGTGGCGGGCGCCTGTAGTCCCAGCTTCTAGGGAGGCTGAGGCAGGAGAATGGCGTGAACCTGGGAGGCGGCGGAGCTTGCAGTGAGCGGAGATCCGCCACTGCACTCCAGCCTGGGCGACAGAGCAAGACTCCGTCTCAAAAAAAAAAAAAAAAAACCAGAAAGAAAAGAAAAGAAAAAAAAGAAAGAAACTAATAGAAAATGAATTTATGGGTGGCTCAGAAGGATGGAGGAGGCACAGAGACAGCACAAGAGAGGCCAGGCGGCCAGCTGGACAGCCACAACCTCATCACACCCAGACATGCAGAGGCTGGTCGAGAGGGAAGACACATTGAAATGGCTGGACATGGTGGCTCACGCCTGTAATCCCAGCACTTTGGGAGTCTGAGATGAGCAGATCACCTGAGACCAGGAGTTCAAGACCAGCCTGGCCAACATGGGGAAACCCCATCTCCACTAAAAATACAAAATTCGCCAGGTGTGGTGGCACATGCCGGTAATCCCAGCTACTCATGAGGCTGAGGCAGGAGTATTGCTTGAGCCTGAGAGGCAGAGGTTGCAGTGAGCCGAGATCACGCTACTGCACTCCAGCTTAAAGGACAAAGCGAGGTTCTGTCTCAAAAAAAAAAGACACAGGGACAATTTCTATGCAGAATCGTGAGTGCCTGAGTAGCGTCTCTCCTTGTGGGGGATGCCAAGGGATTTCCAGAATCTGGGAGTGGACACCCGATATGTGGCTGAGAATCCCGGATAGCAGAAACAGCCAGATGTACTTACCAGAGGAATCAGGGATGTACCTGGCTGGGGTATCAACAAAGCAGTCAATTCCAGCTGGCTGTGCATGTCAATGGTATACATTCTGTATGTGAATTCTCCTTTCAGAAGCTCTATCTAGTTAGGAAGGCAAAGAAGAAAGACAATCATGCTCCTGTTCCCAGAAAGAAAGGGCAAGGAGGCGGGAAGGAGGAAAGGACCCACCTGGTGCTGCAGCCTGAATCTCCACTTGTGCCTCTCGCTTCCTCACTAGACTCTATTTCCAAAAAGGGCTCAAGTTGGGCACAATGTCAGCCCCTCCCTTCTCTCCAGAAGTATTCCCCAACCCTGACATTTGCAGTAATTGCTTTTTTTTTTTTTTTTTTTTCTTTTTTTTTTTTTTTTTTTTTTGAGATAGGATCTCGCTCTGTCACCCAGGCTGCAGTGTAGTGGTTTGATCATGGCTCACTGCAGCCTTGACCTCCCAGGATCAAGCAGTCCTCTTCCCTCAGCCTCCCGAGTAGCCGGGACGACAGGAGTGTGCCACCATGCCCGGCTAATTTAATTTCTTTCTTTTTTTTTTTTTTGAGACGAAGTCTTGCTCTGTCACCCAGGCTAGAGTGCAGTGGTGTGGTTTCGGCTCATTGCAACCTCTGCCTCCGAGGTTAACGAGATTCTCATGCCTCAGCACGCTGAGTAGGTGGTTACAGGCACCCGCCACCACACCCAGCTAATTTTTGTATTTTTAGTAGAGATGGGGTGTCACCATGTTGGCCAGGCTCGTCTGGAACTCCTGACCTCAAGTGATCCGCCCGCCTCGGCCTCCCAAAGACTCAGTCTCCAAAGTCTCCCACCATACCTGACCAACGCCCAGCTTTAAAAAAACTTTTTTTTGTGTTTTAGAAGTGGGTCTATGTTGCCCAGGCTGGTCTTGAACTCCTGGCCTCAAGCAACCCTCCAGCCTCGGCCTCCTGAGCAACTGGGGCTACAGGCATGCACCACCATGCCCAGGTTGAATTTGTCTTTTTTAAAAAGTGCATTGAACATTGATCTAAACAGTTAGGATCACCTACATTGCATCTTCCAACGTGAAGTTCAGGGTCCATGAGAATTGCCTGGATATTCACGAGGCACTTCTGGAAATCAAAAGCTGCAAAGGCTGCATCACGCAGTGGGGTCAGTATTTCCAGAATCCCTGAGCTCCTGAACATCAGGGCTGCCTCTTCTGACCAGATGTGTTGGTCTGCAAACTAAGAAGAAAATGATTCCTGAGATCCAATCATTCTCATTGTTTTTCTGGAGATTTTAATTTTATTTCATGATGCAGTTTTTTTGTTTTTTGTTTTTTTTTTGAGACGGAATCTTGCTCTGTCGCCTAGGCTGGAGTGCAGTGGCGTGATCTCAGCCCACTGCAACCTCCGCCTCCCAGGTTCAAGAGATTCCCCTGAGTTGCTGGGATAACAGTCGCACGCCACCACGCCCGGCTAATTTTTGTATTTTTAGTGGAGACAGGTTTCACCATGTTGGTCAGGCTGGTCTTGAACTCCTGACCTCATGATCCAGCCGCCTCGGCCTCCCAAAGTGCTGGGATTACAGGCGTGAGTCACCGCGCCCGGTCATGATGCAGATTTAAAGAAGGTAAATTCTTTTTTTGAGATGGAGTCTCACTCTGTCGCCCAGGCTGGAGTGCAGTGGCGCGATCTTGGCTCACTGTAACCTCCACCTCCCGGGTTCAAGCCATTCTCCTGCCTCACAAGTAGCTGGGACTATGTGGGGAAAAGAGAGGTCAGCCTGTTGCTGTGTTATTATAGATAGAAGTAAGTTTAAGAGACTCCATTTGGCTCTGTATTTGAGATGCTGTTAATCTGTGACTCTACCCCCAATCTTGTCCTTGCTAGAAAACATAGCTGTGCTAATTAAGGTTGAAAGGATTTTCGGCTGTAAGGAATGTGCTTTGTTAGGCAAATGTTTAAAGCCTGCTTGTGGTTGAAGGTCAGTACCATTCCCTTAAATCTCAGTAAAAGAAAAACATCTGTCTCCTGCCCGATCCTGGGAAAATGGAACATCTTACTGCTAATTTACTCCCTTATCTTTTTGGCAATAAATACTGAGGGAACTCAGAGACCAGTGCCAGTGTGGGTCCTCTGAAAGCACAGCACTGGCCCCCTGGGCCCCGCTTTTCTTTCTCTGTACTTTGTGTCTGTGTCTTTATTTCTTTTCTCAAGTCTCTCGTTCCACCTAGCGAGAAGCACCCACAGGTGTGGAGGGGCAGGCCACCCCTTCATCTGGCGTCCAACGTGGGAGCTTTTTGCTAAGGTGAAGGTACGCTGGAGCGTGGTCATTGAGGACAAGTCGACGAGAGACTCCGGAGTACGTCTACAGTCAGCCTTGCGGTAAGCTTGTGCGCTGGGAAGAACCTAGGGTAACAATGGGGGAAACTAAAAGTAGATATGCCTCTTATCGCAGCTTTATAAAAATTCTCAGCCGGGCGCGGTGGCTCAAGCCTGTAATCCCAGCACTTTGGGAGGCCGAGACGGGCGGATCACGAGGTCAGGAGATTGAGACCATCCTGGCTAACGCGGTGAAACCCCGTCCCTACTAAAAAGTACAAAAACTAGCCGGGCGAGGTGGCGGGCGCCTGTAGTCCCAGCTACTCGGGAGGCTGAGGCAGGAGAATGGCGTAAACCCGGGAGGCGGAGCTTGTAGTGAGCTGAGATCCGGCCACTGCACTCCAGCCCGGGCGAAAGAGCAAGACTTCGTCTCAAAAAAAAAAAAAAAAAAATTCTCTTAAAAAGATTGGGGGTAGAGTCACAGATTAACAGCATCCCAAATACAGAGCCAAATGGAGTCTCTTAAACTTACTTCTATCTATAATAACACAGCAACAGGCTGACCTCTCTTTTCCCCACAGGACTACAGGCATGCACCACCACGCCCAGCTAATTTTCATATTTTTAGTAAAGACAGAGTCTCACTATATTGCCCACGCTGGTCATGAACTCCTGGAACCAAAGTACTGGGATTGCAGGAAGGAGCCACTGTGCCTGGCCAAAATAATTCTTTTATTTTAAATTTTTGTTAGTTTTATTATTATTATTATTATTAAGAAACAGAGTTTCATGCTGTCACGCAGGCTGGAGCACAGTGGTACGATCGTAGCTCACCGAAACCTCAACCTCCCTGCCTCAAGTGATCCTCCTGCCTCAGCCTCTTGAGCAGGTGGGACTACAGGTGTGCACCACCACACCCAGCTAATTTTTAAATTTTTTTTCTAGGGACGCGGTCTCCCTATATTACACAGTCTGATCTTGAACTCCTGGCCTCCAACAGTCCTCCTGCCTTGGCCTTCCAAAGCTCTGGGATCACAGGCAGGAGGAACTGCACATAGCCTAATTCCTATTCACAGATCGTGGATAAAAACCTCTCCCCAGCATACGCACTGGCCTCACCAGAACGTCAGGGTTAAGACTCCTAAGATATGGCTCCTCTGTGCTCCCCACGCAAGTAATCCACCTTATTCCACTGTCAGGCAACTTCCAGGAATTATAGTGGCTGTAGGCTGTAGTCTAGCTGGAAAAACACTGAGGTAGAAGTCAGTAGACCAGGGAGACTGTTTTGGCTCAGTCACTAACAACTTATGTGGCCTTGGGAAAGAAAGAAGCTGCAGCAACCACGCCTGTAATCCCAGCACTTTGGGAATCTGAGGTGGGAGGATCGCTTGAGCCCAGGAGTTCGAAGGAAGCCTGGACAACAAAGCAAGACCCCATCTCTAAAAAAAAAAAATTCCAAAAATGATCCAAGTCTGGTAGTCCTAGCTACTCGGGAGGCTGAAGTGGGAGGATCACCTGAGCCCTGGATGTCAAGACTGCAGTGAGCCAAAATCACACCACTGCACTCCAGCCTGGGTTTCAAAGTGAGACACTGTCTCAAAAGAGAGAAAAAAAGAAAAAAAGCTGGAGCTTTTGTTTTCTCATTTGTAAATGGTGGATGACATTATCTCCTTCACGGAGTTACTGTGAGGATGGAAATACAATTTTTTAATTTTTTTCTTTTCTTTTGGAAATACAATTAGATAGGCACAGTGGCCGGGCACAGTGGCTCACGACTGTAATCCCAGCACTTTGGGAGGCCTAGGCCGGTGGATCACCTGAGGTCAAGAGTTGAAGACCAGCCTGGACAACATAGTGAAACCCTGACTCCACTAAAACTACAAAAGTTAGCCTGGTGTGGTGGCGTGCGCCTGTAATCCCGGCTACTCGGGAGGCTGAGGCAGGAGAATTGCTTGAATGTGAGAGGTGGAGGTTGTAGTGAGCCGAGATCGTGCCACGGCATTCCGGGCTAGGCGACAGAGTGAGACTTCATCTCAAAAAAAAAAAAAATTAGATAGGCATAATGCACAAGGGGATGTCAGATGACACCTATGCCACCACTTAGTACCACTTTGAGCTGGGACAGACGACTTAGGTCTCTGTGCCTCAGTTTTTCCATCTGTCAAATAGGGACGATATGAGGAGCTACTTCTAAGATGATGGTCAAGGTTAAATAATGTAATACATGAAGGTGCCTAGACCAGCACCTGTCGTATTTTGAAAACTCTTCCCCTTTTAACTGTTGTTGTTGGTATTATTATTTTGCCAACTAGAGTGATTTCTAGCCTTTGAAAAAAGGTTCAGAAGTTTGTGAACAAGACCATTATTCCTTACCAACTAATTCGTAACCCCACTTTCTTTTTGGTTGTTGCTGAGACAGAGTCTTACTCTGCCTTCCAGGCTCAAGCAATTCTCCTGCCTCAGCCTCCTGAGTAGCTGGGATTACGGGTGCCCGCCACCACTCCCAGCTAATTTTTGTATTTTTGGTAGAGACAGGGTTTCACCACATTGGCCAGGCTGGTCTTGAACTCCTGACCTCAGGTGATCCTCCCACCTCGGCCTCCCAAAGTGCTGGGATTACAGGGGTGCACCACCGTGCCCAGCCCGTAACCCCACTTTCTTTTTACCTACTTTGATTATGAAACTTGGCACGATGCCCAGATTGCCATAATACAAATTATCCTCCTGAGTTATAACTGCCAGTTCGTTTTCATCTAGGAAAAACAAAACAAGACCAAATGAAAATTGAAATGCTGGTCATTTCTGTGGACCAAAAGATAAGTATGGCTGGGTGCAATGGCTCACGCCTATAATTCTAGCAGTTGGCGAGGCCGAGGGGGTGGATCACTTGAGGCCTGGAGTTCGAGATCAGCCTGGCCAACAACATGGTAAATTCCTCCTCTCCACTAAAAATACAAAAATAAGCCGGGCACGGTGGTGTGTGCCTGTAATCCCAGCCACTCAGGAGGCCGAGGCAGGAGAATCACTTAACCCAGGAGGCAGAGGTTACAGTGAGCAGAGATCGTACCACTGCACTCCAGCCTGGAAAAAAAGATAAAACCCCCGTAAAAAAAAAAAAAAAAGGAAAGGAAAAGAAAAAGAAAAAAGAAAAAAAAATATGACAGCTATTTTCTGGTTTATAATCACAAAGTTCATGTGGAAAAGCTAAGCAATATGAAAAAATATAGAGTTGAAGCTTTTTTTTTTGGAGTCTCACTCTGTCGCCCAGGCTAGAGTGCAATGGTGCGATCTGCTCACTGCAACCTCCACCTCCCAGGTTCCAGCGATTCTTCCTTCCTCAGCCGCCTAAGTAGCTGGGATTACAGTCCCCCGCCACCGCGCCCGGCTTATTTTTGTATTTTTAGTGTGGGGGGGGGGGTTCGCCATGTTGGCCAGGCTGGTCTCGAACTCCTGACCTCAGGTGATCCGCCCGCCTCGACCTCCCAAAGTGCTGGGATCACAGGCCTGAGTCACTGGGCCCGGTTAATTTCATGCTTTGGCTGGGTTGCGTCTGGCAGGCCTATAGTTAATAAGCCAGGTCTAAATATTTCTAGGCTACCAGTCGGTCGGGTACGCACTGACAGCAATGTTGTGGATGGTGATTGGGGCTTCAAAAATGGAAGTAAACAAGGTCTGGTCTCCTTTTTTCACCCGGACGGTGTCGACGAGCTGACCTAGGAGGTAACAGGATAGGTGCATGAGGCCCCGTGTGCATCATGGGAAAGGGGATGTCTGCTACTGGGACCCCAGCTACCCGTGCAACCACCCAGCCCACCCAGCCAGTGGCTCTTCGATGTTCCTTATAGCTTTTGAGAGGTTCGCTATTCAAAGGAGAAGGAATCAAGGAAAACACAGCACTGAAACACAATTTTGTTAAGCATGACAAGGAATATGCTTTGGTTTAAGAAAACGCAACCCTTCTGCCAGGCGTAGGGGTGCATGCCTATAATCCCAGTACTTTGGGAGGCTGAGATGGGCAGATCACTTGAAGTCAGGAGTTCGAGATCAGCCTGGCCAACATGGCAAAACCTTGTCTCTACTAAAAATACAAAAATTAACCGAGCATGGTTGCACGCACCTGTAATCCCAGCTACTTGGGAGACTGAGGCAGGAGAATCGCTTGAACCCAGAAGGTGGAGGTTGCAGTGAGCCAAGATCACACCACTGTACTCCAGCCTGGGTGACAGAGCCAGACTCCATCTCAAAAAAAAGAAAGAAAAGAAAAGAAAGGCCGGGCGCGTGGCTCAAGCCTGTAATCCCAGCACTTTGGGAGGCCAAGACAGGTGGATCACGAGGTCAGGAGATCGAGACCATCCTGGCTAACACGGTGAAACCCCGTCTCTACTAAAAACTACAAAAAACTAGCCGGGCGAGGTGGCGGCGCCTGTAGTCCCAGCTACCCTGGAGGCTGAGGCAGGAGAATGGCGTGAACCCGGGAGGCGGAGCTTGCAGTGAGCTGAGATCCAGCCACAGCACTCCAGCCTGGGTGACACAGCAAGACTCCGTCTCAAAAAAAAAAAAAAAAAAAAGAAAAGAAAAAAGAAAACCTGACCCCCATTAGTCTTCTCTATAAGCAAGCTCAGAGGGAGGGCCGTTGAGTTTTTTGTCAACCAGTGGCTTGAACACAACGGAATGTCTCCTAATACAGGTGACCACTATAAGGAATAAAACAGACCGGGCTTGGTGGCTCTCATCTGTTATCCCAGCACTTTGGGAGGCTGAGGCTGGAGGATCGCTTGAGCCCAGGAGTTTGGGACCAGCCCGGGCAACAAGGTGAAACCCTGTCTCTACAAAAAATAAGTTAGTTATGCATGGTGGCGCACCTGTAGTCCCGGGTGTGGTGGCTCACGCCTGTAATCCCAGCACTTTAGGAGGCCAAGGCAGGCAGATCACGAGGTCAGGAGATCGAGACCATCCTGGCTAACACGGTGAAACCCTGTCTCTACTAAAAATACAAAAAATAAAAATACAAAAAAAATTAGCCGGGCGTGGTGGCAGGCACTGTAGTCCCAGCTACTCGGGAGGCTGAGGCAGGAGAATGGCGTGAACCCGGGAGGCGAAGCTTGCAGTGAGCCGAGATTGGGCCACTGCACTCCAGCCTGCGCAACAGAGCGAGACTCCATCTCAAAAAAAGAAAAAGAAAAAGAAAAAGAAATGTTAAATACGAAGCCTCCTGAAACTCTGGAAAAGCAGCCTCAGAGGTGTCTGACTGGCATTTTCCCTGGATGCGCCCTAAAGCTGGCAGAATAAACCTCCATGATGGAGACTCTTGTCACCATCACTTATTTCAGTTGTCACCATCTACCCGGCCCTAAGTATCCTGCAAGCCAGGAAGCTGGCGATGACGCAGAGAGATCCACTGAGTGATTGTGGGCTTGTGGTCCACTTGGAACATGGAAGAGGAAAAAAAATCGAGTGGTGGAGGGGTCGCTCCTTCCCCTCCCTTTATCCAGGCTGTACCCGACCCCTCTGGAGGAGGCCACTGGGCAGCAGCCCCACCCTGGGCCCCTGGGCTCACCTGCATTATGGGAAAACAACAGGCTCTTCTCAAACCACAGGAGCAGGATGCCTTTCTGGCCGGGGGCGATGACGATGTCGAGAGTCCCGTTATAGTCAAAAGACAGCCCCAAACTCCGGTTGAGGGGGTGGTCTGAGTACTTGAACATGCCCTGGGAGAAAAAGACAGCTTTCAGCCTCTCCCCATACCCTACTGTGGAGTCCCACTGAGTCCTAATGAGGGAAGAGGAGTCCGGCTAGCCGGTGCAGGGGAAAGCAAAGAAGCCACAAATCTGCCTTTCTTTTTTTATTTTTATTAAATACAACTTTATTATTTTGATAGGGTTACATTTCAGTTTAACCATTGAAAATTTAGCTCTGAATAGAGAATTACTCTGTCAAATGCTCAATGCATTTTGAAGATTTATTTTATTTTATTTTATTTTTGAGATGGAATTTGGCTGTTGCCCAGGCTGGAGTGCAGTGGCACGATCTCGGCTCACTGCCACCTCCATCTCCCAGGTTCAAGTGATTCTTCTGCCTCACCCTCCCAAGTAGCTGTGATTACAGGCTCCTGCCACCATGCTGGGCTAATTTTTTTGTGTTTTTAGTAGAGATGGGGTTTCACCATGTTGGCCAGGCTGGTTTCAAACTCCTGACCTCAAATGATCTGCCCGCCTCAGACTTCCAAAGTGCTAGGATTACAGGCATGACCCACTGCACCTGGCCTCATTTTGAAGATTTAGTACAGAAAAATGTAAACTATCTCATCCATGAGTTGTTTATATTGATTACATACTGAAATGGTACTATTGGGCCAGGTGCAGTGGCTCACACATGTAATCCCAGCACTGTGGGAGGCCGGGGCGGGGGTGGAGGGGGTGTGGGGGGGGGGGTCACTTGAGGTCAGGAATTCGAGACCAGCCTGGCCAACATGGTGCAACCCTGTCACTACTAAAAATACAAAAATTAGCCGGGCAAAATTTGTGGCAAATTTTGTGGTGGCTCAAGCCTGTAATCCCAGCACTTTGGGAGGCCGAGACGGGCGGATCACAAGGTCAGCAGATCGAGACCATCCTGGCTAACACGGTGAAACCCCGTCTCTACTAAAAAAAAAAAAAAACTAGCTGGGCGAGGTGGGGGGTGCCTATAGTCCCAGCTACTCGGGAGGCTGAGGCAGGAGAATGGCGTGAACCCGAAAGGCGGAGCTTGCAGTGAGCTGAGATCCGGCCACCGCACTCCAGTTTGGGCGACAGAGCGAGACTCCGTCTCAAAAAAAAAAAAAAAAACAAAAAAAACAAAAATTGGCTGGACGCGGTGGCTCACGCTTGTAATCCCAGCACTTTAGGAGGCCGAGGCGGGCAGATCACGAGGTCAGGAGATCGAGACCATCCTGGCTAACATGGTGAAACCCCGTCTCTACTAAAAAAAAATACAAAAAACTAGCCGGGCGAGGTGGTGGGCGCCTGTAGTCCCAGCTACTCCGGAGGCTGAGGCAGGAGAATGGCGTAAACCCGGGAGGCGGAGCTTGCAGTGAGCTGAGATCCGGCCACTGCAC
>NC_045454.1:46931952-46932943 GCF_002776525.5 Piliocolobus tephrosceles
GAGATAGAGTCTCACTCTGTTGCCCAGGCTGGAGTGCATGGCGCAGTCTCAGCTCACTGCAACCTCTGTCTGCCAGGTTCAAGCAATCCTCCCGGCCTCCCCTTCTCGAGTAGCTGGGACTACAGGCATCTGCCACCACATTTGGCTAATTTTTGTATTTTTTAGTAGAAACAGGATTTTGCCATGTTGGCCAGGCTGGTCTCGAACTCCTCACCTCAGATGATCCGCCCACCTTGGCCTCCCAAAATGCTGGAATTACAGCCATCAGCCACAGCGCATGGCCTTGATTGTTTCTGAGACAGAGTTACATTCTTGTTGCCCAGGCTGGAGTGCAATGGCGTGACCTCGGCTCACTGCAACCTCCGCCTCCCAGGTTCAAGCCATTCTCCTGCCTCAGCCTCCCAAGTAGCTGGGATTACAGGTGCCCGCCACCATGCCCAGCTACTTTTCTGTATTTTTAGTAGAAATGAGGTTTCACCATCTTGGCCAGGCTGGTCTTGAACTCTTGACCTCGTGATCCACCTGCCTCAGCTTCCGAAAGTGCTGGGATTACAGGTGTGAGCCATTGAGCCTGGCCTCAAGATCCCTCATTTAATCCTATCCGCAAAGTTCCTTTTGCTATGTTAGGAACCATATTCACAGGTTCCAGGAATTAGGATGTGGACAGCTTTGGGGATCTAATATTCTACCCGCCTTCGAGATCCTCCCTCCACCTATCCCATTAGGAATTATGAGATCTGGCCGGGCGCGGTGGCTCAACCCTGTAATCCCAGCACTTTGGGAGGCCGAGACGGGCGGATCACGAGGTCAGGAGATCGGGACCATCCTGGCTAACACGGTGAAACCCCGTCTCTACTAAAAAAAAATAGAAAAAACTAGCCGGGCGAGGTGGCGGGCGCCTGTAGTCCCAGCTACTCGGGAGGTTGAGGCAGGAGAATGGCGTAAACCCGGGAGGCGGAGCTTGCAGTGAGCTGAGATCCGGCCACTGCAC